>NW_028270139.1:102151599-102485425 GCF_037043375.1 Chiloscyllium plagiosum
GATTGGGGCAATCAATGCTGGACTGACAGTATTGTAATTAAATGCATGCAGTACATGAAACAAGGTAAATGAGCATGAAGTGCAGATATAAATTGGCTGATGTGATAATCTGGCTATCAGAGAGATGTGGCTACAAATGGATCAGGGCTGGTAGGTAAATGTCCAAGGATACACATCCTATTGAAAAGACAGGCAGATGGAAAGAGCAGCAGGGTTGCCCTGTCAGTAAGAAATGAAATCAAAGAGTTGAGGAACTGCAAAGGAAAAATGACCCTGATGGGAATTGTGTATAGCCTTCCTAGCATTAGTCAGAAAGTGGGGAAGAAAATAAATCAGGAGATAGAAAAGGCACATATGAAAGGCACTATTGCAATAATCATGGGGGACTTCAATATGCAGGTAGAGTGGGAAAGTGAGGTAGTTAGCGGATCTCAAGAAAAAGAATATTTTTTGGAGCAGCTTATGGGAAAGCTCACTAGGAAATAGGCAATCTGGATTTGTGATGTGTAATTAGGCAGCATAATGTAAAGAAACCTCTCAGGGACAGTGACCATAATATAGTAGAAATTACCCTGCAGTTTGAGAGGGGAAAGCTGGAATGAGATGTGATGGTTCAACAAACGATTAGAGGTAACTATAAAGACAGAAAAAAGGAGACAGACAGTTGATTTGATGGAAAGCCAAGCAGGGAAGACAATGGGGTAATTTGGGAGGCACAGCAGAAATTCATTCCAAGAATAAAGAAGCATGCTAAGGGGATGATGGGGCAACCATAGCTGAGAAGGGAAGCTAGTAACTGTATTAAAACAAAAGAAAAAACATATAATATGGTGAAGATTAGTGGGAAGCCAGAGGATTGGGAAGCCTTTAAAAACCAGCAGAGGATAACTGAAAAACAATGGGAAGGGAGAAGATGAAACATGACAGTAAGCCAGCGAGTAATAAAAAATATTGCAAGAGTTTTTTCACATATTTAAAAAGAAAGGGAGAGTCTTTTGGACCACTGGAAAAGTATTAATGGGGAACAAATGGCATAGGAGCTGAATAAGTATTTTGCATCCATTTTCACAATGGAAGACATCAACAGCATTCCAGATCTTCAAGAGAGTAAGAGGGCAAAGCTGAGTGTATGAGGACACCACTAAGGAGCAGGTGCTTGGGAAACTCTGAAGGTAGATAAAACACCCAGACCAGACGGGACCGACATCTCAGAGTTCTGAAGGAGTTAGCCAGGAGATTGTAGGTGCGTTGGTGATGATCTTTCAGGAATCGCTGGAGTCAGGGGGTCCCAGATGACTGCAAAATGGCTGATATAGCACCCCTGTTTAAGGTGTGAAGTAGGCAGAGGGAGGCAACTATAGACTGGCTAGCCTGACCTTAGTTGTTAGGAAGGTTTTACAGTCCATTATTAAGGATGAGACTGCAGAGTACATTGAAGTGGATGGTAAAATAGGGGCAAGTCAGCACGGGTTCTTTAATGGGAGGTCACATTTGACAGATCTATTATGATAGAGTCATAGAACTGTACAGCATGAAAACAGACCCTTCGGTCCAACTCGTCTATGTCAACCAGATATCCTAAATTAATCTAGTCCCACCTGCCAACCATTGGCACATATCCCTCAAACCTTTCTACTCATATACCCATCCATATGCCTTTTTAAATGTTATTATTGTACTAACCTCCACCACTTTCTACACATGCACCACCCTCCACAAGAAAAAGTTGCCCCTTAGGTCCCTTTTAAATCTTTCCCCTCTCACCTTAAACCGATACCCTCTAGTTTTGGATGCCCCCACCTCAGGGAAAAGACTTGTCTATTCACCCTATCTATGCCCCTCATGATTTTATAAACTTCTGTAAGGTCAACCCTCAGCTTCCAACACTCCAGGGAAAATAGCCCAGCCTATTCAGCCTCTCCCTATACATCAAATTCTCTAACCCTGGCAACATCCTTGTAAATCTCTTCTGAACCCTTTCAACTTTCAGAACATCCCTCCCATAACAGGGCATCTAGAAGTGAATGTAGTATTCTAATAGCAGCCTAACCAATGTCCTCTACAGCAGCAATGTGATCTCCCTATACTCAATGTAAGAATGTTTTGAGAAGGTAATGAGCAAACTAGACAAAGGTGAGTCAGCGAATGTGATCTATTTGGATTTTCAGAAGGTGCTGAACATGGGGCTCCTAAATAGGACAAGAGTCCATGGTGTTAGGGGCAATGTAATGGCATGGATAGAGGATTTGCTGACTGACAGAAGGCAGAGAATAGGGATAAAGAGATCTTTTTCAAGTTGGCAACCAGTGACTCGTGCAGTTCTGCAGGGATCTGAATTGACCAGAACTCTTCATGTTATTCATGAACAATCTGGGTGAAAGAATATTGTTGCTACATTTTCAGATGACACAAGATAGGTGGAGGGTCAGCTAATGTTGATGAAGCGAAGAGGCTGCAGAAAGACTTGGACAAGAGCGTGGGCAAATAAGTGGCAGATGGAGTACAATGTGGGAAGGTATGAGATAATGCACTTTGGTTGGAAGAATAGAGTCAAACTATTTTCAAAATGGGCAAAGACTTTGGATATCTGAGTTGTAAGTCCTAGTCTTAAGGTTAACACGCAGGTTCAAATAGCAGTTAGGAAGGCAAATGCAATTCTAACACTAATTTCAAGAGGCTAGAATACAAGAACAGAAATTTATGCTGAGACAGTGTAACGCTCTGGTCAGATTGCATTTGGAAGAATGTGAGCAGTTTTGGGCTCAGATCGGAGTGCATGCAGAGGAGGTTTAGAAGAATGATTCTGGGGATGAAGGGTTTGTCATAGGAGCAGCAATTGAGAATCTTGCTCAATGGAGTTTAGAAGGATGAGGGGGGGTTTGATTGCAATTTATAGAATATGAAAGGCCTGAATAGAGTGAGCGTGGAGAAGATGTTTCCACTAGCAGGTGAGATTAGGACCAAGGGTACTGCTTCAGTGAAAACTGAAATGAGGAGGAATTTCTTTAGTCATAGGGTAGTTAATCTGTGATACTCATTACTGCAGAGGGTGTGGAGGCCAAGTTATTGAATGTAGTTAAGTCAGAGACAGATAGGTTTCTTGTTTGGCAAGGTGATCAAGGGAGAAGGCAGGAGAATGGAGTTGGGAAACTCATAAACCACGATCAATTGGCAAAGAGACTTGATGGGCCGAATGGCATAATTCTGCTCATATGTCTTACAGTCTAGTCCCTGTTAATTTTTTTCAGGACGGATGCTAATAGCTGGCAAGTTCTTGAGTGGTTTCAGGTGAATGACTGGTACTTTGCCATCTGTTTTGCAAGCTAACCAGTCAGACTTTATGCTGCCCATTCATGCATGCTATATTCATCAAATTTCCTTCACTGTCTTCACAGTCACAATGACTTACCTTCTAGTCAATACAGTGAAGTTAGATTTATACCCCAAAAGTCTGAATGCCTTACACATCGTAACCTCTAAAATTTGAATATCCTGTGAGATTGCACACAAAGACATTGTTAACTTTGTCACTTACGGGATCAGTTTGATATTCGCGACTGTACAGTTCATGGCAATTGTTGAAAATATATTCATAGGTTGAATTGAGGCAAGCTTTCACACAGTCCTTCACGACTTGACTGGCTCGTGGTGGGCTCTGCAATTCTTGTACCTAAATTAAAACAAAATGTCACGGATGCATTATTATTTGCGTGACTTCTAATATTGTACATTGGAAATGAATAGCTGTATCAGGTTTAAATAAAATTAGAAGAAAAATCAAATAAAGACACTGATATTTAATATTTTTAATTAAATTCCACTCAACCAAAAAGACAGAAGCAATGAAATGATGAAATATGAATCAAATGACTGCAGGGTTCACTTCATGTGGTGCAGGGCACAGCTGTAGCTGTCACATTACTGGACCAAAAAGTCATACTTGTGAAAATACTCATGTGACATTAAAAACTGACTAAGTACACCCTGCAGTGAGGCCAACAAAGCTTATTTCTCTACACCAAAAGTACTTAGGTGGTTTGATGTGTTGTCAACTCGAAGTTAGACAGGATGCCATCATGCAGTTCTTCACAGCATATAACAGATCTGCCAAAAGGCAGATAGAAACAGCATCAGCTACATCGCATACATAGAGTCATAGAGATGTACAGCACGGAAACAAACCCTTTGGTCCAACTTGTCCATGCCAAATAGTTATCCTAAATTAATCTTAGTCCCATTTGCCAGCAGTTGGCCCATGTCCCTCTTAAAACCTTCCTATTCATATACCCATCCAGGTGCCTTTTAATTGTTGTAATTGTACCAGCCTCCACCACTTCCTCTGGCAGCTCATTCCATACACACACCCACCCTCTGCAATAAAACGTTGCCCCTTAGGTTCCTTTCAAATCTTCCCATCTCACCCTAAACCTATGCCCGAAAGTTCTGGACTCTCCCACACCAGGGAAAAGACCGTGTCAATTTACCCTATCCATGCCCTTCATGATTTTATAAACTTTGATGAGGTCACCCCCTCAGCCTCCGACACCCCAAGGAAAACAGCCCCAGCCTATTCAGCCTCTCCCGAGAGCTCAAATCCTTCAACCCTGACAACATCTTTGTAAATCTTTTCTGAATCCTTTCAAGTTTCACAATATCCTTCCAATAGACGAGAGACCAAAACTGCACACAATATTCCAAAGTGGCCTAACCAATGTCCTGTACAGCCGCAACATGACCTTCCAACCCCTATACTCAATGCACTGACCAATAAAGGAAAACATCCCAAACACCTTCTTCACTATCCTATCTACCTGCGACTTCACTTTCAAGGAACTATGAACCTGCACTCCAAGGTCTCTTTGCTGAGCAACACACCCTAGGACTCTACCATTAAGTGTATATGTCCTGCTAAGATTTGTTTTCCCAAAATGCAGCACCTCGCATTTATCTGCAACTCCTCAGCCCATTGGCCCATCTGATCAACATCCTGTTGTACTTGAGGTAACCTTTTCACTGTCTACTACATGTCCCAATACTGAAATTCATTCGATTATTTAGCACAATTGCATATAATCTACATCAGGGTGGAAAAAATCCCAATTAGATGAGTATTACACCTTCTTGTGGTCATAGATTAGTTCTCAAAAGAGGAGATGGTCTCAAAGAGGTAGGGAGAAAAATGAAGTTATGATTTATTAATTAGATTGCATTACCAGAACTACTCTAGACTGGGTTGGCTTACTATGAAAGGTTGCACAGGCTTGGCTTTTCTTCTCTGGAACTTAGAAGAGTAAAAGATGACTTGATTCAAATACAGAAAATTATGAGGGATCTTAGCAGAGTGTATATGGGAAAAATTCTTGTTCGAGATTCTAGAATTTGGGCTGATAAAAATAAATAGCTGCCCATTTAAGAAGGGAACAAGAACATTTTCTTTCTCACATCGGATCATGAGTCTTTGAAATGCGCTTCCTCAAAAAGACAGTGGAAGCAGGATCTTTGAATCTTTTGAAGGCAGAGATAGATATATTCTTGACAAGCAAGTGGTGAAAAGCTATTGTGGGTAGGCAGGAATGTGGAGCAATTAGGTCAGCCATGATATTCTTGAAATAGCCCAGCAGGTTTGAAGAGCTCCTGTCCTACTGCTGCTCCTACATATATTCATATGTAACTGTGGCTTAGATGAGTTAGATAGAATAATGTATAGTCCAGATGACAACTGCAGAACATTATATTAACACTTGAGAGTCAAGATTTAGTCAAAATTATAATGCCAATACAACCAGTCTAGATTAAATACCTGGTCACTGAATAAAATGAACTCTGGAGAGAAATACAGTCTGGACAGTTTCCGTGACCCAGTAGGAGAGTCCAAAGAGCAATATGATCAATGGGTGGAGGAGGGAATTTGGTGGGATCAGTTCCCAGTGGGTGATGAGAGGTAATTTATTTAACAATTTTTCACAGGATGTGGGTGTTGTTGGCTGGGCCAACATTCATTGCCAATCCCAAAGTGACCAGGAGAGAGTGGTGGCGAGATGCCTTTTTGAACAATGGCAGTTACTGGAGTGGAAGGACACTGTTACGAAGTAAGATCCAGTATTTTGGTACAGCAACAGCAAAGGAATGGTGATACAGTTCCAGTCAAGAAACGGTGGCACTTTGAGAGATGACAAGAGGTTGTAGGTTTGGAAGATGTTGTCAAAGGACCCTTAGTGAATCATCCACCCTGACATAACCTGATGCAGATCCTCTGTCAACAGACCAATTATCGCCTCATAGCATCAGCAATCTGTGTGCCTCATGTGTTTTCATTTCCTAAGGAAGGATAGACCTATCATTTGGGGATTGCAGCCATAATCGAGAGTCTGATTTGAGGGACAGTGGCATTGTCAGATGAGGAGACAGTGTCCTCTATCTGCAGAGACTCTAAAGGCAACTTAGATGAGGTAAAAATAAATGTGACACGGCTTTAGAGACATTTCCCCAGCTGCAGTCTCTAGGAAACTAGAGGCTCTAATCCTAGAGAATAGACTCTTTTAGGCTTGCATCTCTGTTCTATCCTCCATGGTTTAATCCATGCCTAAGATATTGTGAAATACCAATCAGTCCACACGCACTATCACTTTGTGGCAATTCGCTGAATGCTATGCCATGTGTTCAGGAGTGAGACTGGCTCCATGGGAGTGGAACCTAACTGGGCGTGGTTCTCCAACAATTGGACTCAAATCTTGCCCCTACATTCAGTCAAAAGTTCCAAGTGTTAAATCTACCCACCCAACAGAGACTTTTCCCATTCGGGGACTTTTTGCCAGCACCTGCAAACAAGGCTTCTTTGTGAAAAGATACTTTATAACACTTTGATAGTGAAGATTAAGACATTTGAACCTCCCCAAATTTCTCCCATTATTCTTCATCTATAACCCTCCCCCCACAAATTCCTATTGCATGTTATCTTTGAAACCTCCCTCCTCGGGCTGCACAGTGGCTCAGTGGTTAGCACTACTGCTTCACAGCACCAGGGACGTGGGTTCAATTCCCGCCTCAGGCAACTGTCTGTGTGGAGTTTGCACATTCTCCCCGTGTCTGCATGGGTTTCCTTCGGGTGTTCTGGTTTCCTCCCACAGTCACAAAAGATGTACAGGTTCGGTGAATTGGCCACGCTAAATTTCCCATAGTGTTAGGTGCATTAGTGAGGGGGGTGGGTTGCTCTTCGGAGGGTCGGTGTGGACTTGTTGGGTCGAAGGGCCTGTTTCCACACTGTAGGTAATCTAATCTAAACATCTCTTTCTATTGACCTCATTAGATTGATTTTCCGAGTCTCCCTCTGAGCTCCAAATATATATGGGCCTTTATTCCTGATGAAGGGCTTTTGCCCGAAACGTCGATTTTGCTGAAGCTCCTTGGATGCTGCCTGAATTGCTGTGCTCTTCCAGCACCATTGATCCAGATATATGCTTCAAAGCCAATCCTGACCTCAATCCTTCCTGTTTTCCAGATGATCTACACATTCATTTTTCATAACACCCCTTATAAAACCATGAACTACCCACTCAGGATTCTGGAACCCTCACCCTACACTTCCAACTTATCCTCAAACTCTGATGATCATCAGGAAATGTGCTGGGGAAGGGCTTTTGCCCGAAACATCGATTTTCCTGCTCCTCGGATGCTGCCTAACCTGCTGTACTTTTCCAGCACCACACTCTCTCCTCCCCCATACTGCCTTTGCTCTATTTGGAGAATCCATACTGCAACTCAATCATTTACATTAATTTATAATCTTACTGTCATGAGGACAAAGCAGCAAGAATTATTCTTATATCCAATAAAAGATCCCTCAGCAGATGCACATCTCGTATGTACAGTCAGGATTCTGAATGCATGCATTTCTGGCTTGAGTAAAATTTAATTAGGACAGGGCACTTAATATCAGCAATTTAGACTTTTAATTAGATGCAAATATATTTAAAATATGCTTCTTGACACCTTCAGTCAGGAAGGTTGACACACTTTTTAAGGTCAAAGAACTTAATTGCAGAGGTTTATTCCACTGTCAAGATCCTCAATTTTGAATTCTCACCCAATTAAGTTTCCCTGCCTGCCATTGTTCTCACCTCCTCTGGTACTGGAAATTCCACCCATAATTTAGTAACACTCTATTTGAGTACCTATCTATAGCTGCGAGCAAGTTTTCACATTTAATTGAATGGCAGCTGAGAGCAAACTAAGAAACGAATAATGGTATAATCATGCTACAATCTTCGAAACAGTAACACTGCTGTGCAAAGCTCGTGCCAGAATTAAAACAATAATTTATAAACTGTGGTACTGTACATTCGTGGAGGGTATGCAGATAACAGAAGGAAGTGGGAGAAAGGTTATGACTCATGTAGGGTGTAAATGGAAGGGAAAAGAAACGAGAGAGAGAATAACAGGAGTAAGGGCACAAGGAGTGTAAGAGAAAGCATAGGGTAAAGAAAGGAGGCTTTAAAAAATTTACAAGGTTGGTTACTGCATGTACCAAATTAGTTACACTTGGGAGCAAAGGTCTGTGCATTTTCCAATTGCCTTGAGTTCAGTGTATCATAGTGCCAGTCACACAGGAGATGGCAAAGGATTGGGGTGAGAATGCGTGCAGATCCGGTTGGCAAGGAACCAGGAGGAATAATAAATCAACAGTCCAACTACACTCTGAGCCAGTGCATCATAGATCAGCAGGAAAACTACAGTGAGCAGTGGGGTTAATCAGGAAGAGCTATCCAAGGGCTCTTTTTGACAAAGGCAAAGTTCAATAAGTGGCTCTGAATAGTGGTTGGTAACAATTAAGTAGGAATGCTTCAGAGTCGAAGAGATATGACATTGATTTCTGATAGCAAAGCACTGGAGCAAGAGTTCCACAAATATGTCTGAAAATAGAATTACACAGACAAAGCAGGAGAGGTTGATAACATTTTATTAATATCTGGACTTTGGTCAGAGGCTGATGATGGGAAAATTGCGAAGCAAGTCCTAAAAAGGGAGAATAATTTGTGAAAAAAATGCTGTTAATTACAAGTAAAATAGCGATCCTTACCTTCAGGAAGACATTTTCCTCCTTTATGATTGCGAAATTGCTGCTCAAATTTGTTCAAAATTGCAGAATATAATGACAGTAGAAAGAAATTACCTTCATTCTGAAGAACGTTATGCTGGTCAGGAGATCTACTGTGGATTTCAAATCTTGCAACCGCTCAGGACTACTTGCTGGAAAATTGTTCTGTTAAATAAAACAAATAATTTTGAGGATAATAAAACTCAATATTAAAATTATACTTAACATATATGTTAATTCTTTCAGAGTGTTCCACAGACATCAACTTTCGACACATAAGCCAAGATGCATTTTAGATTCTGAACAAATGAGCAAGTGTTCAGCTTATATTGAACAATTTACTTTATTTACATCGAGACGCAACAAAACAAAATGCAAAAATTTATATCAGCAATAACGATGCAAAGTACACATGAATAGAATTTAGAATAGGCAATGGAAAAAAATTACTTTTTGATGAAAGCAACTACTGAATTCTTAATTGCATTATCAGAAAGAGCTTAATATGTTATATAATAGTTATTAAGTATTTAATTGACATGCAATCAAAGCTCTAATTCAGAAGTGTTCCAAAGGACGTTAAAGTACACAATACTTAATTTTGTCTCAAACCTACTTGAGGAACGAATGACCATGTTAAAACTAATTTTTTTGCCTGCATACTACTTGACTGAAAATGAAACATCCCTTCTCATACATTTTAATGATAACATTACATTGCAATAAGATAATTTGAAGTAACATTGGACTGGATTTAATTCCCAATTCAAATTGGTGGCAAAGCAAGGGAAACAGCGGAATGAACTCTAATTCTCCTTTTCTCTGGATTTTATTTTGCTAATGGGCGGCACAGTGGCACAGTGGTTAGCACTGCTGCCTCACAGCGCCAGAGAACCGGGTTCAATTCCTGCCTCGGGCGACTGACTGTGTGGAGTTTGCACATTCTCCCCGTGTCTGCGTGGGTTTCCTCCGGGTGCTCTGGTTTCCTCGCACAGTCCAAAAATGTGCAGGTCAGGTGAATTGGCCACGCTAAATTGCCCGTAGTGTTAGGTGCAGGGGTAAATGTAGGGGAATGGGTCTGGGTGGGTTGCGCTCCGGCGGGTTGGTGTGGACTTGTTGGGCCGAAGGGCCTGTTTCCACACTGTAAGTAATCTAATCTAATGGTGGGCCTGTTGCTAGTGACTCCTTTCCTCAGAATGTAGTGCAGAATGTACATTGCGGTAAGAAGGTGGATCTTAGTAGCCGGATCCATTTTGGTTTTTCTTGGCCTTCTTAAGGTGCTTCTTTGGATTGGCTGATGGAAGGTGGAAGGAGATCCAACACTGGAGTTATGGCCCCAAAGGCCAAGGGGCGAAATGAGTGGCTTAGATAAAGCACCTTTCCCTTCATTCAAGTCATAAAGACGCTTGTTTTAGACCTTCTCCACATGGAGATCTTGTCTGTCACTTGAAAAAACTGATTTTGTTGTTCACTGCTAGTCTGCAGGGAGCAGCCGGAGGGCAGAGCAGCAGTACACAGTGAGTATAAGACTAACTGGAATCGGGGAATGCGGCCTATCAGCAGGGAGCATTCAGAGGACAGAGCAGCAGCAGACAGTGAATGTAAAACTAGCTGGAGTCAAGGATCACGGCGTAGTCAGCAGGGAGCAGTCGGAAAGCAGAGCAGCAGCGCAGTAAGTATAAAATGAACTGAGCTCGGGGATCACGCTCTAGTCTGCAAGGAGTGGGGAGCAGCAGTACACAGTGATTATAAAACTAACTGAGCTCGGGGATCATGGCGGAGTCTGCAGGGAGCAGACGGGGTGGGGGGGAGCAACAGTACACAGTGAGTATAAAAGTAATTGGAGTCGGGATCATGGCCTAGTTTGCAGGGAGCAGTCAGAGGGCAAAGCAGCAGCACACAGTGAGTATAAAACTCACTGAGCTCAGTGAACATTATAGGTGCCAAAAACACTGGAGTAAACAAAAAGCTGTGACCTGATTGGCTCACAGGAAATCTGCTGTAAATGTGAAAAAGACAGCAAACAAGTATTAATAAATTAAAGTAACTTATTAATAAATTGATATAAATTAATAAAGTAATTGACTAAGTAGAAATAGTTGGGCAGGTGATGTGCTGTGGTTGTAAGCTATGCGAGTAGGCAGTTTCTGAGCTGCAGTGACCACAGCAGCAGCAAGTGTTGGTTGCTTGATGAGTTTCAGCTTCGAGCCAATGAGCTATAATCTAAGCTTCAAACACTTGTATGGAATGAGCTGTCAGGGGAAATGGTGAGGCCAGTACAATTGCATCATTGAAAAGGCATCTGGATGGGTATATGAATAGGAAGAGTTTAGAGGGATATGGGTTGGGTACTGGCAAAGCTGGGACTAGATTGCGTTGGGATATCTGGTTGGCATGGACATGTTGGATCAAAGGGTCTATTTCCATGCTGTACATCTCTGTGCTTCTATGACTCTATGACACTGCAGCACATCTGGGAGGGGGAGAAGTGTCTGGATGCTTTGCTTCAAGAGGTAGTCACATCTGGTAGATTAAGCCATGATGTGGAGGAACCAGTGTTGGACTAGGGTGGACAAAGTTAAAAATCTCACACCAGGTTATAGTCCAGCAGGTTTATTCGTAAGCACTGCTCCACAACCACCTAATGAAGGAGCAGCACTCCGAAAGCTAGTGCTTCCAAATAAACCTGTTGGACTACAACCTGGTGTTGTGTGATTTTTAATCTGGTGGATTAAGTACTTCAAAGTCAGTCAGCAATCAGGGACAGCAGGGTGTGCCTGCAAGTGAAGTAGGGGGGTCCTGAATTCAGGTGGTGAGGAGCCTCAGCTCTTGACCTTGTCCAACAGGTACTTGCTCCCTGTTAGGATGAGGAAAAGGGCAGTAGGGAGAATAAATCAGCTGATCACTGCTCCACGGTACAGAGAGCTATTCAAGAGTGGGGAGCAAAAAGAAAATTGGTAATTGTAGGGGAGTCTATAATTAGGGGCATTGATAGCATCCTTTGTAAGCTGGATCAAGAGTCCTGCAGAGTTTGTTGCCTGCCCAGTGCCAAAGTGAGGATCATCTCTGATAGGCTTGAAATGATATTGGAGTGGGAGGGGGTGGATCCAGTTGTTGTGGTCCACGTTGGGACAAACAACATAGGCAAGGTTAGGAAGAAGGACTTGTTGGGATTATCAAGCAGTAGGAACGAAATTAAGGAACAGTTCCTCAAGGGTTATAATTTCCGGATTACTATTTGAGCCACATACAAATTGGCTGAGGGATAAGAAGATGAGGGAAGTAAACAAGTGGCTAAAGGAATGGTATATGAAAGAGGAGTTCCATTTGATGCAGCATTGGCATCAGTTTTGGAGCGGGGGTGGGGGGGACATCTTTACTGATGGGATGGTCTCCACCTGAAATGATCTGGAACCAGTGTTCTAGAGAAAAGGATAAATAGGGTGGTCACTCGGACTTATACAAGTGAACTGGGGAGAAGGGGAAAGGGAAAATGACTGGAAGTAGAATGGTAAATAGAGAAAAAAGCAAGTTAATGTGTGCAAGGGGGGTTTAACCACATCAAAGATTATGAAAGAAGTTAAAAGGAAGGAAAGCTCAGGAGATATTATGAATGGAAATATTAGTATTCCAAAAGATTGCTTGTAGTATTCAATACAAGGTAGATGAGTTAACAGCACAAATCATCGCAAACGAGCATGATCTCGTAGTTATTATGGAGACATGGTTGCAGGATGGTCATGACTGGGAGTTAAATATCCAGGGGTATCAGATTATTTGGAAGGACAGTCAAGAAGGTAAGGAGATGATGGAGCTCTTATATTTAAGGATGATATCAGGGAGATGGGGAGAGATGATATAGGTTCCACGGAGAGCAAGGTTGGTGCAAATGAGAAATTCTTCGAAGAAAATGTCACTGACAGGTGTAGTCTATAGGCCACCAAATAATAACATCACATTGAGATGGGCGATAAATAAAGAAATAACTGATTCCTATAAAAATAGTACAGCAAATATCAAGGGGGATTTTAATCTCAATGTGGATTGTTCAAATCAGGTCGGTCAGTGTATCCGCAACAGTTCTTTTGAACAGTATGTAATTGAACCGACGAGGAAACAAGCTATCCAAGATCTGGTCCTGTGTAATGAGACAAGGATAATTCACGATCTTATAGTTAGGCATCCTCTTGGGAGGAGCGATCACAGTACGGTTGAATTTAGAATACAGATGGAAAGTGCGAAGATAAAATCCAGTACCAGGATCCTGTGCTTAAACAAAGGAGACCAAAATAAGATGAGGGAGGAGTTGGTTAAAAGTAGAGTGGAAGCAAAGACCTCATGATGGGACATCTGACAAGTAGTGGACGACTTGCAAAGCAATTTTTAAAAGTGCTCAGCAAAAGTAGATTCCAGTAAAAAGGAAGGACCGTGGGAAAATCTGCCATAGGTGTCTCATAAATAAGGGAGGCTATCAAATTGAAAAACTGAAGCCATACAAATTGGCAAAGAGCAGTAGGAAACTAGAAGAATGGAAAACTTTAAAAGGTCAGCTGAAAGCCAGAAAAAAAAGCTGTAAAGAAAAGTAAAAAAGATTATGAACATAAACTAGCTGAGAATATAAAGACAAATAGCAAACATTTCTACAAACATATGAAAGGAAAAAGAATGGCTAAGGTAAACATTGGTCCTTCACAGGATGAGAAGGGAGGTTTAATAATGGGAAATGAGGAAATAGCCGAGACATTTAACGGATAATTTGTGTCGGCCTTCACCAGTGGGAGGACACAAATAACATGCCAGTAATTGACAAGGCAACTAAGATAGGTGAGGACCTAGAAATGATAATAATCAAGCAAGAGGTGGTATTGGCAAGCTAATGGAGCTAAAGGTAGACAAGTCTCCTGGCCCTGATAGAATGCAAGCCAGGGTACTAAAAGAGATGCTGGGGAAATAGCAAGTGCACTTGTGGTAATTTTCCAAAATTTGCTGGACACTGAGGCTGTTTCAGCAGATTGAAAAACATTAAATGTGACGCCACTGTTAAAAAAAATGAGGTAGACAAAAGATGGGGAATTATTAGCCACATAGCTTAACTTCTGCAGTGGGGAAAATGTTTGAATCTATTATTAAGGAAGAAATAACAAGATATCTAGATAGAAATTATCCCATTGGACAGTTTGACGATGATGCTCCTTAGTTAATGCAGTCCTCGACTTTTTTTGTCCCCCAGAGAGGTCGTAAAAGCAGCGATTGCAAAAAGTCTGGCTTGGATGCGTTTTAGAGACAGCTTGATTCCAGCTAACAGATACTGCCCCAGCTAAAAGGCTTTAAAGTTTAAAAGAAACACTTGTACAATGAAAGGGGAATGACCAGTTCTCCCAGCTTAGCTTTTCTTTGGTTCTGGTTTGGTTTTAGCAGGCAGTTAGTTGTGAAGCTGCTGGACCCAAAGAAGCAGGTCCATGCTGACCCTCTTTCTCTGACATCTCTCCTGTAAGACCCTGTGTTTGATTTTACTTTTTGTGCCAAGGGATGTTTATGGGGATTGTTGCAAGTATTTGACTCATTAAGTTGGGATAATAACGAACAAACAAAACAAATAAAATTACAGCACAGGAACAGGCCCTTGGGACCTACATCTAAACCTGTCACCTATTTTCTAAGGATCTGCATCCGTCTTCTCCCTGCCCATTCATGTATCTGCCTAGATGCATCTTAAATTACGCTTGCATGCCTGCTTCTACCATTTCCACTGGCAATGTGTTCCAGGAACCCACCACCCTTTGCGTAAATAATTTTCCACTCTTTTCTCCCTTAAACATTTCCCCTCTCACCTTAAACTTCTGACTCCAAGTAATTGAGTCCCCCACTTTGAGTAAAAGCTTCTTGCTATTCATCCTGTCTATACCTCTCATGATTTTGTAGACCTCAATCAGGTTTCCCCCCTCAATCTCCATCTTTCTAATGAAAATCATACTAATCTGCTCAACTTTTCTTCGTAGCTTGCACTCCCCATACCAGGCAACATCCTGGTGAACCTCCTCTGCACCCGCTCCAAAGCATCCACATCCTTTAGATAATATGGCGATCAGAACTGTATGCAGTATTCCAAATGTAGCCAAACCAAAGTCCTATACAACTGTAACGTGACCTGCCAACTCTTGTACTCAATGCTCCATCCAATGAAGGAAAGCATGTCATATGCCTTCTTGACCTGGGTTGCCACCTTCAGGGTACAATGGACCTGAACACCCAGATCTCTCTGCACTCCAATTTTCCCTAGGGCCTTTCTATTTACCGTACAGTCTGCTCTTGAATTGGATTTTCCAAAATGCATCATTTGCCTGGATTGAACTCCATCTGCCATTTCTCTGGCGGGTGAAACTAGAACATGAAGGCATAACCTCAAAATAAGGGGGAGCACATTTAGGACTCAGTTGAGGAGTAACTTCTTCACCAAATGGTTGTGAATCTGTGGAATTTTCTGCCCAGTGAAGTAGTTAAGGCTTTCTCATTGAATGTTTTTAAAGCTAAGATAGATAATTTTTTGAACAGTCAATGAATTAAAGGTTATGGTGAGAGAGTGGGTAAATGGAGCTGAGGTCACAAAAATATCAGCCAATCTTATTGAATGGTGGAGCAGGCTCAAAGGGCCAGATGGCCTACTCCTGTTCCTTATGTACTGATATTCTTATGCTGCAGTGATATCATGGCAAGCCCTCTCTGGGATTGTGACTCACATGACAAATAATGTTAAAAATCACAACACCAGATTATAGTTCAACAGGTTCATTTGGAAGCACTAGCTTTCGAAGCACTGCTCCTTCTTCGGGTAGCTGTGGAGCAGGACCATAAGACACAGAATTTATAGCAAAAGATTACAGTGTCACACAACTGAAGTGATATACTGAACAAATTTAGATTGCTGTTAAGTCTTTCATCGTTTAGGGAAATACATGACATTAGCCTATAATGGTTCAGAATATTTAATTAATATAGCTACCAGTAATAGTTAACTGCAATATTCAACAATATAAATTGCAGATTTCAGTTCATTAATATGTAAATCCCAGAACTTCTTTTAAGTCACACTCTCAAGATAACAAGGTTTTTTTTAAGGTTTTCTTAAAAAAAAGTGACATCTCGGCTCAGACAATGCACTAAAGGTGTGAGCTTAGAGTATGTCTGGATCCCAATCTTGAGTAAGACTGGTTCTATTTCCAAAGTGGAATTTGTAAAATATTACATGGATTGTCTGCCTGCAAATTATATTCTTTTTGAGCAAAATAGAATATATCTGCAAATATAATTCGACAAATGCAAATTCACTCCATAGATATTGGAAGCTAGTGCTTCCAAATATACATGTTGGACTATAACCTGGTGTCGTATGATTTTTACCTTTGGTCACCCAGTCCAACACTGGATCCTCCACATCATGACAATTAACATCTGACCCAGGAAATTTGATCAGTGTTGAGCCAGGGAAGAAAGCAAATCAGGAAGCAATGAAAGGCCTCCTTCTAACAAATGAAATTCTTTGTATGGAAGAACCACAGTGAATGGGTCTGGTGAAGCTGCAGCCAAACTTAACTGGTTTGATTGGACAGACCTAAACTAACAGCCCAATTTTGGGAAATACATGACATTAGCCTATAATGGTTCAGAATATTTAATTAATATAGCTACCAGTAATAGTTAACTGCAATATTCAACAATATAAATTAGTCATAGAGTCCATTCAATACAAACAGCATGATCAGTTCAACTGGAGAGCGACAATGAATCATTCCAAAAGCAATGATAATGTGAAGCTATATATTGGCTTTCTGCTTCTCTTTGACAATGTAGAACAGTGTGAAATACTGAGAAAAATGCAGGACTTACTGAGAAATCTATTATTTGGTACTTTAGAGCTTTATCTCCAATTCAATAGGTAACACCATTTACACTCACCCTATACATGGAGAGGTCAATGCGAAGTGAATTGTGTAGTTGGTCCAGTAGTTTCACAAATCTTTCTTTCTGATTTGTTCAAACAGAAGTATGTAATTAGAATTATCACTTTACAAGCATTAAAAGTTTTCTTCTTAAAAGTCTTCCAGTTGCTAAATAGCAGTGAATGAATCAATGATATAAAGTAAAATACATTTTTTATGCAATACTGTATCAAGGGCAGGCTAAAGAAATGATACAGATAATGCTCTTAAAAATAACCTTGAAATAAAGTTAGAAAATATGCTCAAGTTGCTTAATTATTCTTAATATTACAATAGTGAAAAGCATACAAAGCACATATACTTATTTAGAACACAGATAGCAAACAAAGCAACAACTGACGACTATAATTTCCCACACAGTGGTTTCTCAATCTCACACTGACTGTTTTAGAGAACCAATGTATGGAACTCAGGAGAGGAAGAAAAAGCAAAAGGCAAATCACCTGGTATTGCTCTCACAGACCTCAAATTGTCCAACTCTGGCAGCACACTGGACAAGTTGCCTATGCAATATTTTTCCACTCCCCCCAAATTGTAAACTGTGTACAACATTGAAAAGAGAACAGAGTGGAAAGAAAACAGCTGATGAAAAATAAAGATGCAACATCGGAGGTTTCTGTATATAGAACATACCCCAAAATTTGATGCAGCAAAGCGATCAGAGGCAGATACATTGGTAGAGGCAGTGGTGTGTGCATAGTATGCATTGATATTGGCTAATAAGGTGCTCATTACTGCTGGCACTCCAGGGCACATGTATTTAGAAGACAAACAAGCAAAATGCCTGCAATAGCAGAAGCATAAAATTAGGTATTTAATATACAGGACTCACTTACAGCAGAGCCAAAAATTGCAACATTATTCATGGTAATAAAGAAACTTCATTTGAGTTCTAATATATATTGTAAAAAATTGTAAGCAATACAAGGTCAGCTGACATCTGGAAAAAAAAATCAACACTTCAGGTAAAAACTTCTTAAGTACATCAATTCTGAAAAAAGATATCCATTGAGCACAATCTGTCTCACGTCAAAAATGCCCATCTCTCTGCTCGGACTGATGTTGATAATCTTCTTTCAGCAATTTGAAGTATCTGAATTATTTACAGCTTTTCTGAGATTTCAGAAAATGAAAAAGTCATTGATATGAGCTCCATTTCCTCAGACAAGAAACTTGAAAATTACAGAAAAAGCTTGAAATGGCGTTTGTTGTTTTTTTCATCCCCATTAAGCCAATATACTGAAAGAAATTCTCATCTTACCTACATGATGGAAACCAAGTAGGCAGATAAAATTGCCTGACTTACCTGCCAACATTCTCAGCCCTTGCCACACACTTCCATTTTAAGCTGTTGTTTTCAGCAGGTGAGAAGGATATCCGCTGGGAAATCAGCAGAATCTTTCTTTAAGTATGTAGATTGTGATCAGATTTGAAATGTTAACTTAAATCGTGGCTTAGATAGAAAAGCCTTTGTAATCTGCCAAGGTTACCTAGCCAAAGAAGAATGGAGCCAGAAGACCAAACTGTCAAATCTTTTAACTTTGCTTTCCTTCTAGGACAAAGAATGCTTCTCTGTACCCATGGGGAAATTTAGGCCTCCTTGTCTTAGGTTCTCCATCACCTCTCGCTGTGTCTTTGGCCCATGGCCCGAGCCTCTAGGCTGGAATAGGTTACCACCTGCCTCTACAGCCAGTGCCAAATGCTGCCCTGAGTAAAGGTTAGGATTAATTTCTCTTTTCAGTATATTATGCTTATAAAGACACAACCTATAACATAACTGTTATATTGCTAAAATTTCATTTAAACTGTATGACATTACAATCCTATTTCACTTGTTACATTGTTTGGTCATGAACAGAAATGCTCAGGTTATATTTTACCAATCAGTTATTACGTCTTCCTAAAAATTGTATTTTAAAACTTACGTCATTGCCTGATAAATGGATTCTATTCCATAACGCATCGCAAACTCATCTACTATTTCTTGTGCAGTCTCATCAAAATAAACCTTCCATGCATCATCACCTTTTGCATCTGGTATTTTCACAACACCACTACTCTGAAGGTCTGTGAGAGAGTGGAAAAGGTTCTGTAAAAAAAAAATAAGAAGCTTAGCATTAAACAACACTCAATAGCACAGCAAGTAATACATGGAAATTGAAATACTCTCCATTTGTTGGTGATAAACTCAGTGTTTTAAAATAGATGCAGCACCCAATGAATTTAAAAGAAGCATTCCGGGTTATGATGTTTGGTCATATTCTATACATTGTCAGTCTAAATTTCTCACAGGGCCGGGAGAACCAGTCAGCAACAAGACCACCAAAGTTACAGGCCCGAACGTAGAGAGACCACCCTTACACCAATCTTGATAATCTCACTGCAAAGCTCATTTACAGTCTCACATACCTTGGATCAACAATCACCAGCAACGTGTCCTCTAATGTCACAACTGGCATGGCCAAGGCAACAGCTGCCAAATTGAAGTTCGACTGTGGACTAATAGGAAGCTAACCAAAAATGCAAAACTCTTGTACAACAGGTTTAGTCCTCAGGATCATTCTTTACAATAGCAAAGCTTAGACAACTGATGCAAACCAATAAAAGTGGATGAACAGCTCCCACTTTTGCTATTCCAGACAAATATTGGGCATCTCCTACCAAGACAAAGCACTGAATATGAAAGTAGGGATCCCTGGAATATTTTCCTGAGTAAGCAAATTCAGCAAACATTTTTGATACCTTCTTCCATGTAACTTACATAGAGAAATTACATGGAGGAAGGTATTAAAAATGTTTGCTGAATTTGCTTATAATACAAAGGTAGATAAGATAGTACTTATAAAATGGACATTAGGAGTATACAAAGAAATATAGATTGGTTAAATAGGTTGGCAAATTTTAGCAGATGGAATGTACTGTGGAAAAATGCGAACTTGTCCACTTTTGGAAAATAAAAGCCATTAGAATCACTGGGGTGGGGTTAGGGGCAAAATAGCTGGGAATATGCTCAGTAGAAAAAGGTGGCGAGTGATGGTGATAATATGGAGAGGAAGGTGGAGCAGATAGGTTGGAAGGGAGATAGACAGGTCGGACAGTTCAAGAAGGCAGTGCCTAGTTGGAAGGCTAGATCTGGGATAGGGTGGGTGCAAGGGAAATGAGGAAACTGATGGAATCAACATTGATCCCGGTGAGGGGGGTGGGAGGTGTGGGAGCAGGTTTTGCACTTCTTGCAGTGGCAAGGGAAGGTGCCAGGAGTGGAGAGTGGGTTGGTGAGGGGCGTGGACTTAACAATGGAGTTGCAGAGGGAATGGTCTCTGTGGAACGCAGATAGGGGTGGGGAGGAAAATATATCTCTCTTCGTGGGGTCTGTTTGCAGGTGGCGGAAATAGCAGAGGATGATGCAACATATCCGGAGGGTGGCGGCGTGGAAAGTGAAAGCCTGCCTTCAGGCATCAACAAAAATCAAAATGAAAGTATAAAACATTAAATATTTCTCTGCCCTCATGTCTCAGACTCTCCTCACTTCCCATGCCCTATCCTTGCCATTTCATATCATCCTCTGGATTCCTTATCCATACCCCATGGCCTTCATACCCCCAACTGACTGCCTACTTTTCAGCCAACATTGTTTCTTCTTCAACGAACATGATAACTCACTTAGGATCCACAAGTACTCATTTACAAGGAGGAGGAGGAGGAATTTCTATTACTTTAACTTCCAACCATTCCTTTCATTTTTTTTCTCTTTTTCTTCCTCCTCTTCTCTTTTCATGCCTTAACTCCCAGCCTCCGACCTCGCAGCCTCGGAACTCCTGGCCTGGGAACTCCCAGTTTCAGAACAGAGACAGTATGGCAGTCTGCTGGTGTGGCATGGTCATCTCACAATGGCCCAGCTTGGTGGCCTTTGGACAGGATGTGGTGATCTCACAGCCTGGCATTGCCTCGGCATGAACTGGAGTCATGGGACCAGTAAGAACTGGGTTAGGAGACAACTGTTCTTCACTCCTTTTTCTCCATTTTATAATATATGCCTAAAATCTGCAGTGCTGGACATTTTTACTTCTCTATTTTTCCCCAAGAATTAGGATCTTTGTACCTAAGATGGCATCTTGAGTGGTGACGTCAACACTTCTCACTGTACTCAGTTGAGTACATGTGACAATAAAGCTAATTGTAATTCTAATAAGCTCTACTGGGAAAAGCGCTCTCGTTCATAAATAAAACTATTTTGACAGTTCTTGAAACTCTCAATGCTACTGGACAGTTCTACTGAGTTATGCAGCTTTTGCACACAATATTCCCCATAGTTTAAAAACCCCAAAGAAAACCTGAACCCACAAATGATATCTGAACTTCATGCTCCAAGTACTGTGAGAGTATATGCACAGGTATATCTTATCTCTAAAGGGGTACTCTGGCTATCCAAAAAAAAAGCACAAGAAGAGACTGCTCTTAGTTTATATAATCTCCATACTTTGGGTTCCAGACACCAGTGATTCTAAAATCTGAATTGAGTGGAGACAGCTGATCATTTAAATGACCAGCTATCTGAGGAACTATTCTTTTATAAGAATCCATAGTCCACTCTCATCAAAATGTGAAATTGGATCACTGGTGGGACTTAGAATTTTGAATGTCTTTTGCTATTTTGCCACAACGGACAGGATCGCCATTATTGCAAATTCTTTTCCCTTGTGTCAGGAACTAAGAATCCCAGATGACGCTAGAATGTGGTGACATTTTGCGAGCTGTCTACAGCAGATCTTATTCTTACATATCTTATAAGCTTATAACTTCAATTCTAAGTCCATCAGAATTACTAAATCTACTTTCAGGTTTAAAGATTCCACAAATGATGAGGCTCTATTAGCGATGCTGGAACTATGCGGGTGAATTAAGGGAATTACTGGCTTCCTGCAAGCCTGAACTCCTCGTCTGAAACCAAGGCCTGACCAGTGTGGGAACAAGACCTGAACATATGGTGACCAGACATCAAGGAGATCCAACCGAACTGGCCACAAGACCCCTTTGAATGCTCAAGGCCATGACTGGTGCCCATGACCCCATCAGGAGCACACACTTACCTCTTGGAGTAGCAGACTTCCTTCACTGATGCCCAAATTCAATGAAGAGCTGCCACCTCCCCTCCTGATGTGGGAAATGTCGGAGATATGCTGGACTTTAGGTGGGACTGAAACTTCAGGACTTCGAATCTCCGCCTTCCCAGCATACTCCTGGAAAACTGGTCAATATTAAAGAACTCAGCAGCCAACCTAAGTGAGTATGCCACTACTATTACAGACTTCACTAGTGAATATGGAGAAGACCACTTGTCAAAGAAGTTAATCTGAATCTTTCCTAACCGGAAACTATGGGTGAACTGGGAGATCCATTGAAGACCAGGTCTGAGGCTTACTAGTCGGGCAACTCTGACCTATACAGGAAATTCAGGTGCAATCTTTGTAAGGCCAGAGACATCAAAGGGCAATACCAAACTAAGTTTGAGACCTAGACCAATTATACGGACACCCGTTGTTTGTGGCAAGACTTACACGACATAATGAACTACAATACGAAATCGAACAGAATCACAGGCAATAGCGCATTCTTATCCAAGGAGCTCAATGCATTCTACGCTCACTTTGAACAGAACGTAAGTGAAACAACGTAACCTATCCTAACAGCCTTGCACATGGGGTACCTACAGTCACCGCAACAGATGTTAGATCGGCTTTCTTGAGAGTAAGCTCTTGGAAAATAACTGGTACAAATGGAGTCCCTGGCTGTGTATTCAGACACTGTATGGACCAGCTGATGGGAGTATTCGCAGACATATTTAACCTCTCCTTACTATGATCTGAAGTCCCCACCTACTTTGAGAAGGCCACCATCATCTCAATGCCAAAGCAAAATCATGCAGTGTGCCTCAACGACTACCACTCAGTGGCTGTGACCTCCATAATAATGAAGTGCTTCGAGAGATTATTCATGGCTCACATGAACTCCAGCCTACCAAACTACCTTGAACCTTTGTAATTTGCCAACCAGTGCAACAGTTTCAAAGTAGACACCATCTCCCTGGCCCTACACTCATTACTGGAATATCTAGATAACAAGGATACCTAAGTCAGACTCCTTCCTATTATCTACAGTTCCACCTTCAATACGATAATTCCAAACAAACTCTTCTCTAAACTCCAAGACCTAGGTCTTGGCTCCTCCCTCTGTAACTGGATTCACTTGACCCATATACCATATTTATTAAGAACAAGTGACAATACCTCCTTCTCCATAATCCTCAACACTGATGTCCTGCAACACTGCATACTCAGCCCCCTACTATACTCCTTATACACTCATGACTGTATGGTCAAATTCTGCCCCAAATCCATTTGCAAATTTACTGATGACACCACAGGAGTCAAACAGTGACGAGACATAATACAGGAAAGAAACTTGAGAGCTTACAGCATGGTGTGAAGAGAACAATCTCTCCATAAACATCAGCAAAACGAAGGAGCTGATAATTGACTTCCTGAAGTAGAGTGGAGGGCAAGCCACTGACTGCATCAATGGTGCTGAGGTGGAGATGGTCACGAGTGTCACGTCCCTGGGAGTGATGATCACCAACAGTCCACCTCAGTCATCGCGATGATCAAGAAAGCACAACAATGTCCATTTCCTGAGGAGTCTAATGAAATACAGCACGTCCACAAGGACCTTGACCAATTTTTATAGATGCACTTTAGAAAACATCCTGTCTAGGTGCATCACAGCATGTTATGGCAACTGCTATTCCTGAGACCATAGGAAACCACAAGAATTAAAGAGCACAGCCCAATCCATCACACAAGGCAGCCATCTACCAATTGACTCCATCTATACTTCCAGCTGCCTCAGGAAAGTAACCAACATAATCAAAGACCTCTCCCACCCTTGTTATAAGATATACAAGTTTGAATACATCAATGAACAGATTCAAGAACAGCTTCTTCCTGCCATTATCAGACTTTTCAATGGATCTCTCAAATATTAATTCTGATCTCTCTCTCTCTCTCTGTACCTTCTCTGCAGCTGTAACACTGTATTCTGCACTCTGTTCTGCTACCCTAAAGCACTTTGTATGGTACAATCTGCCTGTATAGTATGCAAAACAACACTTTTCACTATATCTTAGTACATGTGATGACAACAAATCAATCAATCAGATTACATCCAACAGGGTGCAATGTAGAATGAAGATATCCTTCTCTGTACCTTAACACAAAATTTAAGCGATTCTTTTAAACATGTTTGCATGTCACACACTAGTTGTTTTTGTGTGTTTATCTTTTGGAGAAAGGCCAATTATAAGCTCTATGACTGCAAGCCATTGTTGGGCAGGAGAGAGGGAGTGTGCACAAGTGAGAGAGCAAATATTACTAATTCCATCAATCATAATGTTGATGAATTCAGATTCCAATATGGAAGATCAATATTCTAATTGTTACAGAGAGGTTGATCCCCCTCTAAGAACTAAAACTGAAACACCCAGGAAGGAGCACCTTGCCCTTTAATCTTTAAAAAGAGTGCAAGAGGTGGTATAACCTGCTTTTCAGCAATTTCTAGTGGTCAAATAAAATAAATCCCTGACATTCATTTCAAAATCAACAAGTAACAATTTCTTTACCTAACTCCAACAGTGAACAAATTATCTAAACTATGAACAAACTGAATATTTTCCTTCTAACAACTAACTATTCCTGAATAAAACAAGATTCTAATGATACGCTGTTCCAATAAATACAAGCCCCACTCAACAAAAATAGTCTCTTGAAATTACAGCTAGATTGTGTCTCTTCTGGAATATTCAGTGCCTTTTCCGTCATTTCTTCGGTTAGGAATGCCTTCTCAATTGTTGGTACTGTTATTATTTAGATGGTGCTTTCTCTAATACATAGATGGTTGGGACAGCCAGTGATTCTTTCGGAGATGCCGGTGTTGGACTGGGGTGTACAAAGTTAAAAATCACACAACACCAGGTTATAGTCCAACAGGTTTAATTGGAAGCACACTGTGACATGAACCCAAAGTCCCGGTTGAGGCCCTCCCTATGGGTACTGAACTTAGCTATCAGCCTCTGCTCAGCCACTTTCCTCTGCTGCCTGTCCCGAAGTCCACCTTGGAGGATGGTCACCCGAAGGTCCGAGGCTGAATGTCCTGGACCACTGAAGTGTTCCCCAACTGGGAGGGAACCCTCCTGTCTGTTGATTGTTGTGCGGTGCCCATTCATCCGTTGTTGTAGCCTTTGTTCAGTTTCCCCAATGCACCATGCCTCTGGGCATCCCTGCCTGCAACGTATAAGATAGACAATGTTGGCTGAGTCACATGAATACCTGCCAGGTACACGGTGGGAGGGGTTCCCACGCGTAATAGTGGTATCTATGTCCACAATCTGACACGTTTTGCAGCGTCCACCGTGTCAGGGTTGTATGGAGTTGGCTGCACAACAATCAACAGACAGGAGTGTTCCTTCCCAGTTGGGGAACACTTCAGTGGTCCAGGACATTCAGCCTCGGACCTTCGGGTGACCATCCTCCAAGGTGGACTTCGGGACCGGCAGCAGAGGAAAGTGGCTGAGCAGAGGCTGATAGCTAAGTTCGGTCCCCATAGGGAGGGTCTCAACCAGGACCTTGGGTTCATGTCACAGTGTGCTTCCAATTAAACCTGTTGGACTATAACCTGGTGTTGTGTGATTTTAACAGTGATTCTTTCAGTTGAGATGACAGCTATGAAGTCTGGCAGATGGCAGCTTGCTCTCGAATGTTTGTCCAACTGTCCCCTTCTTTTATACCCTTGATGACAATCAATATTTCTTACAATAGGATTGGTCCTATGTTGTCAAAACCACCAAATTTAAATATAATAGGTTTTTACCATCCAAGTGCCTGGTTCAAATTGATTGGTTAATTTCAAAAACATGTTGTCATAGTAAAAACTGCTGCTTGGCCACCTAACTGTTCAGCCTTTTGATACAAATGTTTCAGTCCGGGCCCTCTGTATCCTTGCAAACTCAAGCTGCTGCTCACATACATCCATTTTAATCTCTAAGCACAGGAAAATCTTTTAAAGAGACCACGTAATACTTATGCCCCTAGAATTTTACAATTTTACAAACACCAAGTTCTAACTTCCTGCCTCCCAATCTAAAATTACTCTACCCAACTTCGCAACATAATGCACTGTCTTACCCATGCTTTAACTTGGGAAAATTAGATTTGACCTTTCAAAATAATTTAATGCCACAATATTAGAAAGAACCTGCAGCACTATCAAGGTAACATCAAATTTATAGAAGACTAGAAAAAATACTTACCTTCAAGTTTTACAAATTATATCATATGTCTAATTTTAAGGCTCAGTTGATAATCAAATTGGTCGCGCTTTACTTTCTCAACTTATTAAATCTTAAACTCTAGATTGGACAATTGCCATTCAACACCCAGAAATATCTTAGATGTGTTCATAAGGACCACACATCATTAATTACTTTGCAAAATTAGTATTTTGTAACAGTTCATTTCCACTTTGATTCAATCATACTTCATACATTCCAAACTTACTTCATGCAGACAAGTATATTGGATGTGATAGGGGGCAACCTTTTCTTCACCTTTGATTTCAACACTGATTTGCAGTCGAATAGCACCCGAGACTGCAGATTTATCCGTTCTTTTCTCTAGAAAAGGAAACAAATTACCTCAAGATATTAGCTCTTCATCATCATCTGCATTAGTGAACAGTTCATTAGACTGGAGGTGACAGTCTCATGATATTATCATTGGAGTGTTAATCCAGAGACACAGGTAATGTTCCTGGGACCTGGGTTTGAATCCTTTCCGAACAGATGGTGGAATTTGAATTCCTTAACATTTGGAATTAATGACGACCATGAATTTACAGAGTTTGACCAAAAATGATAATCATATTCATGTGAAAAAAGTTAACATCAAATGTCATTTCAGCAAAAAAAGGGCAAAACACAAAGTCTTGCCGAAGAATTAAATGCAGATTGATTCAAGGCCTGATGACTCAATAGCAAATACATCTTTCAATCTTAAAGGCAATCTGAATTTAGCAGCAGAATAATATCTTTAAGTATGGTCTAACACTTCCTGTCTTCATAACTAAAGGATTGGAAATTGAGAGTGCTGTATTACAGGCATTTAATTTTTGAGTCTGCCTTTCCCTTATTCACTCTGACCAATTATTTAGACTGAAATAAAGAAGAGGAAAACCTACTTCTGTGTCATGTCCAAAATGTGCTGGAGCATATTCAAAATTTGTAACTGCTTCAATTTTCTCACCAGAGAGTCCCTTTATCTGCCAAACTAACTCAAAGAACATATCAAGAAGTCTGCAAAATAAAAACCTGCAACTCTCAACCATATATGCCCACTAGTAACTGTTATAACAATTTAGCTGTCTGACTAATGTTGTCCATGGGTGTGCAGTAGCTGTACCAAAGTAATTTGTTTGCCAGTAAAATTTAATGAGAATATCATTCAACTGACAAAGTACAACTTCTTACATAAGCATCGAGCTGATCAGGTTCATCCATGTATATTTTAAGGTATTTAAAGTCCAACACTATTCATCTAGATGACCACAGCAACAAGGGAATGTGATGGCTGAGTGATATTATCACTGGAGTGTTAATCCAGAGACCCAGGGAATGTTCTGGAGATCAGGGGGATTCAAATCCTGCCACTGCAGCTGGTGAAATTTGAATGTAATAAAAATCTGGGATTAAGAGTCTAATGATGACCATGAATCCATTGTTGATTGTCAGAAAAGACTTATCTGGTTCTTTAGGGAAGGAAACTGCCATCCTTGCCTGGTCTGCGTACATGTGACTATACACCCACAGCAATGTGATGACTCTTAAATGTGCTATGGGTGATTAGGGATGGGCAATAAATGCTGGCTTAGGCAGCGACACCCTCATCCCATGAATGAATAAAAAGAAAACAACTTACATTTATTATGCACTATTAACACTGTGAATCATTCAGAGAATTATCGTAGGAGCATAATCAAACAAAATTTTCACAGAAGTCCCGTAGGCCACATGACACTTATGATGTTTGCTCTCTGAATCCTGGACACAGACAGCACATTATAAGCCTTCTCTTCTAATTCTTGAGTTTAAAGTGGCAATTTCAGTTAATCACTGTAGTATCATCTGGTGACACAAGATCACCTTCTCTGACATGTAACAAGTAATTTAAAGCAGTAAGCAGGTTATGTGCAAATACTGACAGGTAACTCTCGATAAAAAGGAATAATGTTGACTCTGCTTTTTCTCCATAGATGCTGCCAGACCTGCTCAGTTTTGTTATTTCTGTTATTGTTTTTGATATGCTGCTTCCTTTGATGAATGTCAATGAACATCATTCCAATTTTTCTCAGAGTACCCTTGAAGGACTTTTTAGAGAAACTTTCAGCGGTTGAACAAGGCTGGTTACACCACCATGAATAACTGCAATAAAATTATTTTGCAATCTAACTTCAGCAACAGCATCACGAACAAGATGTGACCTAAACATTTCCAGAGAAAAGTCATTTTCCTTTTTAGAATTTCTGACCAGGAGTACCACATACTTTGAGAAAGTGAGGACTGCAGATGCTGGAGATCAGAGCTGAAAAATGTGTTGCTGGAAAAGCGCAGCAGGTCAGGCAGCATCCAAGGAGCAGGAGAATCTATGTTTCAGGCATAAGTCCTTCTTCAGGTCATTCCTGAAGAAGGGCTTATGCCCGAAACGTTGATTCTCCTGCTCCTTGGATGCTGTCTGACCTGCTGCGCTTTTCCAGCAACACATTTTTCAGTACCACATACTTTCCTCAGCCATATTTTCAACCAACTTTATCCATCCATCCATCCTTATCATGAACATGGATGAACTCTCCTTTCGGGAATTGCTATTTTGTAAGTTATCTTCTCTTAGGCTTAAACTTTGCCTTATCAGGTGTTTACAAAAGCACAATATGATTCTACTCTTTACATGGGAAGTTGTCTTCACTAGCATTGTTTTCTCTCCAACTTCACTCACTTTTTGACTTGAATGGAAATTTCATCCATGTTCCATCCATGGTCCAAGAGCATGGCAATCTGTATCCATTCTTCTTTCACTGTTTGATTATAAACTGCTAGAATACGGTAACTCTGTCATCAAGTCCTGCTGGAAAATATTATGAAATCTTGGTCTTCTCTCATGGTAAAAACAGTGTCTCTTCATAAGTGTGGTACACCATCCAAGAGTCGATTTGAACTCGACAGTTCTAAGTTTCCTTGCTTGCACTGCAGTTAATATTCAAAATTATCTTCAAGAAACAGCATGTTTCTTCTGGCAATTTTCATTGATGTATTTGCAACTTCATCCTAAAACTGCAGCCACGTGCTTGGATTTCCTGTATTTGCACATTTATTTTTGGGCATCTATTTAAAGTGTAGATTCATAGATTCATACAGTGCAGAAAAGACCCTTCAGCCCATGAAGTCTGCACAACATAACCACCACTAAAGGTGCACAAATCACAATTTCCTGCACTTGTCCCAAATCCTTAAATGTTACGATATCTGAAGTGCTCATCCAAATATTTTTTAAAGGTTGCAAATTTTCCGGTCTTTACTGCCTTCCAAGGCAGAATATTCTAGATTCTCACCAAGTGCTAAGTGAAAAGGTTTGTGCCCAAATCCCTCTCTGAATTTCCTGCCCCTTATCCTAAAACTATGCCCTCTCCTGATTGGCCCTATAACCAAGGGGTACAGTTGCTCTCTATTCACCCTGTGCATACCTCAAACATGTTCTCTCCACCTCTCAGTCTTCTCTGCTCTAAAGAAAACAATCCAAGGCTATCTAACCTCTCCTCATAGCCCAATTTTTCCATCCCAGGCAACATCCTGGCGCACCTCCTCTGTACACTCTCTAGTGCTATCAATCCTTCCTGTAGTGAGGTGACCAGAACTGGACACAATACTCCAGCTGGAGAAAGTGGGGACTGCAGATACTGGAGATCAGAGCTGAAAATTGTGTTGCTGGAAAAGCGCAGCAAGTCAGGCAGCATCCAAGGCGCAGGAGAATCGACGTTTCGGGCATAAGCCCTTCTTCAGGAATAACATTCAGGTCATTCCTGAAGAAGGACTTATGCCCGAAACGTCGATTCTCCTGCTCCTTGGATGCTGCCTGACCTGCTGCGCTTTTCCAGCAACACATTTTTCAGCACAATACTCCAGCTGTGACCTAACTAACACTCTGTAAAACTCCAGCATTACCTCCTTGCTCTCATACTCTACGCCTCAACTGATGAAAGCAAGTGCAAGCAAATATGCCTTCTTAAATATCCTTTTCACGTGCTCTGCTGACTTCAGGAATCTGTGAGTAATTACCTAAAGATCCCACTGTTCCTCTAAGCTACCCAATGTCCTACTATTCATTAAGTAGTCCCTCATCTTGTTTCTTCTTCCAAAGTGCATCACCTCACACTTAACAGGGTTAAACACTATTGCCACTGGTCTGCCCATTTGACCAATCCAAATATATACTCCTGTAACCTATAATCATCTTCTTCACTATTAACCATTCTATACATCTTGGTGACATCTGAAAATTTGCTTAACAATCCCCCCATATTTTCAACTATATCATGTATATATAAAACAAACACAAAGTACTGATCCTTGCGGTACACCGCTGGACACCAGCCTGCAGTCATTCAAACAGTATCCTCCCACTACCCTCTATGTCCTACTACTAAGACTGACCCATCTCACAAAGTCATACACAGCATGAAAACAGACCGGTCGGTCCAACTAGTCCACGCCAACCATGTTCCCAAACAAAACTAGTTAATTTTCCTGCGTTTGGCCTATATCTCTCCAAACCATTCCTATTCATGTACTTATCCAAATGTCTTTTAGTTGCTGTCACAGTACCTGCATTAACCACTTCCTCTGACAGTTCATTCCACATACGAACCACATAGTGTTAAAAAAAGTTGCCCCATGTCCTTTTTAAATCTTTCTCCTCTCACCTTAAAAATATGCCCCCGAGTTTTGAACTCACCCACGCGAGGGAAATGACCCTTGCTATTCATCTTATCGATGCCCCTCATGATTTTATAAACCTCTATAAGGTCACCCCTCAACCTCCTACATTCCAGTGAAAGAAGTCTCAGTCTATCTTTATAACTCAAAATTTCCATTCCCTGCAACATCCTGGCATATATTTTCTGAACCCTCTCCAATTTAATAATAGCCTTACTATAGCAGGGAAACCAGAACTGTACACAATACTCCAGAAGAGGCCTCATCAATGTCCTGTACAACCTCAGCAATGACATCCCAACTACTATACTCAAAGGTCTGAGCAATGAAGTCAAGCATACTAAACCTTTCTAAACCACTCCATCTGCATGTGTTACAAGTTTCAAGGTTTTAAATACCTGAACCCCAAGGTATCTTTGTTGCACAACATTACCCAGGGCCCCACCATTAATTGTATAAGTCCTGCCCTTGTTTGTTTTACCAAAATGCATTTATCCAAATTAAACTCTAACTGCCACCCTTTAGCCCATTGAGCCAATTGACCAAGATCTCTTTGTAATCTTAGGTAACCTTCTTCACTGTCCACAGTACCACCAATTTTGGTGTCATCCACAAATTTACTAACTATGTCTAGAAATTCTCATCCAAGTTGTTATATAAATTACAAATAAAAAGTCTTGCCAGGTTTCTCTCAATTCTATATGCTTTAACTGTCTCTATCAGTCTCCTATACTGACCTTGTCAAAAGGTTTGCTAAAATCCATGTAAACTACGTTAATGAACTTCCCTCATCCACACACTTGAGCACATTTTCAAAATATTCTAACAAGTTTATTAGGCATGACCGCCACCTGACAAAGCCATGCTGACTATCCCTAATTATTCCATGCTTTTCTAAGTGGGCATTAATTCACTCCTTCAGAATTTTCTCAAATAGTTTTCCTATCAGTGATGTGAGACTAACCAGTCTGTAATTTCCTGCTTCCTCTTTACCAACCTTCTTGAAAAGTGGAACCATATTAGCCAACCTCCAGTCCTTTGGCACTTCCCCTGTGGCCAGAGAGGAATTAAAAATTTGTGGCAGAGCCCCTGCAATCTGCTACCTTGCTTCTCACAGCAACCTGGGATGGAATTCATCCAGGTCAGGGGATGTGTCTGTTATTAGGCCTTATAGAGCCTCGAATATCTCTTATTTCCTATATCAAACTGTGTAGGCTCTTCATAGTCACTTTTCCTGAATTCCATACTTACATTCTCCTTTTCCAGAGTGAAGACCAAAGATACATATTCATTTAACAACCTTCTGATATCCTGTGGTTTCATACAAGAGTTGCCCTCTTGATCCCCAATGTGAATTACTCTTTTCCAGGTTAACTTCTTCTGTTAAATACACTTATGTCTTAGGATTCTCCCTGGTCCTGTTCTACAGTCTTTCTTCATGCCCCCTTTCTGGTCTTCTATTTGCTTTCTTAAGTTCCTTCCTGCATTTCCTGTATTCCTCTGGCACTGCAGATGAATTACTCCCTTTGGACTTGCTAAAAGCTCTTAAGTTCTTACTCATCCAGTGCTCTCTGAAATGTTTGTTCCTAATTTCCCTCTGAAGCTTACATGTTTGTCCTGTACTCTCCCCAGCTCCTTTTTCAAAGCTCCCCATTGCTACACTGTAGACTTTCCTGTAAGAAGCTGTACCCAGTCAACTGTAGCCCGATGCTGCTTTATTTTAATAAATCTGCCCTCCCCTAATCCAAAGCCACCTTTTCCTTTGCCAAGAGCAAATTTGAACTGCATCGTGTTGTGGTCACTATCGCTAAAGTGTTCCCCCACAGCCACATCAAACACTTGGTTGGCTTTGTTCCCAGAACCAGATCGAGCACTAGGCCATTTCTTGTTGGGTCTTCTACGTATTGATACAAAAAGCTCCCCTGGATACAGATCAGTAAATCCACCCCCTCTAAACTCTTAACAATATGACTATCCCAATTTATGTTAGGAAATTTGAAATCCCCTAGAAAATTATTTCTCTTATAGATCTCTGTGAACTATCTACATACTTGCTCCTCTATTTCCCATTGACTCTTTGGGAATTACACTCCCAGTAAAGTGGCTGCCCCCTTACCATTCCTAAGTTCTACTCACAAAGCCTCATTTGAGGAGCCTTTCAAGAAATCATCTCTCTTTATTGCAGATTGACTCCTTAACTAATAGTGCAGCACTGCCTCCCTTTTTACACCCTTCTCTGTCTCACCTAAATATCCTATACCTCAGAATGTTGAGTTGCTAGTCTAGCCCTTCCATCAACCTTGTTTCTGTCATGGCAAAAATATCATCCTTCCATTGTATCAATCCATGACATTAACTCATCAGTTTTACCTGTTACATTCCTAGCATTAAAGTAAAGACCACCCACTTGCCTTACTCCCCTGACACTCAACATTGCTGAACCCACTGTGACTGGCTTCCTTTGCTGTAGCATGATGTATCAATATTCATCAATATGCTGTGTCTTCTCCCTCTGCCAGACCAGTTTACACTCCATCCAACAGCACCAGCAAAATATATTTGCAAGGATGTTGGTCCCAATATGGTTCAGGTGCAGACTGTCCCATTTGTACACGAGTGTGAAACTGCAGGGGATGGACACATTAGAAATGTGGAGCTTATTCAAGGAAAAGCTCCTGAGTGTCCTAGATAAGTATGTACCTGTCAGGCAGGGAGGAAGCTGTAGAGCACGGGAACCGTGGTTTACGAAGGAAGTGGAATCTCTGGTCAAGAGGAAGAAGGAGGCATCTGTTAGGATGAGATGTGAAGGCTCAGTTAGGGCACTTGAGGGTTACAAGGTAGCCAGGAAAGACCTAACGAGAGAGCTCAGTAGAGCCAGGAGGAGGCATGAGAAGTTGTGGGCGGATAGGATCAGGGTATGGCTTTCTATAGGTATTTAAGGAATAAAAGAATGACGAGAGTAAGATTAGGGCCAATCAAGGATAGTAGTGGAAAGTTGTGTGTGGAGTCAGAGATGATAGGGGAAGCACTTTAAGCACATTTAAGTCGTCATTGGACAACCATATGGACATACATGGAATAGTGTAGGTTAGATGGGCTTTAGATTTATATGACATGTGGCGCAACATCGAAGGCCGAAGGGCCTGTACTGCGCTGTAATGTTCTATGTTCTATTTCCCACATTCCCCAAAAACGGTCCCAGTGATCCAGGAATCTAAAGCCCTCCCCTCTTGCATTAACTCTTGAGCCATGCACTCATCTGTACTAATTTCCTATTTTGAATTTAAATAATTTATTTTCACCTGTTGAAAAATACAGCAAAATACAGTGAAAAGCTTCAAGTGTCATCACAATCCAGCTCTATTTGGAATAGGTTAAGAATAAAAAGAACAAAAAGGCATACCTGAAAGACAGTCCATCTTCCTTCCACCACCTCCACCATGAGACCTGAGTTGAATCAGCAGCGATACGACACTTGCACCACCATCCCTCTTCCACCATCTCACTGCCATCTACACCGTTGTAGGAGTTGCCACTCTTTAAGTACCATCTCTTCCTCCTTCACTGACAACAAGTCTCCTGTTGAACTCACACTCACCTTGCAACCAGCTGTTGCCGCAACATCACCGATAACTAGGAGTCCCTGTTCTGCTATCGCGCAGTCACTGCCTCACCAATGCCAGATGCCCCACTCTTGCCTGATTGCAAGCAGGAGTGACTTTGCTGCCAGGCCAGGCCACCATCTCGCCAAGAGTCCCACTCTGGCCACCTCCAAGATCGCACCTTGCCAGTGCTGCTACCCTAAAGAATCCCCTGCTGTCACCACCTACCTCTGATCACTGGAGGAGCTTTGTTATCACTGCTATCGCCCCAAACACCAGGAGGATGTCCTTGCTGCCACAAACGCCAGGAGATATTTGAAAACTCACTAGCACATGGCACTGGGTGTAATCTAGTGATTACGACCTTTGAGTCCTGCATTACTGCCTACTTCCCTGAATTCTTGATGCAAGACCTCATTTCTCACTTTGTCCATGCCGTTGGTACCAACATGTACCATTAGCTCTAACTCATCACCCTTCCTTTTCAGGATGCCTTGCTGTAGTTCAGTGCTATCCCTGACTCTGGCACCAGATACGTAACACACTACCATAGAATCATGTCATCAGCCACAGAAATGTCTGTCTGCTCCCTGACTAAAGAATCCCCTATCACTATTGTTCTTCCTTTATTATTCCTCACACCCTGTACTGCTGCTTGTGGTGCCAGAAACTTGACTCTGAAAGCAATCGTCCTCCAGTTGTGGTGAGAGTTCAAACTTTTCACTGTATTTTACAGTATTGCTCATTGCCGAGTACAAATGATAATAAATCATCATTCATTCATTGTCCATGAGGGCATACAAGTTGTGCTTCAAATATCTCACTGGCAAACATCAAACATAATGCAGCTGCAATTTAATATATTCAGTTTCCTCAGTGAGCCAGGAATGTATACATTAGAAACGATCCCCGTTCCCTCTCTCTCTGTGAATGGATGTCATGTTCTGGTGTGGTACTTTTGGATTCCTGCCAAGTTTACTGGATTATTTTTGATCACCTAGGTAGGTTAGAGATAAGTTACATATATTACAATCACAGAATGCTTTTCGGATAAGATGAGACAACTTGACCCATGGTGTCTAGAATAGCCCTCTGCAAGAGCAACTCAGTTAGTCCCATGATCTATCTTCACCCCTTTCTTTCCACAGGCATTTTTGCTAAGACAAAAATAAAATCTCCCATCAGTATGAAAACAGATAGTACAGTACAAAAGTAATGAAGTTGTGGTGAACTAGTATAAAACAGTAGGCTGCAACTAGTGTACTCTACTGTGACAAATTCAAGCACAACATTTTAAGAAGGATATAGAAAACAATTGACAGGTTGGGTCTATGAATGAGGGAGTGACATGGATAGATTAAAGATGAATTGAGCCACTCTTCTTGAAGGAGGGCATGTTGAAGAACGATGGGGTAGCTCAGTTGCTCTTGCAGAGGGCTGGCATGGACATGATGGGCCAAACCATTTCCTTCTGTACGTTGATGTATTGAATGAAATTTAGTTCCGAAATATTCAGGTGATCAGAACTACTCTGGCCCTAAATTCATTTGTCAAAAGTGATGTTCACCTAACCGGAAACAGTTGCAGCTCTTGCATACAGGAACTCAAAATAATTAGCACCCATTATAGAAGTCAGCAAACTGTTCAGGAGGTATACCATTCTGTGAAAAAAGAACTACCTCCTCACATCTTGCTGAGGCATAGCCCTTCACAACTTGGAATTCAGTTTACAAGACTGGTCCTTCCTAACTATTTAATTGAAACAGCCTGGGAAATTAAATCTACTCCTTCCATTATCTTGTGATTCTTAATCAGGTTGCCCCTAAGTACACACTTCTTTAAATTAGTAGTGGGATGATGGGTTGATTGTTAGTCTCCTGAACTCTATTATTCAACAATTCTAATTTGTGCAATATTATTGGAGACAATGAGAGACTTGAAGGTGCAAGAAAATCAACCACTGTACTTTTCTTGATCAATGTATTGTTTTATGCATTTTTTAAATTCATTCATGGGATGTTGGGAGAGGGGGGGGGGGTCTCTGATCAGACCATCATTTATTGCCCATTCCTAATTGCCTAGAGGGGTAGTTCAGACTCAGCCACATTGCTGTGGGTCTGGAGTCACATGCAGGCCAGACCAAGTAAGAATAGCAATTTTCTTCCCTAAAGTACGTTAGCAATCAGGTGGATTTTTCCATGAATCAACACATCGATTCATGGTTTTCATTTGACACTGTTGTGAGTACTACAAGTTATCTTTAATTTGGTTACCTATTCAGAAAGGGAGGTTATGCTACAGCTATATAGGGTGCTGGGGAGGCCACAACTGGAGTACTGCATTCAGTTTTGGTCTCCTTACTTGAGAAAGGATGTACTGGCATTAGCGGAGGCTCACTAGGTTGATTCCAGAATTGAGGAAGTTGGCTTATGAGGAGAGACTGAGTACACTGAGATTATACTCATTGGAATTTAGAAGAATGAGGGGGGAGTTTTACAGAAAACATAAGAAACGGTGAAAGAAATAGATGAGATAGAAGTAGAGTGGATTTTTCACTTGCACGTGAAACTCGGACAATAAGCCCGAAACATCGATTCTCCTGCTCCTTGGATGCTGCGTGACCTGCTGTACTTTTCCAGCACCACACTCTCCACTCCAATCTCCAGCATCTGCAGACCACACTTTCTCCAAGAGGGCAAAGCCTCAAAATTAGGGGGAGCAGATTTAGGACTGAATTGAGAAGGAACTTCTTCATCCAGAGGATTGTGAATCTATGGAATTCCCTGCCAAGTGAAGTGATTGAGGCTTCCTTAGTAAATGTTTTTAAAGCTAATATAGATAATTTTTGCAACAAAGAAGGAAATAGGGGTTATGGTGAGAGGGAGGGTAAATGGAACTGAGGCCATGAAAAGATCAGCAATGATCTTATTGAATGGCAGAGCAGGCTCGAAGGACCAGATGGCCTACTCCTATTCCTAGTTCTTATGTTTACTTCAGAACATTGTTTCTTCATGCAGACCTAATTGCCCATTTGTCACTAAGTAGCAAGTTATCAAGCAGATGTCAAAGCAATTTATTTTAACGTAATCTTGCAAGACATGACTAATTGCTTTCAGTCTTCATCCCTTTCACCTCAAGAAACAGTTTATTACAGAAAAAGTTATTGCTGATTCTTTCAATCTATTAAGTTATTAGTTGTGAAGTTTCCATTGTCACAACTGTCAGTTCCAGATTTTTATTGAATTCAAGTTCCATCACCTGCCGTGGCAAGATTGAAACCCACTCCTCAGAACTTACTTGGGTCTCTGGTCCCTGCCTACGGAACCGACTGACCCTGCATGGATTCCGGACAACATTCAAACCAATTATTAGGGACACCCGCACCAACCAACCCAACCGCCCCGTGGCTGAACACTTTAGCTCCCCCTCCCACTCTGCCAATGACATGCAGGTCCTTGGCTTCCTCCATCGCCAGACCCTGGCCACACACACCTGGAGGAAGAGCGCCTCATCTTCCGCCTCGGAACCCTCCAACCACACAGAATGAATGTAGATTTCTCCAGCTTCCTCATTTCCCCTCCCCCAAACTTATCTCAGTCCCAACCCTCAGATTCAGCACCGCCCTCTTGACATGCAATCTTCTTCCTGACCTCTCCACCCCCACTCCCTCTCCGGCCTATCACCCTCATCCTCACCTCCTTCCACCTATCGTATTCCCAGCGTCCCTCCCCCAAATTCCTTCCCCCATACCTTTTATCTCAGCCCGCTTGGCACACCAGCCTCATTCCTGAAGAAGGGCTTATGACCGAAACGTCGATTCTCCTGCTCCTCGGATGCTGTCTGGCCTGCTGTGTTTTTCCAGCACCACATTTTTCATCTCTGGATTAACAATCCAGCAATAATACCACTGGACCATCTGGTGCTCCTCCATACCCTTACCAAAGCTTCACTATCACCAAACTTATTTAAAGATCAAAATTGTCCACAGTATTTCAAGTAAGAATTAGCCAAGGTCTTACCCTGTGAATGCATCCCAGTACCCCTCTCTTTTCAGCTATTACTTTATAGCATTGCTCATGCAACTTTCGAGATGTCCAGGATAGAACACCCATATCTCCAGCTTCTTTAATGATCATTGAAGTGTGCATGAATGTTAACTATTCAACTTGCCCACATGCATAAAAGCACTTTGCCAAGGTATACGTCATGCGTCAGTCATGAGACCAATCGCTCAACACACCTGATCCAGTCATTTGCCATCTGTGCCAAGGGCAGCCAGGTAATTTGTCCTTGTCTTCTGCCAACTCTACATGTAGACTTGTGACAGTGGTATAATAACTCACATGGTTTATGCTTTCTTCATGAGGAACATTAACTTTTCCATCAAATTCCTCTCTATAGTAGTCTAAGGGCAACGGTGTAATCTCACTTTCTCAGGTCTACAGAAACTTATCTTTATTTCTTGTTGCTGCATCACCCAATCATCCAGTACTCTTAATTTTGTGCAGCATCAAGGGACTGAGGGGTAGAATTCAAGTTCTCATGCTAATTGCAAAGATTTAAGAGTTTTGAGAGGGTCACTGAACCTTCTGGAGTTGACATGTGAAAATTAACCCCATTTCTCAAATTAGCCAAAAGATTTTGTTTACTCACCCAGATTATACCAGACATCCATTTCACCACTTAGTGTCCGAACCTCAATGATTGTTTGCCCTAAGAAATCATCAGATTCTCGTTTTAACCTCTGTTTGACACGTGATTTGATGTCATCATCCTCATCCCACACTCGTACTTTGATTCGATCAGAGGAATTATGGCATTCACTGTGGAGCAAATACGATTTATATTTTCAAGTGATTTGCAGGAAGGCTAAAAGATAGCTAAAAAAAAATTCAGTGAGTTTACTCGGTGATTGTTTAAGGTCTATGGTAAACAACCAGTTAGAGCTAAACAAACTGATGTTAACGAGGGCATTTTCTTTGGACAAAACTTGGTCAAAGTAGTCGCAGAACGATGGGTTGAATGACTGCCCCCTGTATTTTCTAGTCCTCCAATTAGTGCAATATTATTGGAGACACGAAGAGACCCGTAGGTGCAAGAAAATAAGCCATCACTATGTGAGTGGAAGTAACAATATAATTTGAAAAATAAATTTAAAAAGCAGAAAAAACTAAAACACCTTTGAAGATTATGTACGTTACAAGGCAACCAGTCTAGCTAAAGAAAGCCAAGGTAATTTCTGCCCACATCTCAAAGTGCTCTCTTTTCCCTCTTCCCAAGGACAATCAATACTTTTAGAACAGTTCAGAATTTGCCTTTGTAAATGCAGATTCCACTTAAAGTGCATGATTTAAGATATGGTCATTTGTGACTGTTACTTTAAAATGGACTGAAATTCTGTGATCTGACCTCTACTCAAATTTGCAAACTCCCCACCACAATAGTGTTTGAATTACACGGTCTCAGATTTGGATATCTTTGCACTAGACTCGTGTCATTAAACCGATTTATAACTTTGATCTTCAAATCAGAATGGCAGCTGTTAGTGAATGTAAAGATAAAACTACAACCCAGTGAGAAAATTTTTCCCTGCATTTCTTTCACAAAAAGAAAGAACAGCATTAAAATTAAACATATCAATGACTATCAACATGCTGCTATACAATGTGGCAATTATTACAAAATGAAAACAGCTGAATGAATTATGCAAATTGAATGCATTGTACCAGGCTATTTTTAAATACAAGATTATGAAAAGATGAACAGTCTTCTTTGTGTCAGGTTGCAAGCATCAAACTAAATGGGAACTGAAAGATAGTATAGCTGTGACAAAATGGAGCACAGAAAGAGAAAGGTTAATGAGCTTGATACAACTTACAGAGTCAGATTTCAAAAACAGAAAATGTAGATGCTACATTTACAACATCCACAGCTCTTTCTGTTTTTAAATGTAGATGTTACCACCAGTTTAGTAATGTGTTCATTTGATAACTTCCAAAGCCTCAGTGGTTTTTTAGATTAGATTCCCTACAGTGTGGAAACAGGCCCTTTGGCTCCACACCGACCTTCCAAAGAGTAGCCCACCCACTCACTACCCTCTGACTAATGCACCTATCGCTATGGGCAATTTAGCATGGCCAATTCACCTGACCTGCACATCTTTGGACTGTGGGAGGAAACTTGATATAGCACAAACACATTTATCCTAACTACAAGTTTACTTTTAAACATCTTTTACCAAGTTATTTTCTTACTATTAAATTCTTCAGTTAAAAAAATAAAGTTAGGCTGAGGATAAGAAGATACAAGACCAGCATTAAGAAATTGACAAAAGTACAAGATTCTGTGATAAATAAGGTTCAGGAAGTAAAATGTAAACAGATTAGGAAGCATGTATAGCTTCATAAGAAAGAATAAGATTAATTCCTAGTCAAACAAGTTTATATACAATCACAAGATAACATGAAAGCATTCAAGTAATTATAACTAAATTACAGAATTGTTATGGTGCAGAAAGAGGTTGCTTCTGCACCCTCTGAATGAGCATTATTACTTCATGCTCTTCTCCTGCCTTTTCCCCATAACCCTGAATATTAATTTGGTTTAAATAATCATCCAATGCACTGATGATTACCTCCGTGGAATCTCTCTCCAGCATACTTTCAGGCACTGTATTCAAGACCCTAACGACTTTCTGTGTGAAAGGTTTCTTCCCCTGTCACAATGACTTGTTTTGCAAATTAGTTTATATTTGTACTCTTTAGGTCCCAGTGCTTTTGTGAGGGAGAACAGTTTCTCCCTATCCACTCTGTCTAGCACCCTCAGGATTCTGAAAACTTCGATCAAGTTTCATCTTGGACTTCTGCACACTGATAAAAACAGCGCCAATCTCTCAATCCATCTCCATAACAGATGTTTCTTATCAGTGGAACTAATCTCAACCTCCTTCTTACCAGTGTGCTTACGCCTTCTTGAAGTGTTGTATTTAGAATTGTACACCATACTCCACGTAAGGTCTAACATGTACCTTGTACAAGTTCCTCTTTAGTCTATGCACCTATTATTAAAATCAAGAACACACCAGATGGCCTCGTTCTTTAGAGACCACAATTTCCCTTCCCACGTGGTTAAAGATGCCCTCCAACGCATCTCGTCCACATCCCACACCTCCGCCCTCAGACCCCACCCCTCCAATCGTAACATGGACAGAACCCCCCTGGTGCTCACCTTCTACCCTACCAACCTTCGCATAAACCAAATTATCTGCCGACATTTCCGCCACCTCCAAAAAGACCCCACCATGAGGGATATATTTCCCTCCCCACCCCTTTCCGCCTTCCGCAAAGACCGTTCCCTCCATGACTACCTGATCAGGTCCAAGCCCCACCACAACCCACCCTCCCATCCAGACACCTTCCCCTTCCACCACAGGAACTGTAAAACCTGTGCCCACACTGTAAAACCTGTGCCCACACCTCCGCTCTCACCTCTATCCAAGGTCCTAAAGGAGCCTTCCACATCCATCAAAGTTTTACCTCCACATCCACTAATATCATTTATTGTATCCGTTGCTCCCAATGTGGTCTCCTCTACATTGGGGAGACTGGGCGCCTCCTAGCAGAGCACTTTAGGGAACATCTCCGGGACACCCGCTCCAATCAACCATACAGCCCCGTGGCCCAACATTTCAACTCCCCCTCCCACTGTGCCGAGGAAATGGAGGTCCTGGGCCTCCTTCATCGCTGCTCTCTCACCACCAGACGCCTGGAGGAAGAACGCCTCATCTTCCGCCTAGGAACACTTCAACCCCAGGGCATCAATGTGGACTTCAACAGTTTCCTCATTTCCCCTTTCCCCACCTCACCCTAGTTCCAAACTTCCAGCTCAGCACTGTCCCCATGACTTGTCCAGACTTGTCCTACCTGCCTATCTCCTTTTCCACCTATCCACTCCACCCTCTCCTCCCTGACCTATCACCTTCATCCCCTCCCCCACTCACCTATTGTACTCTATGCTACTTGCTCCCCACCCCCACCCTCCTCCAGCTTATCTCTCCACGCTTCAGGCTCACTGCCTTTATTCCTGATGAAGGGCTTTTGCCCGAAACGTCGATTTCGCTGCTCCTTGTGTGCTGCCTGAACTGCTGTGCTCTTCCAGCACCACTAATCCAGAACCTATTACTAAAGCTGAGGCAAACGTATGCTTTAATAGTTGCTTGTTTTACCTCTCATGCCACCTTTCATGATTTATGCACATATATACAAAAATATGTCTTATTTTGTACTGTTCTTTCTACCAAAATGTATTGCCTCACACTTCTCTGCATTGAATTTCATTTCCTACCTTTCTGCCCACTCTGTCAACATACTTTTGGAGGCTTACACTTACTTCCTCAACGTTTACAATGCTTCTGCAAACTTGGAAACTATCTTTTACACACCAAGATCTAAATAATCAATGGTTATCAGGAAAAGCACGGATTCAAAAATTGACCCTAGGGGAAGTACACTACAAATACACTCCATTCCTCCAGCCCAACACATATCCATTAACAATTACTCTTTGTTTCTTATCACACAGCTAATTTTGCATCAATGTTGCTACAGTCATTTTAGACACATAACTTTGATAATTTTCCTTATGAGTCTACTGTATGGCACTGTACTGAATACCTTTTCGATGCCCATATACACCACATCAAAAACATTACCCTCATTAACTCTGTTATTTATTCTGAAAGTTTCAGCAAGTTAGTTAAACATGATTTTCCCTTTTGAAACCTATGCTGGCTCATATGACAACAGTGCAGAAGTGATGATATTAGTTTGTTTAGCCATACCTATGACAACAATCTAGAACTGATGACATTGAATTGATCAGCTATGTCCAATTTCTAAATCTCATGGGGTGTATAATTGATGGCCATTTTGACAAAATCAAATGAAAACAGTGAATTAATTCAATGGCTGTACAGCCTACGCCTGTTCAATAAGTTTTACATTCCGACCGATGAAGAGTTAAAATTATCTATGTAACAATCTTTTTTGAAGTAGTGAAGTTCCTGAAGACAATCCTGACTACAAATATGGGCATTGCCAAAACCTCCCATTAAAGCCCAAAGAGCCCAGATACTTATTGAACTGGTGCAGGCAGAGGAAACAAATGTAATAAATATTTTACTTGTTACTTATAAATCTGAAAGCCTATAGTACCAATAGACTTTAAAAAAAAACTCAAATTACAATGAACAAAACCAATCAACCTTCTGGTTCATTTTAAAAATAAAAATCTGAAGCAGAAAACTTACAAATAAAATTTCTCTTCCCACACAGGATTTAGGTTTCCATAGATAGTTTTCGTTCTCTTCTTGGTTTTGCCAACCTGAACAGTGACATATGGATCACTGGAGCCAGTTTTATCCTTTGCTTGAAGTCCCTGAGCACATACCACTGCCAAGAGTTGGAAATCAAACATGAGCACAATTTGAATAGATTTTGAAGTCTTATAAGTCTTTTTTCCAACTAAGAAATAAAATCTTAGACTACAATAATCACCAATGCGTTCTCCATGATTACAGTGTCATCATAGTTTACGTTGAGCAAAAATCAAACATCTGTCCGATAAACGATGGAAGTCTTTGCATTTTATGTCATTTTTAATCATTTAAATTTACTCTTTAACAGAATTAAGAAAAAAAAAGTCAACCAGCTTAAGTAAATCTGTGTTTTATCAATGAAACTTGAAGCAAGATTTAATTCAGAAAATTTAGTTTGAAGAAGTATTTCAATTCAAAACACTGTTTATTTTCAATAACTGAATTAGTTTTACCAGCTTTTTTACCATAATTTCATGCTCAAAACTCTAAGGAGAATTAAGTGTGCACAAAAGCAATAAGAATACATGCAGAAGTAATTACAAAATTTATTATGACTATATATTTAGAAACTAAATGGCTGAACAAATCAGGAACTTGAGTTTATCCATTGCTTTAAAACATCCTCAAGACCGTTCAAAGTGCCTTCGATAAGGCTTTTGATATGGTGTTACACAAAAAAATTAGCATGTAAAGCTGAAGCACATGGAATTAGTGGTTGTGTACTGAAACGAGTTGAGAACTGGGGCTGACAGGAAAAAGCAAGCACGAATAAATAAGTATTTTTCTAAGTGGCAGCAGCAACTAGTGGGGTATCACAGGGATCCCAGCTTTTCACAAAATACTTCAAAGATTTAGATAAGGAAACTGCGTGTCATATTTCCAAATTTGCAGATCACACAAAGGTGCTGGGAGGAAATACTATGAGAAGCTTCATTGTGACTGAACAAATACATGGCAGCTGCAGTATACTGTGCATAAATGTGAGGCCTCCCACTTTGACAACAAGAACAGGTAGGAATATTTTATTTGAATGGCAACAGATTGGAAAAGGGGGAGGTTCAATGAGACTCCAGTGTCTTTGGAAAGAAAGTAAGCATGCAGGTAGAGAGGCAAATAGTATGTCGGCCTTCATAGTGAAGGGATTCTAGTACAGGAGTGATTGCTGGACATTGGTAACACCAATTCAAGAGTATAGTGTACAGTTTTGGTCTTCTTATCTGATGTTATTAGGGGAGTGAAAAGAAGGTTTACCAAACTGATTTCTGAGATCGTGGGACTGGCATGGGGGAGAGAAACTGGATCAGTTCGGACTATATTCACTGGTATTTACGAAAATGAGGAGGAGCTCTCCTCTAAAATTGTAAAATTGTAACAGGGATTAGACAGGGCTCTTATAGAACATAGAACATAGAACAATACAGCACAGAACAGGCCCTTCAGCCCACGATGTTGTGCCGAACATTTGTCCTAGCTTAAGCACCCATCCATGTACCTATCCAATTGTCGCTTAAAGGTCGCCAATGATTCTGACTCTGCCACTCCCACAGGCAGCACATTCCATGCCCCCACCACTCTCTGGGTAAAGGACCCACCCCTGACATCCCCCCTCTACCTTCCACCCTTCACCTTAAATTTACGTCCCCTTGTAACACTCTGTTGTACCTGGGGAAAAAGTTTCTGACTGTCTACTCTATCTATTCCTCTGAACATCTTATAAACCCGTCATCCTTCGCCGTTCCAATGAGAAAAGACCTAGCACTCTCAACCTATCCTCGTACGACCTATTCTCCATTCCAGGCAACATCCTGGTAAATCTTCTCTGCACCCTCTCCAAAGCTTCCACATCTTTCCTAAAATGAGGCGACCAGAACTGCACACAGTACTCCAAATGTGGCCTTACCAAGGTCCTGTACAGCTGCAACATCACTTCACGACTCTTGAATTAAATCCCTCTGCTAATGAACGCTAATACACCATAGGCCTTCTTACAAGCTCTATCCACCTGAGTGGCAACTTTCAAAGATCTATGAACATAGACCCCAAGATCCCTCTGCTCCTCCACTTTACTAAGAACCCTACCGTTAACCCTGTATTCCGCATTCTTATTTATCCTTCCAAAATGGACAACCTCACACTTGTCAGGGTTGAACTCCATCTGCCACTCCTCAGCCCAGCTCTGCATCATATCTAAGTCCCTTTGCAGCCGACAACAGCCCTCCTCACTATCCACAACTCCACCAATCTTCGTATCATCTGCAAATTTACTGACCCACCCTTCGACTCCCTCTTCCAAGTCATTAATAAAAAGTACAAACAGCAGAGGACCCAGAACTGATCCCTGCGGAACTCCACTTGTAACTGGGCTCCAGGTTGAATATTTACCATCTACCACCACTCTCTGACTTCGACCGGTTAGCCAGTTTCCTATCCAACTAGCCAAATTTCCCTCTATCCCATGCCTCCTGACTTTCCGCATAAGCCTACCATGGGGAACCTTATCAAATGCCTTACTAAAATCCATGTACACTACATCCACTGCTCTACCCTCATCCACATGCTTGGTCACCTCCTCAAAGAATTCAATAAGACTTGTAAGGCAAGACCTACCCTTCACAAATCCGTGCTGGCTGTCCCTAATCAAGCAGTGTCTTTCCAGATACTCATAAATCCTATCCCTCAGTACCCTTTCCATTACTTTGCCTACCACTGAAGTAAGACTAACTGGCCTGTAATTCCAGGGGTTATCCCTATTTCCTTTTTTGAACAGGGGCACAACATTCGCCACTCTCCAGTCCTCTGGTACCACCCCCGTTGACAGTGAAGACGAAAAGATCATTGCCAACAGTTCTGCAATTTTCTCTCTTGCTTCCCACATAATCCTAGGATATATCCCATCAGGCCTGGGGGACTTGTCTATCCTCAAGTTGTTCAAAATGTCCAACACATCTTCCTTCCTAACAAGTATCTCTTCTAGCTTACCAGTCCGTTTCACACTCTCCTCTTCAACAATACGGTCCCTCTCGTTTGTAAATACCGAAGAAAAGTACTCATTCAAGACCTCTCCTATCTCTTCCGACTCAATACACAGTCTCCCACTACTGTCCTTGATTGGACCTACCCTCGTTCTCTTGATGAGCAGGAAGTCCAAAACCACTGGTCCCAGCCTAAGGAGAAGAGGTCAGCCTTTTAAGACAAAGATAGGAGAAATTTGTTGATGCAGAGAGTGATGAGGCTGCAAAACATTCGGCTACAGGAAACTGTTGATGCCAAAACACTGAAGACTTTAAAGATAGATGTACATACAGCTGTTAGAACTAAAGGGATCAAAGGATGTAGGGATTAGCTATGATTGTATAGAATGGCACAGCAAGCTTGAAGAGGCCAGTAGCCTACATCTGCTCCTATATTCTGTTTTTATGTTTAGAGCTATGGACCCTGTAACTGTGGGCTTGTGCCAAAATTAGTAGAGCTGTTTCACAGGATAGTCAAGCAACAGTCTGACAAAGGACAAAGTCAGGACTGCAGATGCTGGAGATCACAGTCAAGAGTGTGGTGCTGGAAAAGCACCGCAGGTCAGACAGCATCTGAGGAGTAGGAGAATCGGTGTTTCAGACATAAGCCCTTATTCAGGAATGCGTCTCATTCCTGATGAAGGGCTTATGCCCAAAACATCGATTCACCTGCTCCTCGGATGCTGCCTGACCTGCTGTGCTTTCCCAGCACTAGACTCTCAACAACAGTCTGATATAGTTAAACTTCTGGAATACAATCAAACAAACATTCTAATCAGGAGCAGGAACAAGCCAATCAAACCACTGGGCCTGTTCTATCATTCAATAAAATCATGGCTTATACACAAATCCATATTCACCCCGACTCTGATCGCCTTTCAATCAATCCACTGCTGCCTTATAAATATCCAAGGGCTCTACTTCCATCACCCTTTCAGGGAGAGAGTTTCAGAGACTTGACCCTCAGCGGAAAATAGTCCTCTGATTTAAATGGGTGACCCCTGATTTTGACATAGCAAATTCTAGTTCTACACTCTCCCATTAAAGGGAACATCCTCTCCATATCTTCCTTGTCAAGACTCTTCAAGATCTTATATGTTTCAATCCTACTTTTTCAAACTTTACTGGCTCAAAATTTGGATTGCCTAACTTTTATTCACAAGACAACCTGTTCATTCCAGATTTTAGTATTATAAATCTTTTGAACTGATTACAACACAATTACATATTCCTTACGTAAGGAGACCAATATTGTACAGAATACTCCAGATGTAGACTCACCAATGTTCTGAATACCTGAAGCAGAACTGCCGTACTTCTGCATTCAATTCACCTCACAATAATCAATAACATTCCCTTTGTCTCCCGAATTACTTGGTATATGTGCAAACTATTTCTGTAATTAGTGCACTATTATACCCAGATCTCTATGAATCTCACCTCTTGTCCTTAGACTGGGACCAGTTTTGGACTCCCTGCTCATCAAGAACCCTGTCTAAGGCCTGTGGGAACTTTATAGGTTTCTATGAGAGCCCCTCCTTATTCTCCCTCTGAGTTCTGCAATCTCTCCCTGTTTAGATTAATCAAAGTGGGAGATTAAAATGTCCACCACCAGGATTAGCTTGGTAGCACCACCAATAACTAAGCTGTGCCATTTTTGCATAAAGGATGAACTGCTGCATGGAATTAACAAAAAGAGACAAATCTACCTCAACTCGTCCTCACCAATCTACCCACTGCAGACACACCTAAACAAACATCCCATATCTACAGGTTTCTTTTTATTCATGCTACTTGTGATTTCCGCAAAAAAAGTTTAATAATAAGACAAATACGCCCATGTTGACTCTGCTTGATTGCATAAATATTTTCTGAATGTTCTTCTACAAAATCCTTAACAATAGATTTCTAGCATTCTCCCTATGTCGGATTTTAGGCCAACTGACTTTCTGTCTCCATTGTTTCTTGAGGTTCAGTTGGCAGTTGGGAAGGCAAATGCCATGTTAGCGTTCATTTCAAGTGGGCTAGAAAACAAGAGCAGAAAGGTAATTCTGAGGCTCTGTAAACCTCTGTCAGACAGTATTTGGAACATTGTGAGCAATTTTGGGCCCTGTACCCAAGGAAGGACGAACTGTCATTGGAGAGGGTCCAGAGGAGGTTTACAAGAATGATCCCATTGATGAAGGTTTTGTCATATAAAGAGCAATTGAGGACTCTGCATCTCTACTTTAGAATTTAGAAGATGAGTTGGGGTGGATGGGATCTCATTGAAATTTACTGAGCAGCCTGGATAGAGTGGATGTGAAGATGACGTTTCCACTAGTAGGAGAGACTAGGATTAAGGTCACAGCCTCAGAGTGAAGAGGCACCCTATTCAGTCAGAGCATGGTGAATCTGTGGAACTCAGTATCACAGATGGCTGTTGAGGCGAGGTCTCCGTCATTTAAGACAGAGATAGATAGCTTTTGATTAGTAAGGGGATTTAAGATTATAGGGAGAAGGTGGGAGAATGGGCAGCATACTGGCTCAGTGATTAGCACTCTGCCTCAAAGCGCCAGCGACCTGAGTTCGATTCCAACCTTGACTGTGTGGAGTTTGCATATTCTCCCTATATCTGTCTGAGTTTCCATCAGGTGCTCCTGATTCTTCCCATAGTTCAAAGATGTGTAGATTAGGTGGATTGGTAAATAGTCCATGTAGGTTCTCCATGGTAAAACAAAATGTGGGGTAACAGTGATAACGGTGGGGGGCTGCGCCTGGGTGGGATGGTCTTCAGAGGGTCGGTGAAGACTCAATAGGCCGAATTACTCTTTCCGACTGTCGGCATCCTATCAATGGGGTTGAAAAACATACCAATCATGATCGAATAGCAAAGGAGATATGATGGGCCAAATGGCCTAATTCTGCTGCTTTTTCTTATGGTCTTAAACTGTCAGCCCTGATTTCGAAGTCAATTCTGCAGCTAGGTTAATCAGTGAAAGCAAAACTCAAATCTAAATGGCAAAAATGTGATCAATTTACTTTCAGCAATTTAAATAAATCGCTAAGTCTGAGAAAATGCTGATTTCCTACATTGTACATTAAAAAAATACATGGTCCAAAGAAATAGTACAGAGATGAAGATGAAGTAATGAAGACAATCTGATTTTCATCTATTAGTTTAAATGGATGGAAAATTAACTCCAGTTGTCCCCATTAGTTTCACTTCTATATGCTCTGTTTCAGTGATCATTTCATGGCCAAGAACTAAAACAGAGTAATTGCAGAGGTTTCATCAGAAATAGGGCCAGCAATCGAGATCTCCAGTAACCAGATCAGTAAAGAGACAAAATTACCAGTCACTTGGACAAATATGGATTAATCAAGGAAAGCATGGACTTGTTAAAGTCAAATGGAGTTAACCAATTGAGTACAAGAACAAGGAGGTACAGCAAACTTGCATGAGACACTAGATCAGTCTCAACTGTAATATTGTATCATGTTCTAAATGTGAAAGAATTGGAGAGTGCATAAATTTTTTGGATAATAGTTCCAAGGATGAAAAACAATTGTGAAGATAGACGAACAAGTTGGGACTGTGCTCCTTGGGGATGAGAAAACAGAGAGGGAATTTGATAGAAAAATCATGAGTAAATAGGAAAAAAAAGCTTCAAATTTACAGTAATTCATAATGGAAGCAAAAATAATGAGAAAACAGTTATCATACAAGTGGTTAGAGTCTGGAATGCACCCCCTGAAATTGTGATGGAGGCAGATTCAGTTGAATTCAATTTAATTAAAAACAAATAGATGGTTATTTGAAAAAGAACATTAGGTAGAGTATGGAGAAAAGGTGGCAGACTCGCACAAAGTGACATAGGTCATTCTGCTATAACACGTTTCGTTAACATGAATTCACGATAACGTGATTGACAAATTGGGGACATTGTTATAAAGCGTGAACTTTTGAAATATTTTTTGGCTATAATGCAATTACATCACCAACACTCGAAGTGCTGTTTCTAAAGCCCAATTTTTCTATAATGCTGGGTTGCACAAAAACACAACCATCGCGTTATGGGAGAACTACCTGTATATTGAATGGCCTCCTCGTGTGCTGACAGCCTTTCCGCCCACTGAGTCTGCACTGACATAACTAGCAGTAAAAGTGCATTAATCCCAGTTTCCAGTATTTGTCTCCCTCCTATAGGAAGGATGTTGTGAAAGTTAAAAGGATTGACAAAATATTCAAAAGGATTTTTCCAGGGTTGGAGAGTCTGAGCAATAGGGAGAGGCTGAATTGGCAGGGCCTGTTTTCCCTGAAGCATCAGAGGCTTAGGGTTGACCTTATACAGGTTTATAAAATCATGAGGGGTTTGGATAGAATAAATAGACAAAGTCTTTTCCCTGGGGTGGAGGAGTCCAGAACTAGAGGGCATAGGTTTAGGGTGAGAGGGGAAAGATATAAAAGCCACCTAAGGGGCAACTTTTTATTACAGAGGGTGAGTGTGAACATGGAATGGGCTGCCAGAGGAAATAGTGGAGGCTAGTACAATTGCAACATTTAAAAGACATCTGGATGGGTAAATGAATAGGAAGGGTTGAGAGGGGTATGGGCTGGGTGCTGGCAGGTGGGGCTAGATTGGGTTGGGATATCTGGTCGGAATGGACCAGAATTGCTGATAAAACTGGGTTACTATAAAGGCCAGCACTTTAAGATCATTAATGATCTTCTCAGAGGGTCAGATGCAGTACTGTTCTTCTAACCTTGCATTCCATTTATGTAGTTAATATGTTGGAATAATGCGTGCAATTCTGGTCTCCTTCCTATCGGAAAGATGTTGTGAAACTTGAAAGGGTTCAGAAAAGATTTACAAGGATGTTGCCAGGAAGGCTGGAAGGCTGGATGAAGCCAGGAAGAGCCTGAATTGGCGGGGGCTGTTTTCCTTGGAGTGTCGGAGGCTGAGGGGTGACCTTATAGATGTTTATAAAATAATGAGGGGTTTAGATAGGATAAATAGACAAGGTCTTTTCCCTGGGGTGGGGTAGTCCAGAACAAAAGGATATAGGTTTAAGGTGAGACAGGAAAGATTAAAAGGGACCTAAGGGGCATCTTTTTTCACGCAGAAGGCATTTTGTGTATGGAATGAGCTGCCAGGGAAAATGGTGGAGGTTGGTACAATTACAACATTTAAAATACATCTGGATGGGTATATTAATAGGAAGAGTGATATGGGTGGTGAAATGGGGACAGGTTAAGTCAGACAGAGGGTATAATCTGATTGGTCAATTGGAGGAATGAATCTGGTTAGTGACTGGGAGGAGAAGTAGGGAGGGGGAGGGGCTGGGAAGGGAGTCGAGGGAAGGGAAGAGAGGTCATTTGAAATTGGAGAACTCAATGCTGAGTCTTCTGTGCTGCAGGCTACCAGGCGGAAGAGGAAATGTTGTTCCTCCAATTTGTGGTTTGGTTCGTTGTGGCAATGGAGGAGGCCAAGAATGGTCATGTTGGAAAGGGAGTGGAAAGGAGAATTAAAATGGGCAGTGACTGGGAGGTCTGGTCGGCTCATGCGGGCCCGGCTGAGATGTTCATCGAACCATTTCCTAAGTTTACGTTTGGTTTCCCCGCTGTAGAGAAGACCACATCGTGAGCACCTGATGCAATAAACTACATTTATTGCGAAGGGAATGGTACTTGTGGAAGGCAGACAAGGGTGAGGAGGATCCTTGGTTTGCGCCACTCTCCCCACCAACCCCCCTGAATCCCTAGTTACCTTCCCCCGCAACCGGAAAAGGTGCAAAACCTGCCGGTACACCACTCCCCTCACCTCCATCGAGAGCCCCAAACAGTCCTTCCAAGTGAGACAGAGGTTCACCTGCCTCTCTTCCAACCTAGTTTACTGCATCAGGTGCTCACGATGTGGTCTTCTCTACGTCAGAGAGACTAAATGTAATCTGAGAGAATGGTTCTCCGGGCATCTCAGCCAAGGCCAAGGGGGCCAATAGGACCTCCTAGTCACCACGCATTTTAATTGTAGGTCCCAACATTGAGTTCTCCAACTTCAAATAACGTCCCTTCCCTCCCCTCGACCCCATTCCCAGCCCCACCCCCTCCCTTCCACTCCTCCCAGTCACCAACCGGATTCATTCCTCCCACTGACCAACCACATTGTACCCTCTCCCTGTCTTCACCTATGCCTACTTGACCACCTTGCCCCCACCACCCCCTTGATCTGCAGCTCCCCTTACACCCACCTCCAGTCCTGAAGGCGGCTTACACGTGAAATGTCGACTTCTCCACCTCCGAAAGCTGCCTGGCTTGCTGTATTCTTCCAGCCTCCTATTTGTCTACCTTCCTGCTCCACTATCTTCCCAGGCAGTGCACTCCACCATCCACTGAGCAAAAATGCTTTTCCCCAAATCCCCTCTGAATCTCCTGCTCCTCACCCTAAAACTATGCACGCTTGTGATCAACCTCCCAACCAAGGGGAACAGCTGCTCTCTATTCACCCTGTCCATATCCCTCAATCTTCTGCACCTCAATCATGTCCTCCTGGCCCAGTCTTCTCTCTACTAAAATAAAACAATCCAAGTCTACCTCGTCTCTCCTTATAGCTCAATTCCTCCATCCTAGGCAATATCCTGGTGAACCTCCTATGTATCCCCTCTCGTGCTATCACATCCTTCCTGGAAGGAGGTGATCACAACTACACACAGTACTCCAGTTGTGGCTTGTCCAACACTCTGTAAAACTCCAGCTTATCTCCTTGCTCTTATTCTCGATGCCACGACTGATGAAAGCAACTGCAAGGAAACATGCCTTAAATATCATATTCCCATGCTCTGCTGACTTTCATGGATCTGTGTATAATTCTCTCTACAAGATCCCTCTGTACTTTAAAGCTACCCCAACATCCTATCATTCATTAAATACTCCCTCATCTTCTTCCTTCTTCCAAAGTGCATCACCTTGTACTTATCAGGATTAACCCTGCCATTGGTCTGCCCATCTGACCAACCCATCTAAATCTTTCTGTAACCTACAAACATCATCTTTCCTTATAACCACTCTACCAATCTTGATGTTGTCTGCAAATTTGTGTGCTATTCTTCCTGTATTTTCATCTATATCATTTATGTTTGTAACAAAAATAAGGATACCACTACTGACCCTTCTGGTACACCACTAGTCACTCAAACAGCCATCTAGGTTGGGATGAGGTAAAATTGATGAGAATGATGTAAATAAATACATTAACAAAGCATTAACATAGATTGATGATGAACCTTCATGTAACATTGGACAAGATACTTCAATCGGGCCAGAACCAATGCTGGCCACCACAACTTAGTAAGGGTGCGAAAAAAATAGTGAAGGTGCAAGAAATGCAATATAAGAGAATTGTTCCAAGCATCATGTAGACAAATTAGAAAAATATAGGTTGTTCTCCTCAGAAATGCTAAGAGGAGAATTGATAGAGGCATTCAAAATAGGAGGTGTGTGCACAGAATGGATAAGGATAAACTGGCCTCATTGTTGAGATGGTCAAGATCTAAAAAAGATTTAAAAAGAGAATTGCCCAAGAACTAAAAGCAACATGAGAAAAATGTTTCATGTAGCATGTAGTTAGGTTCCAGAGGCAAATTCAATCATGGGAATTCAATCATAGGGAAATAGATCATTATCCAAATGGAAAACAATTGCAGGGTTATATGGGATGGGCACAAGGGTGACATGAGCTGATTTGCTTGTGCAGAGAGCCGGTAGATACAATGGGAGAAATGGCCTCCTTCTGTGCTTCAATCATTCTGTATGTTTCTGTGATTTCACAAACTGCAAAGCTCATTACTATTTGTGACATGTAACAGCAATGTCACTGGGGAAAATTTAGAACTGTCATGCAGCACTTTATTGCAAGGAATTGTGGCATTGGAGATTTTAACATAAACCTCAGGAATTTTCTAGAATTGCTTGTCTTTATTTGAAATTACTGGAAAAATGCACAATATGGAATATAACTGATATTTAGAGAGCCTGGTCCGTAAAATAGGTGTTGGTAACTTTTGCACTGTACCAGTTATAGTAATCTTTGCTGACCACTTAGATGTTCCATCAAGTACACTTTGTTTGATGGTCTTCATTTGCTGTGCATGTGTAACTTTTATCACTCCAAAGACATCTCTGATGAGTTCAAAGATTTCTGGCTTGTTCCGTTCTCGGATTTTCATCCTGTCTTTCATTGCCATGATAATATTTTGTGTTCTGTCTTCTGCACCATGCTTGGAGCTTTTTTCAGCTGCACCTGTTTGTAGAACATATACCATTATACATAAGAACATAGAACTTTAAAGCGCAGTACCGGCCCTTCAGTCCTCAATGTTGCGACGACCTGCAAAATTAATTTAATACCCATCTAAGCCCATCTATGTCCAATGCCAGTTTAAATGTCCTTAATGTCAGCGACTCTACTCCTGTTGCAGGCAGGCTGTTCCACGCCCCTATTACTGTCTGAGTAAAGAAACTACCCCTAATGTCTGTCCTAAATCTATCACCCCTCAATTTAAAGCTATGTTCCCTCATGTTAGCTTTCACCATCTGAGGAAACAGGCTCTCAACTGTCCACCCTATCTAACCCTCTGATTATCTTATACATCTTGATTAAGTCACCTCTCAACCTTCTTCTCTCCAACAAAAACAGCCTCAATTCCCTCAGCCTTTCCTCATAAGGCCTTCCTTCCATACCATCCTAGTAAATCTCCTCTGAACCGTTTCCAAAGCTTCCACATCCTTCCTATAATTCAGTGACCAGAACTGGACACAATGCTCCAGGTGCAGCCTTACCAGTCTTGTTCAGCATGACCTCGGGCTCCAAAACTCAATCTCCTTACCAATAAACGCCAACACACCATATGCCTTTTTAACAACCTTATCAATCTGGTTGACAACTTTCAGGGATTTATGCACCTGGACACAGAGATCTCTCTGTTCATCTACACTGCCAAGAATTTTACCATTAGCCCAGTAGTCTGCATTCCTGTTACTTCTTCCGGAGTGAAGAACCTCTATGTTTCGGCATTAAACTCCACCTGCCACTTCTCAGCCCAGCTCTGCTCTTCTTCCTCCTTCCCCTCTGAGCAACAGGGACAGATTCTGCACCAGAGATCTGTGCCCCATTGCTTCCGTGGTAAGTCATTCCCCCCACAACAGTATCCAAAACGGTACACTTGTTGTTGAGGGGAACCACCATAAGAGATCCCTGCACTGCCCGCCAGTTCCCTTTCCTACCCCTGACGATAACCCATCTACCTTCTTCATGTGGCTGTGGAGTAACTAACTCCTTGTAACTCCTCTCAATAACCCCTTCCGCTTCCTAAATGATCCGAAGTTCATCCAGCTCCAGCTCCAGTTCCCTAACACGGTTGTCAAGGAGCTGGAGTTGGGTAGGATTACAATTCATATCCAAAAGTGATTGTGAACAATTACTATATTTTCTCGATTGTGATCACTGTACAGCAAGAAAACTTGTTACATTGTATCTACTAAGCTCACTTAAGGACATGAGACTAAAATCAATAGTAAATATTGAATCAATAAGTAATGTGGTTCTCAAACATTTCATCTTGGTGGAAACGTTTTTCACAATTTTCCTTTTACTTTTATTAATTTTTTGAAACATTTTTCTGCATGCTTTCAGCTGGATGCTCAGGACATACAAGGACACAATTAAGTGGGAATCTAACATGCATCTAGCTTGCACAATTAACAAAGCACAATGTCTGAAACAGGTGCAGTCAGCAATATATCTCAATGCAAAGGATGGGACAGAAATGTGATTTTAGGAGTAGAGGTTAATGAATGTGGGAAAATTGCAGTGGAGATTAGGTGATGAAAAGCAGAGATGCAAATGGGTTCAGAGAGGTAAAGTATCCACAACAGATGAATGTTAGAGAAATGCAGTTTGTGTTTGAAGCAGGGGCAGAGATTATAGGGCTGAAGCAAATGATTAATGTAAAGCAATCTAAACAGGAGAAGGAGAGTCTTATATTGGAGTCATTAGGGGATCAGAATAAATGTCAGTGTGACAGGAATGACAGGAGGATGGGAATTGGAGCTCTGTTTTTTAACAGCTGTAGTTTGTAGAGCGTAATGAGCATTGAACATCAGCCAGGCAAGCATTATAATTGACCAGTCTGAAGTGACAAGGAGATGAAATCAGATTTCAGTAGCAGATGGTTGAGAAAGGAATGAAGATAGATAAGCTTACCAAGGTGGAATTAGGAAAACGTTGCAATGTTTGGGGATGTTTGGGTTCAGATGCTCAGCTTGGTATCAAAGAGGATGCTAAAATTTTTAAGTGCTTGATTCAGCCTGAGACGGTAGCCAGAGAAAGGATATAACAGGGCTATGAAAATTGTAGTTGATGACAATGCTAGTTTTGGTTTCCCAATGGCCAAATGGAGGAATCTGCAGCTCATTCAAGAAGAAATGCTGGACAAGCAGCCTGACAATAGCTAAAGGCTTGAACTGGTTGGTAGGGATGTACAACTTGGTAGTATCAGCACATTTGTATATGCTATCACAGTTTTTCAGACAGTGTCAGCAAGAGTCAAGATGAAGTTAAAGAAAGGGAGATGGCTAAGTACAGATCCCTCGAATTGCATGAGGGTCACAAGAGAAACAATTACACCAGGTTATTTGGATACCAGATAGATATTGCAGCATCAACAAGAACAAACCTCTCAAGCTGGAAGAGGAACATGGCATGGTTAACTGTGTGCAAGGCTGCAGGGAAGCCACAAAAGAGATGTGTAATAACATATTGTGGTTACAGTCAGAGAATAGACTTAGCAAACCTCTGATTTCAGACATTGCTGGACTGAACATAAATGAATATAAACACGCAGCAGATCAGCAAATACACAGAAGACAGACTTACGTTGTAAACAATCTGCATTTAGGAGATCTTGGCACTTTTCATGGCATTTTACCCCACATTCAGTGCACCGCATTCCCTGACGAGCAATACCCCACAGTAAGCCCTCACATTCATAGCAGTATGTAGGTGTGGTGGCAGTCCAGACCTCAAAATTGTGGGGTGTGGTACAAGAAATAGGGTAAATTAAGGCTTGGAGGGTCTTTTTATAAACATGATTTTTCTGCAGAAACAAATACAAACATGATTAAAAATATGCATGACATATTTTAAATCTGCATGATCCTCCCAGCATTTTATTTTGTTCTAAATTCCTATTCCCACATAGGCAACTGGTGTTGCAAATGTATGACTTGTCATGTTGAACTGCACTCTCGTATTGAAAATGTGATAGATGCACCAATGCTAAGAATGTGTCTATCCTCTGAGGCAAAACACTCCAATGTAATAATGGCAATGATACACTCCTGTTGCATAAATCTGCAAAAATAAAATGATTCTGTATATTTTTTCTTCTGGATTACCATTTTTGGTGAATGTTGAGGCAAAGATCATCATGTTGAGGCAAACAAGATTAAAAAATAATGCAGCATTTATGAAATGTTACTTCCTAAAGAATTATGTATTTTTACAGAACAACATGTGTAGTACTGTAGAAACACATGACAAAACACTCTGTTTGAATGCATCTTGTGCAACAGGGCAATGTGGACGTTTACTTGCAGGAGTTATGAATAGAATGCATTACGAATGTGATTCTGTAACACAGCTGTCTTATATAATTACCATTTGAGAATTTGAATTTTAAAATAGAGGCAGGTGGGAGCACTTTCAGTTCTGTGAAAATAACGTTATCTAAGAGATCAGAAAGTAGACCATAAGATAAAGGAGCAGAATTAGAACATTCAGTCTATTGATTCTGCTCCACCATTAGATGATGGCTTACATGTTTCTCAACACCATTCCCCTGTCTCCTTCTTGTAACCTTTGATCCCCTTATTAAATCTATGTCTTAAATACATGCAACGACTTGGTAATGATTTCTACAGATTCATCCCCTGCTGGCTGAAGAAATTCCTCCTTATCTCAGTTCTAAGGGTCATCCTTTCACTGAAGGTATGCCCTTGGGTCCTAGTCTCTCCTACAATTGGAGGCATCTTGTCCATGTTCACACTATGCAGACCTCTCAGTATCCTGCAAGTTGCAGTGAAATACCTTTGTCATTTTTTAAATTCCATTGAGTACAGACCCAAAGTTCTCAACTACTTCTCATATGACAAGCCTTTCATCACTGGGATGATTCTTGTAAACCTTCTCTGGACTCCCTCGAACATCAGCACATCATTCCTGTGATACTGGACCCAAGACTGCTTATAATCTCTCAAATGCAGTCTGACAAGAATTAATGATAAATTGGGGACACTGTTTCGAAAGCATGAACTTTTAAAACGTGTGTTGGTTGCAACGCAATTAGATCGCCAACACTTTAAGTGTCGTTTCTAAAGCGTGATTTTTCTTTAATGCTGGGTTGCACAAAAATGGAACCATCGCGTTACAAAAGAACTACTTGTATAGCCTCAGTAGCATATACCTGTTCTTGAATTCGAGCCCACTTGAAATGAATACTAATATTAGATTTGTCTTCCGAACTGCCAAATGAACCCATATGTTAACCTGAAGAGAATTCTGAATTAGGACTCCTAAGTACCCTTGGGCCTCGGACTTCCAAAACATTTCCCCCATGTAAAAAATGGTCTATGCCTCTATTCATCATACCAAAGTGCATAACCTTATACTTTTCTACAATGTATTCCAAATGCCAGTTTTAGAGTCATAGAGATGTATACACTCTCCTTGCCTCTCCAAGTCCTTCTGCAGCCTCCTAATCTCCTTACCATGACCTGTGCAGAGGGGGAGAGGTGCATTTTGCTTACTTTTTTATTTAGCGTTTCAAAGGACTTCTAACAGTATAAACTGAAACCCAAGATCCAGGGCTGAGCACAAAAGAAAGTCATATCACAAGAAAGTATATGTTCACTGGTTAGTAATAGCTGCAAATTTGACAATCTACTGTCGGTTACTTTCAAATTGAAGATAAATAGGAGAATTATGTACAGGTTAAAAACTATGAGGAGGTTAGTCAATGCAGGACTGTAGGTGTTGTACTTCAAGGCACACAGTATACCAAACAAGGTAAATGAGCGTGTAGCGCAGATTAAAACTGGCAGTTACAATATCATGGGTATCACAGAGACCTTGCTGCAAGGTGATCAGGGCTGGGAATATGCAACCTATTGAAAGGAAATCTGCAGAAGGAGCAGGGTTGCCTTGTTAGTAAGAAAAGAAATTAAATCGAAAGCAATATACAGTCAGAAGGCATAGAATCTGTGTAGATAGAGTTGTGGAACTACAAAGGAAAACAACCTTGATGGCCTTACATACAGGCCTCCTAGCAGTAGTCAGTACTGGGGCAGAAAATAAATCAGGAGATAGAAAAGGTATTTAAGAAAGGCACTGTTATAATCACCATGGAGGACTTCAATATGCAGGACTGCAAAATTCAAGTTGGCAGTAGATTTCAAGAAAAGCAATTGTGGAATATCTATGGGAGGGTTTTTGTGGAGCAGCTTGTGACAGAGTTTGCTAGGGAACAGGCAGTTTTGCATTTGGCGATGTTCAATGGGACAGTCTTGTTTAGGGAGCTTAAGGTAAAGGAATCTCTAGGGAGCAGTGACTATAATATCACAGAATACCCACAATTCGAGAGGGAGAATCTGGAATCAGATGTAACAGTATAACATTTGAGAGAAAGTAACTACAAAGACATGAGGAAGGAGCCGGCAGAGTTGATTGGAAGGGGTGCCAATCCGGGAAGGCAATGACAGAGGTTTCAGGGTAGTTCAGGAGGCACAACAAAAATTCATCCCAAGGGAAACAAAATATTCTAAGAAAAGGACAAGGCACCAGTGACTGAAGTCAGTGTTAGCATAAAAGCATCTTTTAGACATTCCCCAAATACCTTTTTTGGGGATTTTCCCAGTCCATCTGCATATTGAAATCCTCCACGATTACTGTAATAATGCCTTTTTCTCCCTGCCTTTTCAATCTCATGATTTATTTTCTACCCCACAACTTGACTAATGCTAGAAGATCTGTGCATAACTTTTATCAGGATCTTTTTTGCTTTGTGATTTCTTAAATCTACTCACAGAACGATGCCTTCCTACCTTTTAATTGCACTTGATATTGATTTAATTTAATATCTTACTAACAAGGCAACCCTGCCTCCTCTGTCCATATGCCTGTCCTTTCAACGGGATCAACAGCCCTGATCCCCTTGCAGCCCACAATATCACACCCATCAATTTCAATCTGCACTACCAGGCCATTTACCTTGTTTCTTCTACTGGGAGCATTTAAGCACAACACCTTCAGTCCAGTGTCGACCACCCCCTTTTTCATATTCTCTGTCCTGTTACTTGTCTGGAAAATTTAATAAACTCACCTGAGCCCTCCCTCACTTTAACTAGTTTAAAGTCATTTGAAAAATGATTTACATTTCCAAAACAAAAAGCACATAACTTTGTAAGTGCTATCCAGCAAGCTGAGGTGTTAATTCATGAAGTTTACATCACTCAGTTTAGGACATGGAGAAAACAAATGATGAAGAGTCACTGATAGTTAATTTGAGTTTAGTTACCAAGAATCAGGTTTTAGTTTGATTTGAGCAGAAGGCCAGATTCATCCTAGCAGAAAATTTGGACTTTTCATTTGAGAAGAGCCATTTTTATTCTACCAGCAGGCTAACTTATTAGGCTTGTGGAATCCTCAGGGTCATAAGATTTTGTGGAAGTCACTTGACTGTCAAAACTGAAAAGGAATCCAGGCCCCCAGAACTGAAAGGAGGTACGTGTCATCTGAACAGGAAAGAAGTATTAAAACTGTTTCAGCAGTTCAAACATCTCGACAGCTGTTGGTGGGACAGCAAGATGAAGAGCAGATTATGGCCAAAGGGAGAAGATTGGGCAGGTCAGGGTAACAGGTCTTAGTGTGCAATTCAGATGCTGGCCAGAGGGTTCAGAAGAGCACAGAGAACAGTGATAGAGACAGGAAGATGGTAATTACAGGAAAGCTGGCTGGACATGAAGGATATTTCTTCAGCTCTTCTCAACTCACAAGCGGTCTACACTTACCTTACGGATCCTACCCCTCTAGTCTCCTTTTATCTGCTGTCTTTCCTGAAACCTAGGAATCTTCTTCTGTTTCAGAAATGTAACCTGCCACCTGTCCAAATACTCCTGTGTTTTTGAAAGTGAAAATTATCCTTATATGCACAAAAATGTAATAAGGTGCAACTAGAATGAACAAAACTGCAAATTATGATCAGTTGTGATGAACAATAACTGATTTGAAGCATTTCTTTGGTTTCTGTTCATGGAAGCTGCCAGACCTGTTCAGTGTTTGCAGCATTTTCTGTTTTGGTTAATAAAAAATACTAACATATGGACTCTTTTCAAATATGCTGTTCTTACCAGTTCTTCATCTTTTAGAGAGGTGCGAGTAGCCATTGCAGAGGTAATGCCAGCTTTCCTTGACTGCACAAGTGACTGTAATTTGAAACCAAGTTCGTATTATAAATTCAAGATCAATGCAATTCTTGAATACAGAAAAAATAATGCAGGCAGAATTCACAAAATTAAATGTGGGTATACATAATATAACTCAATAACCACATGTATCACAACTGAAAATTATGAACTAGCTTAAGGAAAAGAAAAATTCCACAAACTAGTTTGATCTATTTTATTAAAAGAGTGAACCTTATAGATACACGACTGTTGTAAAGGATACTCTTTGAATGAACAAGACTGACAAGATATTAGTATTATTGGAGTAATTAAGATCACTAATTATTCCAGTGGTAAGTTCTTTTTTAAGTGTTTGCTCTAAGTCAAATGGTTGAATTTTGCTCATTTGATGGGAGACAAATCCCCATCAGATGGAAGAAAATAAAGATGGGTGGGACCCAATTCCCCATTCTTGTAATGTGGTGTTCTTAAATGTGTGCAATCCAGAAGCTGTGCTATTCAACTGTGCACATGGTCATTTCACACTGACAGATTTTCATGTCAATGGGAGAGCATCAAAAGCAAATGTCATTCTTGCCAGCCCATGTTTTAAGGTCAGGAATCACGTGGATGATACACATTGCTGTCAATACACATCGAAGGTGGAGGGAGTGAATGGCTGTGGATGATGATGGTGACCTCCGGAAAAGGCCAAGATCCATCCATTTGACAGTGAAAGCATTTTAAAAAGTTCAGCAGGGGTTGTTGATACACCTATCAACTGGATTGTGAACTTTCCTATTTTATGAACTCCTGAGATGATGGATGGCTCTATATAACTGCTCAACAGGATCAAAGTTATTTTCAAATGGGATTTAATGGCTGAGTTTGATAAACTATTTTATGAAAATAACAGTTTCTTCTTTCCTAGTGGAGTTGCAATAGCTGCTGTTTATTTTGATAATTTTATGAACATCTCAAAGACTTCTCAAACATAACACAATAAATCATTGAAGTCATACAGTGAGCAAACAGGCTATTTGGCCCAACAAGACCACACCAAGCCTCCAAAGGTTAACCCTGCCAGAACCATTCCCCTACTACTCTACATTTATTCCTGACTAATGCACCGAACCGACAGATCCCTAAACACTATGGGCAATTAAGCATGGCCAATTCACCTAATCTGCACATCTTTGGATTGTGGGAGGAAACTGGAATGGGCACACAGGGTGTTGGCTGAGGGCTAGACTGTCTAATGCTTTTCTCTAGAACTGAGCTGAGATGCCAAAGAAGAGCAGAGGACCGACTAAGCAGCCCACCTTGGCTTTCACTCACTGATATATTCAATTTGGAACTTTTCTCGGAGGCAATGCTTCTGCTTCCAGTTCAACCCTTCCACTCTACCATGAAAGTTTGCTCATTTGATGGGCTGTCACTGTCATGCAAAAGATGATGTCATGACATCTGCAAAACTCACAACTAACAATTCCCACCACAAAGAATCTGCACTGTTTGCAGATCTGAGCTTGCAGATAAAAGCGTGTTACCCTGGTTTTGGAGCAAGAAAATATCAGTATAAATTCTTATTTAAAAATTCCACCCAGTGGCCAGTGATAGAAGATATCACCAAGGGACAGCTGTATGGATTTCAACTGAGATTTCATCCCATTCCCATCTCCCTTTGCACAACAAATAACTTGCATTTATATGGCAACACTGTTCATTCCAAAGTGATATACAACCAATCACTGTTATAATACAGGAAGCATGGCAGTGAATTTCAGCAAAACAAGCCTCCACAATCAGCAATGTGTTGTTGACTGAGTGGTAAATATTGTTCACAATACTGAGTATAACTGTCTTGTGTTTCTTTTAAAATAGTTGCTATAGGAATTTTTACATCCAGCTGCACAGGCAGATGGAGCCTTAAATTGGTGTGTGTACTGGAGAAGAGTTTTCTGATGTAATAAAGGGCCTCCAACCGAGGTACACTCTCTCACCAACACAAGCTTGAGTTACTTGATTATCCAAAGCCTGGGCCTTTCCTTGCAGGGTAAAGCTGCAGTGGGTACCAGATAGCCATTTAAGTGGTCAATAGTTGGTCCCTCAAGAGCCTCTATAGACCAAAAGGACAGACAGGTTGCTCAATGCCTCTGTGCACCCTTTATAATGAAAGACAGGTTGGTGAAGACTAGGACATGGTGGACGGACTTCAAATCTGCAGAGAAGACACCATAAAATTCCACCATATATCTTTGTTCGTGCACACAAGCCACCAATGTCTAAGAATCTGCATTTTGGGAAAACTTTCAGCAGAAAAATACATCAAGAGAAACTGTAAATGTAGTGTAGGTCTTACGAAGAATTCTTATTACATCATATGAAAAATAATTAAACTAGAAAATTGACAGTTGTCGTTGCTTTGAAAACGTGATTGCAACATTAAGAGAACCTTTATTGGCAGAGATGCTTTAGGTGGAAAGATCAATGGCAGTAAAAGATCGAGGAAATTTAGATGCATGTAACTCACATTCAAAATAGTGAGATTTTTTAAACTATTTAACAGGATTGTGCCCATGTTGCATACTTGCCTGCATGCAAATACAGAGGTAACTTATGACACCTGTGGTAAACGTAAAGCAGTGTAAATGAGGGATGGGATAAAATTAATGGTTTCTACAACAGTGACGAGAACTAATATATCATCTACTAACATCATGATTTAACAATAAAATTCTACACATTAGTCCTTTACAGAAAACAGCTTTGTATATAAGGTTCATGTATATTACACATTCAAAACAATTAATATGCAGGAGTGGAAACTTATGGAATACTGCAAAATATGATTAAAGAAAAAAGTGGAAGTTGAGGGTCAACAAGCATAATGCTCCTTTATCATTTATTGGGGAGATTGTAGTACCACTTACCATGGCCTGCACAAAAGGAATGTTTGCATACAAAAAAATTACAATATTGTTATTGCAGAGTTCAACTCTTCTGATGCCAAAGCAATCATGTCATATTGTTATACCGCACTATGAGAATGGGCCTATTTCATAAAATATAGCACTAATTTTAATTTGAAACACTCTGAGTACTAGTTTTCTTTGGACACCTAATCACCTGATTTACAACCTGCTCATTTCTACAATCTTTTTATTAACATTCCTTGTTAAATTACAAATCATTCTCCCTTTTAAAATAAATTGCCTTCACAGAAACTTAGAAGCCAAACAATTGGCTCGTCTTGCCCTGAAACCATAAGATGCAGAAACTAAACCTTCTCGCAAACAACAAAACTTCAATTATATAATGAACAAAAACATTTTTCAAAGATTTTAAAACTGCCAAAAGAGAACAAATCACTGATTGTCAAATTAATCTGATAAACTATGGAAGAACATCAGATGAGTGGAGGTCTGTTTTAAAAATGATGTTGGCCAATATTAAGCTGAGAGTAACATTCTGAAAATATGTACAAGAACACTTATTAAATGGGCAACAAAGAAAGGGCAGCAACCTCAAAGATACTGAGGCAGAAATCAATCTAGACATTTGTACCAAAGCTGATTTTAACAGAATGGCTTCAAGTATTTGAAAGAATACCAAATGATCCTGTTTTGGAAAGCGTAATTAAATCATTGCCATGAAAATGACTCAATGAATAGAAACACGAAAGGTATGTTAAGGTGCTTTAATACACAAATTAACTCTGTAGCATTTCCTGCTCAAGCAAACTTCCATCAGGTATAAGACAGATCTTAAGCTGATCACCCACAAAACACAAGGCAAAAATCTTAGTTTAATGTCAAGCAAAATATCCCTGTTATTTCAGAATTCTGACCTCACTCATAGATAAAGTTGAAGGCAAAGCAACAAAGTGAAACCAAACATAAAAGCATGAGAAATGGCAGTAACAAAGACTAATAAATCATGCAACATAAAGATGATTATTTGGAAGGGAAAAAAAGTGACTTACCAGATCGCTAACAAGTGGGATTGGTTTTTTCTTCCGCAGGTCTGGCATACTGTCAATACCATACAATCCGCCTCCAGTTCTAGAAACAATATCAACATAGTTTTGTATTTTCGGTTTTGGAAAGTTGGATTCAATTATGTGATCGTATAGTTTTGTGGTTATGTTTCTGCATCAGCAATCAAAAGACTTGAATTAATCATCTATAAAATATGAGATCAGATTCTACCGTGTACTTTGAGACATATACTTTAGGTCAACTGTGAAAACAAACCTCACTCAATGACGAATGCAAGAATTTATGCCAAGAAGAGTTTGAGCATAATTAAAATTAAGACGTCAACCTGGTAAAGCTACAAAGACAGGACTACTGGAGCAGCACACAATAGACAGGACTCAATGACCTCACAACCAATGGACCAGATCCAAGCTCAACAATCATAGTGCATCCAGTGGTGGACAATTAAACAAATAAGATGAGGTGGAGGCTCCACCAATATCACCATCCTAAAATGTCAGGATACTCAGCACATCAGTGCAAGAGACCAGGCCAAAGCACTTTCTTCCACATTCAGTTAGAAATTCCAAGAAGATTATCAATATAATTTTCTGGTTATGGTCCCCAACATCACAGATGCCATTTTCAGAAAAAGTGCTGTGCTCCACATGACATCAAAAGATAAATAAGGGCACTGGATATTGCAACATTCCAACAAATGGTAATGAAGAATTGTGCTCCAGAACTAGCCATGCATTAGACAAGCTACTCCAGTACAGCTATAATACTGGCATCTAAACAACAATGTGAAAAAGTTATGTAGCTGTGTCCTGTCCACAAAAAGTGGAATAATTTAGCACGGACAATTACCGCTTTCCGTATATTCTTGTTCATCATTAAAGTGATGGAATCTGTTGATGACAATGCTATTAAGGCATAATTGAAAAGCAACAGTTGTGCTGACACTCATTTGCTTCCTACATTGGATGCTTGACTTTTCATTACAGCTGTGGACAAAACATGACAAAAGGGCTGAACTCCAGAGGTGAGATGAGAGTGACTGCCCTTGACATCAAAGCATAATTTGCTCACCCAGGAGTCCTAGCAAAACTGGAATCAATGGTAATCAAGGAGAAACTCTTCACTAATGTTGACCTTGATCAAATGGATCAATGGGCTGAAAAATGGCAGATGGAGTTCAATTTAGATAAATGCGAAGTATTGCATTTTGGTACAAAGAACAGGGGCAGGACTTATACAATTAATCGTGGGGCCTTGGGTAGTGTTGTAGAACAGAGGGATCCATGGGTTCAGGTATATAATTCTTTGAAATTTGCATCGTGTATACACAGGTGGTTAAAAAGACATTATTTGGAGATGCCTGTGTTGGACTGGGGTGTACAAAGTTAAAAATCACACAACACCAGGTTATAGACCAACAGGTTTAATTGGAAGCACTAGCTTTCAGAGCGCTGATCCTTCATCAGGTGGTTGTGGAGGACACGATTTTTAGACACAGAATTTATAGCAAATGTTTACAGTGTGATGTAACTGAAATTATACACTGAAAAATACTTTGATTATTTGTTGAGTCTTTCATCTGTTAGAATATCATGATAGTTCACTTCTTTCATTTGTAAATCACTAAACTTTTTTTTAAAAGTTACATTCTCATGTTAACTGTAACAATTGGTGTCAGCCAGATAATATGTTGAAGGTGTTAGCCCCCTGTGTTCCCTGTCTGTGTCAGAATGTTTAAACTGATTCTAATTTAAAAAGTGAAATAACAGAGTCTTACATGGAGTCATGCAGCTTTTGAGCAAAGTACAATGTATCTCTGCAAGTACAAATTCACCCCACAAACGTATGTGCGCATGTGGGTTTTTGTGTGTGTGTGTGTGTCTGTCTCCAAGGTCTCTTTGTTAGCAACACTCCCTGGGACCTTACCATTAAATGTATCGGTACTACTAAGATTTGCTTTCCCAATGCGCAGCACCTCACATTTATCTAAATTAAACTCATCTGCCACTTCTCAGCCCATTGGCCCATCTGATCAAGATCTCATTGTAATCTGAGGTAACCTTTTTCGCTGTCCACAACACTTCCAATTTAGGTGTCATCTGCAAACTTACTAACTGTACCTCTTATGCTCACATCCAAATCATTTATATAAATAACGAAAAGTAGTGGACCCAGCACCGATCCTTGTGGCACTCCACTGGTCACAGGCCTCCAGTCTGAAAAACAACCCTCCACCACCCACCCTCTGTCTTCTACGTTTGAGGCAGTTTTGTATCCAAATGCCTAGTTCTCAATGTATTCCATGAGATCCAAACTTGCTAACCAGCCTCTCATAGGGAACCTTTATCTGAATCAGTTCAGTAAATTTTAACCAGTATCAGGATTCACTTGCGTACATATGAGACCTTTTAAAGTCATTAGAATTCTCCATTATCAATGTTATTAATTTTATTAAAAATAGAAGGATTTTGCCCATTTTCTGTGCAAACGGTAACTGATTATAACAAGGTCACCGGCATTGTCAAGACAACACAGTACCTTCATTGAATATCATTTTGCTTTGCACACATTATTTGTTGGGCATGCAACATTAGGTGCATGATTAATACAAATCTATGACGTGGAAGCAGAGGTAGACTGTTCAGCTATTCAAAACTGCTTCACCCTTCAATAAAATCATGGCTGATCTAGTTTTGAATTCTACATTCCCATCCACTTGCAAAATCCTCTGATTTTTGGGTGAAGAGCACAAGTCTGGAACCACAATTCTTGACCTCACTGATTTATTAAGCCAAAATTTAGCAAGTCATAACACCACTCAGAAATAGGAACAGAAGTAGGCTGTTCCATCCCTTGGGCTCTGCTCCATCATTCAATAGGATCATGGCTGATCTGATATCCCTCATGTCCACTTTCCTGCCATTTCCCTATAAACCTTGATACCCCCACTGTTTGAAGAATATATCTATATCTCCTTTAAATGTACACAAAGACTCTGCCCCTACAACTCACAATGCACTGGGAGAAGAAATTCCTCCCTATCTCAGTCTTAAATTGGCACGCTTTTATTCTGAAACAACGCCCTCTGGTCCTAAACTCTCCCAAGAGAGGAAAACATCCTCTCAGCATTTATGTTTCAATGAGGTCACGTCTCATTTTTCTAAAATCCAATGAGTAGAGTCTCAACCTGTTTAGCCTTAGCTCATAACACAATCCTTCCATACCAGGGATCATCATCGTGAACATTCTCTGAACTGCCTCCAATAAAATGATATCTTTCCTTAAATAAAGGGACCAAAATTGCTCACAGTACTCCAGATGTGGACTCGCCAGCACCTTTTACGGTTGATTTAAGAGACTTCCTGCTCTCATACTCTCATCCCCTTGAAATAAGGTTCAAATTTCCATTAACCTTCCTGATTACCTGCTACACCTTTGTGTTAGCTTTCTTCGTTTTTGCACGAGTATTCACTCGTTCTTTTGTGATGCAGCTTTCGCCATTGAATTAATATCCTGTTCTTTTGTTCTCCCTTCCAAAACGAACAACTTTGCATTTTGCCATATTATGTTCCATTTACAAACTTCCTGCTCACTTACTAAACTGATCAATATTTCTCTGTAAACTGTTTGTATCCCTATTGCAACTTACCTTTCCATCAATTTTTGTGTTGTCTGCAAGTTTGGCTACAGCACTTCAGAGTACATTGCATTTCTGATGAACATGATTATTTTGTTTGAAAACATTAATTATCAGAAATTCATTCTGTAGTCAGAACAATTATTGAATCATTTTTCTTCCATTTATTCATTTTATTAATCAACTGGAGGCAATGTTAAGGTCTTCATGTTAAAATATTCCTCTGTCTCATCAAATCAAAATTACAACAGTAATAAACTTGAAACTGAAGAAGTAAGAACATAGGCCAAATGGAATTTAAGGTAACCATTACTGCTTTCTGGATAGTTGATCAAAAATAAAGTTTCAATTATTATAGTTACTTAAGTAGGAAATGTGGTAAGTCAAAAGAGTGGGTGACACAGGTTAAGTTAGCAAATCAGAAGCCTGGCAAGTCCCCACTTAACATTGTTCCCCTTAAAAATTGATAAATTAATGTGGCCTTTACAAACAGATGTCAAAATGGCAATGCAGCATATGTTTCTAAAAATGCTTGGAATTATCTGTGAGCATGAAATTTTCATGGTGTCGTAAGCTACATTTTTATGGAAAACCACAACTCTTCTGGATGTAACAGGAAATTTATTATAAAGAAAACAAAAAAACTCTCCTGTGATAGATATATATAAATGTGTGTATGTGTGTGTATATATCACACACACACGTACAATCAGCAATGATGGTGATTTAAGTGATTTTTAAAAAAATGTGAAATGACATTTCTCGGTTTTAGAAACTTTTGTGTATATTAGAATTAAGTGAAAATTATACATAATTACACTTCATCAGATCTTATATTTTATTTGGAATAAATCAATGACAATGCTGGAGAAAGATTACTTCAAAAATGTTGAAATTTCTTAGTGAGTTAATAGATGCCTCTATACTATATTATTTGCAGGGGACAACAGAGGAATTACTTACCCTCCTTTCAACCAAGGTGTCTTTGAAGGATCTCCATCACCTCCAAGTTGAGCCTGGTGTTTTTTTTAATTCAGAAGAGAAATTAATATTAAAAGTTGCAAATCAATCAGGCAAATATCAGAAAAGATCAACTCATGCTGCTACTATGCCATTCTGTTTCCAAATGTAAAAAACACAAACATCTGTGTTTTAAACACAAGAACACATAAAGTGTAACAAACGGGGAAAAGTTTGTAAAGTTTCCTTATTAACAGAAAGTTAAATGATCTGTTCAATAAAGATTGAACAGGTTTCCAAAAATATACTTCAATTAAACAAAAAAAAAATCAATAATAATCTAAAGCTACATGACTACCAGAGTAGAAGATAAATTGGAAAGAATAAATTATGTATTTAGTGTGAGTTGAGTACAGAATGATGAGACTGAATATTTAAATAGGTTCTGATGGTTGCTGACTACTCTGCAGCACAGGTTTATTTTAATAATTGTTTCATTGTGATCTAAATAAGGCTGTTGTCCACATGTAAATTGAGGTCTGCATGCACCCTCAGCCAGCGCTCAACTATCTTCAATTGCTTCATCAATAACCTTCCTTCCGTATGGGGATATTCGCCAACAATTGCACAATAGTCAGCACCATTCTTGACATTGAAACAACCCATGTTCAAATGTAACAAGATTGGACAAAAGCTAGGCTTGGGCTGACAAGTGGTGAGTTACATTTGCACCACCCACATGACGATATCCAATGACAATCTAACAGCTATGCCTTTACATTCAATGGTGTCACCATCACTGAATCCCCCACAATTAACATTGTGGGCGCTGCCATTGACTGGAAACTCAACTGGACTCAACACATAAATACAGTAGCTGCAAGAAGAGGTCAGAGGCTAGGATACTGCGGCAAATAACTGACTTTGTGTCTCCTCAAAGACAGTCCAACATCTCCAAGTCACAATTTAGGAGTGAGGTGGAATACTTCAGACGGACCCAGAACACAACTTGTGGGCTTTCATATTTTTCAGCAGAAGGTCTAATTTATCAGAATTCTTTGGAGGAGAGGTAGGGTACTCTTCTGGAGAGATCAAGGGACAGTTTTATTTTGGTGATGGGATTGGTAGGGGAGGGAAGAGGGGTGTGTGCTTTGGGAAAGGCCAGGTGTGTTTTGAAATAGTTAAGGTGGATGTGAATGCATATAAAAAATGGATTAGCACATTGGAACCATCAAGACATCAAGGTTTTTAAAATCCCTTGGAATTACCAAGGTATCGAGGCATTTAAGTTGTTTTTTAATAATCAACAATTTCAAAGAAATCAAGCTTGCTATTTCACTCCCTTGCTATAGACTGAGGGTGATCATTATAGAACATGTGCAACATGATTGATTTCATAATCTATGATTATCACAGGAGGGTTCCTGTCAGTTTAGTTTGACTGATGCTTCCAAGTAATTTTAAAGTCTGACATGGAGCTGTGAACATTTGTGCTTGTTTCTATAAGGGAATAAATAGTTGAAAGAAATTAAGTGTCATGAACGGGTTTTATCAATTACGTTAATTTGAGAAGAGTGAACTAATCAATTGATACTTACAATGTCACTTACTTTCATCTTAGCATACATCCTGAGGTTTACTAAAAGTGAATACTGATTAAGTTGCTTTGGAGGGTCTAAGGGCAAAGAGACATGAGTGGGAGCACATGAGTTGTCAATAAATTGGCATTATGGCTCCAAAGGACCAGAAGGTGGGTAGAAGAGAACAACTGCACATGGATGGAGCATGAGAGATGATAGCCATTTGGTGTTTTATACCTTTTTTGTTTACCATGGGACAAAGTGGCCTCAGCACCTAGGCTGGCCTTTTATATTGCCTGCCTCTGTAGCCGGAAGCCCCCACAGTTTTTGCTCCATTATTTCTCGGGTTGGTAGGTTTAATGTTCATTCATACTTCATCCCAAAATGACAGTCTGACCATCTGGTACAGCAAGTTGGACTCGTGGAGTTATAATTTTCATGACTGTGCTCTTTACCCAGTGATGAAAATTCTGGCCAATGCCTCTCTCCATTTATAAAGCCATTTTCTGTGCACTTTATTAACCACTTTCTCAACTTGCCCTACAACTTTCAATGAATTTTGCCTATATAAACAAGATTCCATAACTCCTACACTTCCTTTAGCATAGATTGTCATACTGATTTGGGCGGCTGGGCGGCATGGTGGCTTCATGGTTAGCACTACTGCCTCACAGCGCCAGGGACCCGGGTTCAATTCCAACCTCGGGCGACTGTGTGGAATTTGCACATTCTTCCCATGTCCGTGTGGGATTCTTCTGGGTGTTCTGGTTCCCTCCCACAATCCAAAGATGTGCATTTTAGGTGAATTGGCCATTACCCATAGCATTCAGGGATGTGTAGGTTAGGTGCATTAGTTTGGGGTAAATGTAGAGTAGTAGGGGAATGGGTCTGGGTACGTTACTCTTCGGAGGGTTGGTATGGACTTGTAGGGCTGAATGACCTGTTTCCACACTGGAGGGATTCTATGATTAAAAAAACAGCAGAGATGGTATTTGTAGATCCAAATTTTGAGTACATAAACTGATTGTTTCCACATACTACTCTCACCATCCTGAACAGTTAATAAATCCTTCAGTTATAACTGGTGCAGAGAGAACAACTTTTTCCAGCTGATAAAGGAAAATAATTCTCACTAAACCCTAATGCGTGATGAACACATTGAACTTCATCAGTAAAAGTATCTAATGAGTGATATGAGAAATAGTTTTAATTTAGAGTGTTTGTAGCTATCACTCACTTACCTCAGTGTTTGCAGAAATGAGAAAAACCTGCATTTTCTGAGTTCAATCAGCATTGAGTGGACTTTTAATAACTCTGAATTATGTATTTATAAAAATAAATTACCCTCAATTTGAAATTATCTTAACTAGTTATAGAGTCGGAAAGCACGGAAACAGACCCTTTGGTCCAACCCCTCCATGACAATCATAATCCCAAACTAAACTAGTCTTACTTGTCTGCACTTGACCCATATCCCTCCAAACATTTCTTATTCATGCACATATCTAAATGTCTTTTATATGTTTTAACTATACCTGTATCCACCACTTCCTCTGGAAGTTAATGCCATGCATGAACCACTCTGCATAAAATAAAATTCCCCCGTGTCTTTTTTAAATCTTTCTCCTCTCAACTTAAAAATATGTTCCCTAGTCTTCAACTCCCCACCCTAGGGAAAAGACACCTGCCATTCATCTTATCTATACCTATCATGATTTTATAAACCTCCGACAATGAGAAAAGTCTCAGCTTAGCAGCCTCTCTTTATAACTCAAAACCTTCTATTCCCAGCAATATCCTGATAAATCTCCTCTGAACCCTCTCCAGCTTAATAATATCCTTCGTATAACACAGTGATTGAACTGGACACAATACTCCAGAAAAGGCCTCACCAACATCTTGTACAGCCTCAACATAACGTCCCAATTTCGATACTCAAAGACTGAGCAAAGAAGGTCTGTGTGTTAAACAGCCTCGTAATCACCTGTCTGTATGTGAGGCAAACTTCAAAGAACTATGTACCTGAACCCTTAACGTCTCTGTTCTGCAACACTACCCAAGGCCTGCCTTTTAAATATATAAGTCTTGTCCTTGTTTGTCTTAGCAAATTGGAATACCTCACATTTATCCAAGTTACATTCCATCTGTCACTGTTCAGCCCATTGAACCAATTGATCAAAATCTCTTTGTATCTTAGATAAACTTCCTCACTGCCCACTATCTCACCAATTTTGGTATCAACTGCAAACTTACTAACCATGCCTTCTATATTCTCATCTAAATCATTTAGATCAGTGGCAAATAAAAGTAGACTCAGCACTAGTTCCTGTGGAACACAGCTGGTCACAGGTTTCCAGTCCGAAAAACAACTAGTTGACAAAAATAAGGAGCTAAGCAAAATAAGATGATTATATATAATATAAAGATATATCATTGTTGATATAATGCATTATTTGCCAATAGATAGTAAACCAATAACATCTATTGATAGTGCATAATATCTGGATTCTTAATTGCAGAAATTTAAAAAGTTAGAGATATTTTAACCTGTAGTTCTGCTGTACATCCCTTTGCAAAATCAAAAAATGAAGCGCGCACAGACATAATAGCCAAAACACTGTCAAGTTGTTATGCAAGAGACATTTTATTCTTTAATTAGTTGCAAGCATAAAACACAGGCATTATGGAAAAAGATACACGTAGTCAAAGCTTTTCTATTTGCAATCATCAGGACAGAATTACAATACCAAATCTCAAAGGAAACATTTTTTCTGCATTAGCACGGTCTTCTTGAGCAATATAACTAACTCATTGTTTTGACCTGATGAGCGCAAGATTAAAAGCTTTGAATGCATGACTTTTTCCAGCAATTTTATCCTCTCCTTGGACGTGCTTATTTCTCGTTTTTTTCTGCATATCAAAGACAAACTAATTTGAGGGTATTAATGCTGATCTGAGTTTAGGCAGTTTGAAGCAACATCGAGGATTGCTGCTGTTGAACAACTCCTCTCACTAAGTGACAGCACTTTTTTTGGTTCAGACCTCCAATTTAAAAGACGATCCACGACTTGGGGGCCAAAAAATGAAACCTCATGCTGACCTGCTCTATAACAGACTGCAGGAATGCCAGAAAATTTACTTTTAAAGCTTTGGTCTGACTATTCGAAATTTTTATAATGTTCAATCCTGCCCAGGAACAAGAGTGGAACTTGTTCCCTGAGTATCAAGAGCTCAGCGCTAAATTATACAGCAGAACCACAAAGGTTGTAATCTCTGAATTACTACCATCTACATACAAACTGACATAGAGTATATAAAATTAGAAAGATATATACATGGCTCAAACACGGCTGCAGGAGAAGTGGATTTGACTAATGGGCTATTGGCAAATTTGAGGCAGTACTGTTGAAGGATGTACATTTGACCTGTGCTAGGGCCAGTGTTCTTGCCAACTGCATAACTCAGGAAGCAGAGAGAGTTTTAAACTAAATAGTGGGGGTAAGGGAACAAATATGGAAAGTTGTGATTTACCATAGAGTAAAATCAAGCAAGAAGAGGAAATAAGAAAAGTCAGAGAATAGCAGAAAGAGGCAGTAAGAAATAAACTTAGGAACATACTAATCACTCAGACTAGATGTTGGAAAGATAACAAAAAGAAAAAATAATGTATGCACCTTGACATTCATAACAAAAAAAATGATAACTATCAAGAATTTTGACACAACCGGCAACAAAACTGCTGGTTTGATTTTCACCTCGTCTACCACCTCAACATGCACTCCTTCCACTGACACATAAACAATAGTGTGTAGCAACCACAAGGAGAAATGCACTAGTCATAGAGTCACAGAGATGCACTGCATGGAAACACACCCTTTGGTCCAACTCGCCCATGCCGACCAGATATCCCAACCCAATCTAGCCTCACCTGCCAGCACCCGGCTCATATCCCTCCAAAACCTTCCTATTCAAATATCCGTCCAGATGCCTTTTAAAAGTTGCAATCATAGCAGCCTCCACCACTTCCTCTGGCAGCTCATTCCATACACGTACCACCCTCTGTATGAAAAAGTTGCCCCTTAGGTCTCTTTTACATCTTTCCCCTCTCACCCTAAAACTATGGCCTCTAGTTCTGGACTCCCCCACCCAAGGGAAAAGATTTTGTCTATTTAACCTATCCATGCCCCTCAATTTTGTAAACCTCTAGGAGGTCACCCCTCAACCTCCGACGCTCCAGGGAGAACAGCTCCAGCCTGCTCAGCCTCTCCCTATACCTCAAATCCTCCAACCCTGGCAACGTCCTTATAAATCTTTTCTGAACCCTTTCAAGCTTCACAACATCTTTCTGATAGGAAGGAGACCAGAATTGCACGCAATATTCCAACAATGGTCTAACAAATGTACTGTACAGCCACAACATGTCCTCCCAACTCCTGTACTCAATACTCTGACCAATAAAGGAAAGCATACCAAATGCCTTCTTCATTATCCTATCTACCTGCGACTCCACTTTCAAGGAGCTATGAACCTGCAGTCCACGGTCTCTTTGTTCAGCAACACTCCCCAGAACCTTAGCATTAAGTGTATAAGTCCTGCTAAGATTTGCTTTCCCAAAATGCAGCACCTCATATTTATCTAAATTAAACTAAATTGCCACATCTCAGCTCATTGGCCCATCTGATCAAGATCTCATTGTAATCTGAGGTAACCTTCTTCGCTGTCCACTACACCTCCAATTTTGGTGTCATCTGCAAACTTACTAACTATACCTCTTCTGCTCACATCCAAATCATTTATATAAATGAAGAAAAATTGTGAACCCAGCACCGATCCTTGTGGCACTCCACTGGTCACAGGCCTCCAGTCAGAAAAACAACCCTCCATCACCACCCTCTGTCTTCTACATTTGAGCTAGTTCTCTATCCAAATGGCTAGTTCTCCCTGTATTCCATGAGATCTAACCTTGCTAACCAGTATGCCAAGAGGAACCTTGTCGAATGCCTGACTGAAGTCCATATAGATTACGTCCACCGCTCTGCCCTCATCAATCCTTTTTGTTACTTGTTCAAAAAAACTCAATCAAGTTTGTGAGACATGATTCCCTACGCTCAAAGTCATGTTGACTATCCCTAATAAGTCAGTCCTTGCCTTTCCAAATACATGTACATCCTGTCCCTCAGGATTCCCTCCAACAACTTGCCCACCACTGACGACAGGCTCATTGGTCTATAGTTCCCTGGCTTGTCATCAAGGCTCCTTTGACAACAAATTCCAAACCTGTGACTTCTGTCTCCTAGGAGATGTGTGGCAGAATTGGACCATTGTGTACACAATCCCAAGCTCATACATCATCTTGACTTGGAACTAAATTGCTGTTCCTTTGCTGTCACTTGATAAAAATCAATGAGGGTGATCCCTCCCTATATGGTCTCCGATATCAGGGTTCTTAGCAGAGACAGTAATGCAGAGACTCAAACAAACAGCTCTGCTAACCATTCAACCCAAACTTTGGGTCCGCTATGTGAATGACACCTTTGTCATCACTAAACGAAACAAATTAGAGAGAACCTTCAAGACCATTGATAATACCCTTACTGGCATAAAATTCACTAAAGAGGAGGAAAACAACAAACTGCCATTCCTAGATGTCACAGTAGAGCGAACAGTCTTCAAACCAGCGTCTACAGGTTAACAACACATACGGATCAAATATTGAAGCAATCATCCCAACATCCACAAACGAAGCTGCATCAGAACATTATTTCAATGAGCCATCACACATTGCAGCATAGAGGAACTACACAGAGCAGAAGAAAATCACCTTTACAGTGTATTCAAAAAGAATGGGTACCCAATGAACACAGACCGCTGATTTCTCAGCAACAAACCCAAACAAGCAGACAAAACGCATCCAGAAACCCTAGCTACTCTCCCCCACATCAAAGACATCTCAGAAATGACCACTCAGACCTTTTGGCATCACGGTAGCCCACAAAACCCACCAACACATTAAAACAGCAGCTAATGAACTTGAAATACCCCATACAGACAACAAGCAAAATTAATGTCATTTACAAAATACCGTGCAAGAACTGTAATAAACACTACATTGGACAAATGGGCAGAAAACTAGCCACCAGGATAGATGAACATCAACTAGCCACAGAACGACATGACCCTCTCTCATTAGTATCCTTACATACAGATGAGGAAGGACACCACTTCGACTGGGACAACACATCCATACTAGGACAAGCCAAACAGAGACATGCATGAGAATTCCTAGAAGCATGGCATTCCAACAGAAGCGCTATCAACAAGCACATTGATTTGGACCCTATTTACCACCCCTGAGAAAAAGAACAGGAAATGACATCACCCACCCAAAGAAACTCAAACATATAAATAGAAAGCAGGAATAATCAACAGTGCTTTTCCAGAGGCTCACTGAAGATGTTACCTAGTATGGTGATGAAACGTCTGAAAATGAACCTTCCAGCTCAGCGAGCAAAGCTACATTCAAAACTCTTCTATTCTGGAACTTTCAAACAAAAACACTTATTCAGAGATAATCTACTTCTAACTTTTCTGATATAACTCCTTGCTCTCTCTCTCTCTCACTGCACCCCCAGGTCATCTCCTCTGCCCTGTAGCTCTTCAACCACGCACTGACTCTTTCCCCCACCCTCCTCTCTGACCTATCAACTCCATCCCCACCCCCATTTACCTATTGTACTCTTTGCTACCTTCTCCCCAGCCGCCCCTCATCCCCCTCCCAATTTATCTCTCCACCCTGGAGGCTTCCTGCCTCTATTCCTGATGAAAGGCTTTTGCCCGAAATGTCAATTTTCCTGCTCCTCGGATGCTGCCTGACCTGCTGTGCTTTTCCAGCACCACTCTGATCTAAACTCTGGTTTCCAGCATCTGCAGTCCTCACTTTTGCCTAATTGATTTTCACCTTACTGTGAATCCTCTTGCAAGGAAGTTCTCCTCCTCCCTCCACAAGAATCTCAGTGAGTCTCTTTCTCTCTCACTGCAACCCCCAGGTCATCTCCTCTGCCCTGAAGCTCTTCAACCATGTACTGACTATTTGCTACCTTCCCCCACCCTCCTTTGCCCGAAACGTTGATTTTCCTGTTCCTCGGATGCTGGAGATCAGAGTCAAGATCAGAGTGATGATTTGGAGATGCCGGTGTTGGACTGGGGTGGACAAAGTAAAAAATCACACAACATCAGGTTATAGTCCAAAAGTTTATTTGAAAGTACAAGCTTTCAGAGCACTGCTCCACTAGCTGCCATTCGAAGGAGCAGCACTCCTATAACCTGGTATTGTGTGATTTTTAACTTTAACTGAATCAGTCACATCGATACTGTGGCTACAACAGCACGTTGAAAGTAAGAGAATCATGAGTGAGTAACACAAATTCTGACCTTAAAAGCTATCTTGCCAACCACATGGCATGACTCTTTTTTTTAATATGTTCATTTGTGACAAGTGGATATTGCTAGCAAAGCCAGCAAATGATCAGCTATTGCAGAATGCAGCTAATCACATCACTCTGGGTTTGGAGTCATTTGTGAATGAATAAGGTTTTAATATTAATTGTAGTTTCATGCTTATTACTTCTGAGACCAGCTTTCAAATCCAGATATTTTTCATTTATTCAATAATTAATTACATTTAAATTCCATAAGCTGTTGCCATTTGAACTCACGTCCCCAGAATATCATCTTAGGCCATGAATTACCAGTCTCGTCTCGTCATATTACAATTATACCACCCCTGTGATAGAATACTTCCTACTTGTCCTGTAAATGTAGCTTCAACAACATTCAAGAAACAATGTTTCGGAGTACAAATCATCCAGTTTGACAAACATTCAATCCACCAGCTTAAACATTCATTCCCACCAACAACATTGCACGTGTCAACCATGTGCATTCCACATGATAGCCAGTGTAGTAACTTGTAAAGGCTTTTTGATCACCCCTTTTCACTGGATCCAAAATGTTAATCCTGCTTTCTCTCAACGATGCACAGTTTTTCCAGCAATTTTTTTTTTGTTTCTGACTTCCAGCATCTGCAGTTCTTTGTTTTCTTTTGGTTGGTTATGTACCATTTTTCAAACCTGCATCATCTACTATCTAAAAGAATAAGGGTAGCAGATATATGAGAACATTATCATCTGCAAAGTACCCTGACTGGTAAAAAAGGTTAATCAATATCCCAATCTAACAGTATAGTGGGAATATCGTTAAGACAGAGATAGCAGAGTTTCAAGATGGTTGTTCAGCACCATCTGAAGGATATATAGTCAGAGAGTCATAAACACGGAAATAAGCCCTTCCGCCTAACTTGTCCATGCTGACCGGGTATCCGAAACAGGACTTTCCATTTGCTTGATTTAACCCATAATCCCTCTATACCTTTCCGATCATTGTACCTGTCCAAACTTGGTTTAAATGTTGTAAGTTAGCTGCCTCTACCACTTCTTCTGGTGACTCATTTCATAAACGCACCACCCTCCATGTGCAAAATGTTGCCCCTCAGGTCCCTTTTAAATCTGTCCCATCTCACCTTAAACCTACGCCCTCCAGTTCTGGATTCCCCTAACCCAGAGTAAAGACTGTCGATCCACCTTATCTGTGCCCCTTGTGATTTTATAAACCCCAATAAGGTCACCCCTCAGACTCCTACACTCCAGTGGAAAGAGTCCCAGACTATCCAGCCTCTCCTTATAAATCAAACTCTCCATCTCAATAATTCCTTGTAAATCAATTTTGCACCCCTTCCAGTTTAATTACATCTTTCCTTTAGCAGGGCAACCAGGATTGTGTGCAGGACTCCAAATGTAGCCTTACCAATGTCTGGTACAGCTGGAACATGATGTCCCAACTCCTGTACTCAATCCTCTGAATGATGAAAGCAAGCATGCCAAATGCCTTACTCACCATCCTGTTTACCTATGGTGCCACTTTCAAGGAACTATGTATCTGCACTCTGTCTCCTACTGTCAAACCAATTGGCGAACTCTCCCTGGATTCCATGTGATCTCATCTTTTTGACAAGTCTACCATGCAGAACCTTGTCGAAGGCCTTACTAAAGTCGTTGTAGACACCATCTACCACTCTGCCTTCATCTATTTTCTTGGTCACCTCTTCAAAAAACTCAATCAAATGTGAGACACGACTGCCCACACACAAAGCTATGCTGACTATCCCTAATTAGTCCTTGCCTTTCCAAATGCACGTAGATCCTGTCTCTCAGAATCCCCTCCAACAACACAGGCTCAGTGGTCTGTAGTTCACTGGCTTTGCCTTTACAGCCTTTCTTAAGTAATGGCATAATAATAGTCACCATCGGTCTTCTAACATCTCACCCACGGCTGTCGATGAATCATATATCTCTGCTAGAGGCCCTGCAATTTCTTCCCTCCTTCTCTTGATGTTATGCGACACTTGATTAGGCTTTGGGAATTTATCTACCTTTGAGTTTAAAGACCTCCAGCACTTTCTCTTCTGGAATGTGGACTCTTTTCAAGACATCATTATTTATTTCCCTGTGTTCCCTGGCTACCATGCTTTTTCCATAGTAAATACTGACGACAAATATTCATTTAGGATTCACCCATCTCCTGTGACTCCACACCTCGACAACCTCATTGATCTTTAAGTGTTCTATTCCCTCCATAGTTACTCTTTTACCTTAATATACTTTTGAATCTCTTTGGATTCTCCTTGACCTTATCTGCAAAAGCTATGTCCCCTTTCTGCCCTCCTGATTTCCTTCTTAGGTGTACTTGTAGACCACCGATTATCTTCAAGGGATTCACTTGATGCCAGCCATCTACATCTGACATATGACTCCTACTTCTTAACCAGAGCCTCAAATCTCTAGTCATCCAATGTTTCCTACTCCTGCCAGCCTTGCTCTTCACACTAACAGGAATGTGCTGGCCCTGAACTCTCATTATCTTGTTTTTAAAAGCCTCCCATTCACCAGATGTCCCTTTCCCGCGAACAGCTTGCCCCAATCCACTTTTGAAAGTTTCTGTCTATACCATCAATATTTGCCATGCCCCAATTTAGAAATTGACCTTGTAGAAAAGGATAGACCTGGTCCACAACAATATTAAAACTAATTGAGTTCGTGTCACTGGTCCCAAAGTTCTCCCCTACTAGCACCTAAGTCACTTGCCCTACCTTATTTCCCAAAAGGAGGTTGAGTTTTGCCTCTTCTCTAGTACAGCCATCTACATATTGATTGAGAAAGTTTTCCTGAACACACTTAAATTCCTCCCCATCCAAGCCCTTGACATTATGCCAGTCCCTGTCTATGTTTGGGGTGTTAAAGCCCCCTAATATTCTTAAAGCTAGCTGCAATTTCCCCACACAATTGTGCCTCAATTTCCAGCTAACTACTGGAGAGGCTGTTGTACAATCCCATCAAAATGATCACCCCTTTCTTATATCTGAGTTACAACCATATAGCTTCACTGGACAATTCCTCAGGAATATCCTCTCCAAGTATTACCATGATGTTTTCCCTAATCAAAAACACCATTCACCCTCCTCTCTTGCCTCCCCCTTCTATCATTCCTATCACATCTTTACCCTGGAAAATTGAGCTGCAGATCCTGACCCTCCCTCAACCATGATTCTGTAATAGCTGTGATAACCCAGTTCCATGTTCCCATCCAAGGCTTCATCTGCCTTATCTGTCGAGCCTCTTGCATTGAAATATATGTAATTTATCAGCTTTCTCTTGTTCCCTGTCATGCTTTTGCCTGCCTGCTATATTTAACTTGCTGTCTTTAACTTCCACACTAGCCTCAACCTTCTCTTTTGTCTTTCAACTGTTTATGGTCCCGCCTTCCTATAAGACTAGTGTATACAGTCTCGAGTAGTTCTATCAAATCTCCGTGCGAGGATATTGGTCCACCCACTTCCAGTTCAGGCTTTTTTTTTAAACCATTCATGAGATAAGGGCATCAGTAGCTAGGCCAGCATTTATTGCATATTCATCATGCCCAGTGAGCAGTTAAGAGTCAATCACACTGCTGGGGGTCTGGACGCAAGTGTAGGCCAGACCAAGTAAGGATGGCAAATTTCCTTCCCTAAAGGATTTTAGTGAACCAGATTTTTTTTTCCTGACAATCCATAATGAATTCATGGTTATCAGTAGATTCTTAATTCCAGATTTTTATTGAATTCAAATTTCACCATCTGCCCTGGCAGGATTCGAACCCAGGTCCCTGGAACACTACCTGGGTCTCTGGATTAACTAATACCACTAGGCCATCACCTCCCCTGAAGCTGCAACCTGTCTTACATGTACAGGTCCGCTCCATTCCAGAAGCAATTCCAATTACCCAAAAATCTGAATCCCTGCCCTGTGAGCCAGCTACTCAGCCTTGCATTCATCTGCCCTATCCTCCTATTCCTATCTCACTGGCACATGGCATCGGGAGTAATCCAGAAATTAGTATCCATGAAGTCTGGCTTTTTAACCTCCTGTCTCATTCGTTTTATTCACTGTGCAGGACCTCATCCTTTTCTTGATTTGTACTACCTGCCTACTTCTCCTGGTGGTCACCCATCTACTTGATTGAACCTGCGGTGTGGCCATCTCCCTGAAGCTACTATCCATCACACTTACTGCCTTCTGTATGCTCCTTGGTGTGTCCAGCTGCTGCTCCAACCTATCTATGTGGTCTGAAAGGAGCTGCAGCCAGACACACATTGCAGATATAGTCACCAGGGATATTCAACTGCTCCCTGATCTCCCACACTGCCAGGAAGACTATACCAGTCCACTGACTGCCATTTCTGCCTTATCAACAACCTGCAAACTTGGGGTGGGGAGGAAGGGGAAAAAGGTCTCTCTTGTCCTTACCTTGTTGCTGATTGCCCTCCTCAACTAAGCCAGGTATTGACTTAGGCCCACACTTCAACCTCCAAGCAGCACATTGATCACAAAGCAGCCCCTCTCAAAAATGGCCTCAAGAATGGTTAGAACATGATGCAGCATTGCCTCCCTCCCTCAACTCTCTCAACTCTCAGCATTTTCACTCTCTGCAGTTTGGACTCCAGTTCGGGATGGTCAATGTATTTATATTATTTTCAGTTCAGTGACTTACATGACAACAATTTAACTCATGTTTTACCAAAACTTTAACAGAGAGAACACACTGTTTGTGGAAGGTTCATTGGAAGTTCAGAGCTTGCTTGGCATTTCAGGTACAAATATATATGAATTAATTCAAATTACAATTGAACCAGCATATTACTATTGTGCATTATCCTTCTTGTGGGATTCTACAATTCATTGCTTTAATTGTTCCGACTACACCAATTCTTCAGACTATTTAACTAAAAAGTACTGAGTAAAGGCTCAGTAAATAATGTGCTCTTGTAAATATGCTGCATAAGTGTCTTGTGCCCTCTTTTATATTCCATAGGAGATGATTCACCCTTTCAAATAAAAATTATTATACCAGTTACTACCATTGTAAAACTGATGGAACAAATGGGATTTTGTATAAAACAAGGCACAAATATTTAGTGGTCATTGATCTCTACAGCAAAGATCTTAACAATTCATCGTCTTAATCCGTCTCGGACATTTTAATTGATCATTTGCTTCACATCTATCCCATTTAATAACATAAGCAGAGGGGAAGCCAGTGGTAACATCTCTGCAATAGTAATTGAAAAGCAAATCTGACTACAGCACATGGCAAAATTTTAATTCAATAAAAATTTTGTACAAAAACACTGGTCTAATGGCAACCCCGTAACTTTGTTGGAAAACTATCGAGTTCACAAATGTCTTTTAGGGAAGGAAATCTGCCACTCTTAAATGTTTTCTGACTATTAGAGATAGATAACAAATGGTACTAGCTAAACAACAACACCCACATGCTAGAACGATTAAAAAAAATCCCTTCACTAGCCTTCTACCATAACTATCAGTTATCCACAAAAACTACCACAAACACGACTGGCTAAATATGATAAATGTAAATGTTTGCTATTAGCGTACTTGCATGTTAAAATGACTTAATATTTTCTGAATTGCAGAGTTTGCATTTATATAACTTCATCTTGTCAGTAAACCATTTACACCAATCACAGCTCTGGTGTCTAGCACTAACTTGCTGGATTGGTGCCTGGGAGAATAACGTAGAGGAAAGGATAGCAAAGATGATATGTAGAGGAAAGGATTGCAAAGATGATTCTGAATAGGAGGGAGAGAGACAGAGAAGTTGTCATGTGGGACTTCAACTTTCCAAATATTGACTGGGAACACTATAGTATGAGTACTATAGATAGGTCAGTTTTTGTTCAGTGTGTGCAGGAGGGCTTCCTGACACAGTATGTAGACAGGTCAACAAGGGACGAAGCCACATTAGATTTGGTACTGGGTAATGAGCCCGGCCAGGTGTTAGTCTTGGAAGTAGGTGAGCACTTTGGTGATAGTGATCACAATTCTGTTATGTTTCCTTTCGTGATAGAAAGGGATAGGTGTATACCACTGGGCAAGAGTTAGCTGGGGGAAAGGCAATTAAGATGCGATTAGGCAAGATTTAGGAAGCATAGGATGGGGAAGGAAACTGCAGGGGATGGACACATTAGAAATGTGGAGCTTATTCAAGGAAAAGCACCTGAGTGTCCTAGATAAGCATGTACCTGTCAGGCAGGGAGGAAGCTGTAGAGCGCGAGAGCCATAGTTTACGAAGGAAGTGGAATCTCTGGTCAAGAGGAAGGAGGAGGCTTATGTTAGGATGAGATGTGAAGGCTCAGTTGAGGGTTACAAGGTAGACAGGAAAGACCTAAAGAGAGAGCTCAGAAGAGCCAGGAGGAGACATGAGAAGTTGTTGGCGGATAGGATCAGGGTAAACCCTAAGGCTTTCTATAGATATTTAAGGAATAAAAGAATAACGATCAAGGATAGCAGTGGAAAGTTGTGTGTGGAGTCAGAGAAGATAGGGGAAGCAGTATTCACTCTAGAAAACGACAATGTTGTTGAGGCGAATACTGAGATACAGGCTATTAGACAAGGTGGGATTGAGGTTCACAAGGAAGAGGTATTAGAAATCCTGCAGAGTGTGAAAACAGATGTCTCCTGGGCCGGATGGGATTTATCCTCTGGGAAGCCAGGGAGGAGATTGCCGAGCCTTTGGCATTGATCTTTAAATCGCCATTGTCTACAGGAATAGTGCCAGAGACTGGAAGATAACAAATGTGGTTCCCCTGTTCAAGAAGGGAAGTAGAGACAACCCTGGTAATTATAGACTAGTGAGCCTTACTTCAGTTGTTAGTAAAGTGTTGGAAAAGGTTATGAGAGATAGGATTTATAATCATCTAGAAAAGAATAATTTGATTAGAGATAGTCAGCATGGTTTTGTAGGTCATGCCTCACAAACCTTATTGAGTTCTTTGAGAAGGTGACCAAACAGGTAGATGAGAGTAAACCGGTTGATGTGGTGTATATGGATTTCAGCAAGGCATTCGATAAGGTTCCCCACAGTAGGCTATTGTATAAAATGCGGAAGAATGGCATTGTGGGGGATATAGCAGTTTGGATCAGTAATTGCCTTGCTGAAAGAAGGCAGAGGGTGGTGGTTGATGGGAAATGTTCATCCTGGAGTCCAGTTACTAGTGGTGTCCCACAAGGGTTGGTGTTGGGTTCACTGCTGTTTGTCATTTTTATAAACGACCTGGGTGAGGGCTTAGAAAGGTAGGTTGGTAAATTTGTAAACGACTAAGGTCGGTGGAATTGTGGATAGTGATGAAGGATGTTGTAGGTTACAGAGAGACATAGATAAGCTGCAGAGCTGGGCTGAGAGGTGGCAAATGGAGTTTAATGCAGACAAGTGTGAGATGATTCATTGTGGACGGAGTAACTGGAATGCAAAGTCCTGGGCTAATGGTAAGATTCTTGGTAGTGTAGATGAGCAGAGAGATCTCGGTGTCCAGGTACACAGATCCTTGAAAGTTGCCACCCAGGTTGACAGGGTTGTTAAGAAGGCATACAGCATTTTAGCTTTAATTAAAAGAGGTATCGAGTTCCGGAACTATGAGGTTATACTACAGCTGTACAAAACTCTGGTGCGGCCACACTTGGAGTATTGTGTACAGTTCTGGTCACCGCATTATAAGAAGGATGTGGAAGCTTTGGAAAGGGTGCAGAGGAGATTTACTAGGATGTTGCCTAGTATGGAGGGAAGGTCATTTGAGGAAAGGCTGAGGGACTTGAAGCTGTTTTCGTTGGAGCAGAGAAGTTTGAGAGGTGACTTAATAGACACATATCAGATAATCAGAGGGTTAGATAGGGTGGACAGGGAGAGCCTTTTTCCAAGTATGGTAACGGCGAGCACGAGGGGGCATAGCTTTAAATTGAGGGGTGATAGATATCGGACAGATGTCAGAGGTAGTTTCTTTACTCAGAGAGTAGTAAGGGTATGGAATGCTTTGAGGAGAAAGTGAGGTCTGCAGATGCTGGAGATCAGAGCTGGAAATGTGTTGCTGGAAAAGCGCAGCAGGTCAGGCAGCATCCAGGGAACAGGAGAATCGACGTTTCGGGCATAAGCCCTTCTTCAGGAATGAGGAAAGTTTGTCCAGCAGGCTAAGATAAAAGGTAGGGAGGAGGGACTTGGGGGAGGGGCGTCGGAAATGTGATAGGTGGAAAGAGGTCAAGGTGAGGGTGATAGGTCAGACTGGGCTGGGGGCGGAGAGGTCGGGAAGAAGATCTCAGGTTAGGAAGGCGGTGCTGAATTTGATGGATTTGACTGAGACAGGGTGGGGGGAGGGGAAATGAGGAAACTGGTGAAATCCGAGTTCATCCCTTGTGGTTGGAGGGTTCCTAGCCGGAAGATGAGGCGTTCTTCCTCCAACCGTCGTTTTGTTGTGGTCTGACGATGGAGGAGTCCAAAGACCTGCATATCCTTGGTGGAGTGGGAGGGGGAATTGAAATGTTGAGCTACAGGGTGGTTGGGTTGGTTGGTCCGGGTGTCCCAGAGGTGTTCTCTGAAACACTCCGCAAGTAGCCGGCCTGTCTCCCCAATGTAGAGGAGGCCACATCGGGTGCAGAGGATGCAATAGATGATATGTGTGGAGGTGCAGGTGAATCTGTGGCAGATATGGAAGTTTCCTTTGGGGCCTTGAAGGGAGGTGAGGGGGGAGCAAGTCTTGCACCTCCTGCGGTTGCAGGGGAAGGTGCAGGGAGTGGAGGTTGGGTTGGTGGGGGGTGTGGATCTGACGAGGGAGTCACAGAGGGAGTGGTCTTTACGGAATGCTGATAGGGGAGGGGAGGGAAATATATCCTTGGTGGTGGGGTCCGTTTGGAGGTAGCGGAAATGATGGCGGATGATGCGCTGTACATGGAGATTGGTGGGGTGGTAGGTGAGGACCAGTGGGGTTCTGTCCTGGTGGCGGTTGGAGGGGCGGGGTTCAAGGGCGGAGGAGCGGGAAGTGGAAGAGATGCGGTGGAGAGCATCGTCGACCACGTCGGGGGGGAAATTGCGGTCCTTGAAGAAGGAGGCCATCTGGGTTGTGCGTTTTTGGAACTGGTCCTCCTGGGAGCAGATGCGGCGGAGTCGAAGGAATTGGGAGAATGGGATGGCGTTTTTACAGGGGGCAGGATGGGAGGAGGTGTAGTCCAGGTAGCCGTGGGAGTCAGTCAGTTTGTAGTAGATGTCTGTGTTGATTCGGTCGCCTGAGATAGAAATAGAAAGGTCGAGGAAGGGGAGGGAGGAATCTGAGACTGTCCAGGTGAATTTGAGGTCGGGGTGGAAGGTGTTGGTGAAGTGGATGAACTGTTCAACCTCCTCGTGGGAGCACGAGGCGGCGCCGATACAGTCATCGATGTAGCGGAGGAAAAGGTGGGGGGTGGGGCCAGTGTAGTTGCGGAAGATGGATTGTTCCACATATCCTACGAAGAGGCAGGCATAGCTGGGGCCCATGCGGGTGCCCATGGCTACTCCTTTCGTTTGGAGGAAGTGGGAGGATTGGAAAGAGAAGTTGTTCAGGGTGAGGACCAGTTCAGTCAGTCGAAGGAGGGTGTCAGTGGAAGGGTACTGGTCGGTAAGGCGGGAAAGAAAGAAGCGGAGGGCTTTGAGTCCTTTGTGATGGGGGATGGAGGTGTACAGGAACTGGATGTCCATGGTGAAAATAAGGCGTTGGGGACCGGGGAAGCGAAAAGCATGGAGCAGGTGGAGGGCATGGGTGGTGTCCCGAACGTAGGTGTGGAGTTCTTCGACTAAGGGGGACAGGACGGTGTCAAGGTACGCAGAGATGAGTTCGGTGGGGCAGGAGCAGGCGGAGACAATGGGTCGGCCGGGGCAGTCAGGTTTGTGGATTTTGGGCAGGAGGTAGAAGCGGGAGGTGCGGGGTTGTGGGACTATGAGGTTGGAGGCGGTGGATGGGAGATCCCCCGAGGTGATGAGGTTATGGACGGTCTGGGAGATGATGGTTTGGTGGTGGGGGTGGGGTCATGGTCAAGGGGGCAGTAGGAGGAGGTATCTGCGAGCTGGCGTTTGGCCTCAGCGGTGTAGAGGTCGGTGCGCCAAACTACTACCGCGCCTCCCTTGTCTGCTGGTTTGATAGTGAGGTTGGGTTTGCAAAGGAGTGAGTGGAGGGCTGCGCGTTCCGAGGGTGAGAGGTTGGAGTGGGTGAGTGGGGTGGGGGAGTTCAGGTGGCGGTTAATATCGCGGCGGCAGTTGGCTATGAAGAGGTCGAGGGCAGGTAGGAGGCCAGCACGGGGTGTCCAGGTGGATGGGGTGTGTTGGAGGCGGGAGAAGGCGGGAATGCTTTGCCTGCAACGGCAGTAGATTCGCCAACTTTAAGTACATTTAAGTCGTTGTTGGACAACCATATGGACGTACATGGAATAGTGTAAGTTAGATGTGCTTCAGATTTGTATGACAGGTCAGTGCAACATCGAGGGCCGAAGGGCTTGTACTGCGTTGTAATGTTCTAACGCTATTGCAATCACAGAGACTTGGTTGAATGAAGGGCATTACTGGCAACTAAATGTTCCAGGATATAGGTGCTTCAGACAGGACAGGGAGGGAAATAAAAGGGGGGGGGAAGGGGGTTGGAGTTGCACTGCTGGTCATTGCTGGCTGTGTAAAAGGAGGACACTATGGTGGGCCTGAGCAGTGAGGCATTATGGGTAGAGCTTAGAAATAAGAAGGGTGCAGTTACATTGTTGGGACTGTATTACAGGCCTCCCAACAATAAGCTTAAGGTAGAAGAACAAATAGGTAAACAGATTATGAACAGTTGTAGAGGCAACAGGGTGGTGGTGATGGGAGATTTTAATTTTCCCAATATAGACTGGGATACACTTAGTGTCAGAGATCTGGATGGGATAGAATTTATAAGGAGCATCCAGGAAGGTTTTCTAGAGCAGTACAATGGAAGGGGCCATATTGGACCTGGTTTTGGGGAATAAGCCAAGCCAGGTGGTAGAAATTGCAGCAGGGGATTTCTTTGGGAATAGTGACCACAATTCTGTAAGTTTTATAATACTTGCAGACAAAGATGAGCGTGGCCCTAAGGGAAGTGTACTAAGCTGGGCCAAGGCCAATTATATCAAAATTCAGGAGGAGCTGGGAAATGTGGATTGGGAGCAGCTATTTGAGGGGTAGTCCACATTTGATATGTGGGAGGCTTTCAAAGATAGGTTGAAGATTGTGCAGGATAGGCATGTCCCTTTGAAAACAAGGGATAGGAAAGGCAAGATTCGTGATCTCTGAATGACAGGAGAAATTGTGCAAATAGCCAAAAGGAAAAGAGAAGCGTACATAAGGTCCAGGCAGCTAAGAACATAACGGGCCCTGGAGGAATATCTGGAGAGCAGGACCAATCTTAAACGAGGAATGAAGCAGGCTAAAAGGGGTCATGAAATAACTTTATCTGGCAGAATTAAGGTGAATCCCAAGGCCTTTTATTCATATATAAGATGCAAGAGGGTAACTAGAGAAAAGGTTGGTCCATTAAAGGATAAGGAAAGAAGGTTGTGTGTCAAACCTGAGAAAATGGGTGAGATTCTCAATGATTACTTTACATCAGTGTTCACTGAGGAACGGGAGGTGATGAATGCTGAGATTAGAGATAGAAGTTGATTTATTCTGGATCACGTTGACATAAGGAGGGAAGATGTGTTGAGTAGGCTAAAGGATATGAAGGTGGACAAAGTTTCAGGACCAGATGGAATCTATCCCAGGTTGCTGAGTGAGGCGAGAGACGAAATAGCTGCGGCCCTGACAGATATCTTTGTAACATCCTTAAACACAGGTGAAGTCCCGGAGGACTTGAGGGTTGCTCATGTTGTCTCCCTGTACAAGAATGGTAGTAGGGATATTCTGGGTGACTACAGACCAGTGAGCCTGACGTCAATGGTGGGAAAGTTGCTGGAGAAGGTACTGAGGGATAAAACCTATTTATATTTGGAAAAGAAGGGGCTTATCAGTGATAGGCAACATGGTTTTGTGCCAGGGAGATCGTGCCTTACCAACTTAATAGAGTTCTTTGAGAAAGTGACCAAGTTGATAGATGAAGGAAGGGCTATAGATGGCATTTGATAAGGTTTCCCATGGTAAACTAATGGAGAAAGTGAAGTCATATGGTGCGCAGGGTGTTCTAGCTAGGTGGATAAAGAACTGGTTGAGCAACAGGAGACAGAGAATAGTAGTTGAAGTGAGTTTCTCGAAATGGAGAAAGGTGACCAGTGGTGTTCCACAGAGATCAGTGCTGGGGCCACTGTTGTTTCTTAAATACATAAATGATCTGGAAGAGGGCAATGTTGGTCTGATCAGTAAATTTGCAATGACACAAAGATTGGTAGAGTAGTAAAAAGCATGGGGGACTGTCAAAGAATACAGTAGGAATATAGATAGATTGGAGATTGGGCAGAGATTAGGGAGTGGCATGGTGGCACAGTGGTTAGCACTGCTGCCTCATAGCACCAGGGTCCCAGGTTCGACTCCAGCCTCCGGCGACTGTGTGGAGTTTGCACATTCTCCCCGTGTCTGTGTGGGTTTTCTCCGGTGCTCAGGTTTCCTTCCACAGTCTAAAGATGTGCAGGCCAGGTGAATTGGCCATGCTAAATTGCCCATAGTGTTAGGTGCATTAGTCAGAGGGAATGGGTCTGGGCGGGTTACTCTTCGGAGGGTCAGTGTGGACTGGTTGGGCTGAAGGGCCTGTTACCACTTTTGTAGGGAAAACAAAAGTGGCAGATGGCGGTCAATCCAGGCAAATGTGAGGTAATGCATTTTGGGAAGTCTAATTCTAGAGTGAACTGTACTGTAAACAGAAGAGTCTTGGGAAAAGTTGATGAGCAGAGAGATCTGGGAGTTCAGGTACAATGTAACCTGAAGATGGCTGCACAGGTGGATAGAGTAGTCAAGAAGGCATATGGTATGCTTGCCTTCATCAGACAGGGTATTGAGTATAAGAGCTGGCAGGTCATGTTAAAATTTTGCAAGACTTTGTTTCGGCTGCATTTAGAGTACTGTGTACAGTTCTGATCGCCATATTACCAAAAGGATGTGGACCATTTGGACAGGGTGCAGAGAAGGTTTCCAAGGTTGTTGCCTGGTATGGAAGATGCTAGCTATGAAGACAGGTTGAGTAGGTTAGGATTGTTTTCATTCAAGAAATTATAGACGAGGTGGATGGAGATAAGCTTTTTCCCAGGGTGAGGGATTCAATAACGAGAAGCCACGTGTTCAAGGTGAGAGATGAAAAATTTAAGGGGGTTACACGTGGAAAGTACTTTACACAGAGGGTGGTGGGTGCATGGAACGCATTGCCAACAGAGGTAGGAGCGGCAGGCATGGTAGATTCATTTAAGGTGCATCTGGACAGATGCATGAGTAAGTGAGGAGCAGAGGGATACAGATGCATAGGAATTAGGCGATAGGTTTAGACAGTGGATTTGGATCGGCTCAGGCTTGGAGGGCCAAAGGGCCTGTTCTGGGCTGTAAATTTTCTTTGTTCTAACTTCAAGCATGGGCATTTATACACATGCGTAGTGTTTCTCTTGACAACGCTCAGTGGGAGAGTCTGCAATCCATAAATAAATGTGCGCCATCAGCTAGGTTTGAATATTACCCATCATGTGCATTTCTTATGCCTAAGTCGAATGCTGCATCAGAATGAAAACAAAACACATTACTCCTTTCTTTGAAAAGCTTTACAACATCTATCATTAAGCCAACAAGACCATGGCTCTGGAAATCGTCCTGCAATAATTCTTAAGTTGTACTGTTAATACACCCTCATTTTTGGTCGCTAGTTTCAATTCGATCTACATTGAAATCTTTAACTTGTACTCCTTTAGATGGTTTGCTTGTAAGTTTCAACTTGCAATTAAAAAACTAATCTCATAATGAACGCAAGCTGATAAAGTTTGATGTTTATATGCATATTCTTAACATGTACGGGGCTCTTGTAATTTTAATAGATCAGAATACCATTGGTTGGCATTATCTTCCATTGTTTTTAATTTTTTTTATTGTCTCTCCTCAAGGACATTTCTGAAATTATGCACTTACTTCTTCAATTTTGAAAGAACTCTGCATACTGACTGTTGCACACTAGTTCTGCGTTCACGGTTTTTTGGTTGTAAACCAATTCTTTCTCATTTGTCACTTACATCTGGTCTTTCACAAGATGCCAACACTGTTGATCTCCTGAAGAATAATCAGCCTTGCACGTTAGCAAATTCTGTGGTGAACATTTCAGTCTTTCACATTGGTCACAAATACAACAACCATCAGTTAAAGGTATCTTGTGATCTGCCCTGGCTTCACTGAACAACGGTTTTTCATTTAAAGAATCTTTGAATATCTGTACTGTAATTTCTGTTTTCTTCCTTCAGATGTTCAATACTGTAGGATGTTTTCTGCTATATTACAGTTGTTAAAGTCAGATAAGTTGAAATTCAGCAAATTTCATGACTGTGAATTTTTATTGTCTGATCCTGTAAAAGCTTCCTCAGCTTTTTCAAGTTAAATCTTAGACCTGTGGAATTAACTTTTCCTTTGTCATGATACCCAACTGCTCCTAAGTCAGCAAATTTTGCTCTGGAAAATGGCTCCATTTGTGGTCATCAACATTTCACCATATGACAATAGTCTGATTTTGCTTAAGGTCGTCTCTCCCATAAACTCTACGCTGAATAACCAGGTGCAGATCTTGGTGGTAGTAGCAAATATTCAAACGAGAACTTTGAAGGCCGAAGTGGAGAAGGGTTCCATGTGAACAGCAGTTGAACATGGGTCAGTCGGTCAGTGTATATCAGTGTTACTTTGGGAAGTTTTAGTACAGCCATTCGTTTCAGCAGCGTGCAATTCTAGTACTTGGTTGGGAGGGTCAGGCAATTTGTCTAAGGGCTCAATTTTTTGATTCTCAGAGCTCATTTTAAAATGATAGTCTCTCTGATTTATGTAACAGCCTTTCTATTGCACAATTTTGGCACTCCTTGCTCCGAAGAGGACAATTTCTGAAGACATTTCGTTATATTCCGTAGAGACAACAAAGCTTCAACACAGATGTACTTATTTTTAGTCTGATCTGAATTTATGATTTTTAGATGTAGCCTTATTTTCCAGCTTTTCTGTACCTTAACTTTGAAAATAATACTTTTCTAAACTTTATTGGTGAAGGCAGCATTACTTTGAAGGGTGTCCACATTGGAAGTCTTGAAACACATTAGGATAACTAAATCCCCAGAACCTGACGAAGTGTATCCCAGGACTTGGTGGGAGGCTAGGGAGGAAATTGCGGGGCCCCTAGCGGAGATATTTGTATCACCACCAGCCATGGGTGAAGTGCCTGAAGACTGGAGGGTGGCTCATGTTGTGCCATTATTCAAGAAAGGCTGCAGGGAAATACTTGGGAATGACAGACTGGTGAGCTGAAAATCCACTCTGTCTAAGTTGTTAAAGGGATTCTGAGAGACAGGATCTACAGGCATTTGGACAGGCAAGGATTTATTTGGGATAGTCAACATGACTTTATGCATAGGAAATTGTGTCTCATGAATTTGAATGAATTGTTTGAAGGGGTGCCCAAGTAAGACATTGTCTACATGAACTTTAGCAAGGCCGATGACAAGGATGTTGAGCAAGGTTAAATTTCACGGGAGAGCAGGGCAATTGGATACAAAATTGGCTTGACAGTTGAAGTCAGAGAGTGGTGGGAGTGGGTTGTTTTTTAGACGAGAGTCCTGTGACCAGCGGTGAGCCACAGGGCTTAGTGCTGGGTCCAGTGTTATTCATCACTTACACAAATGATTTGGATGCGAATTTAGGACGGATGATTAGTAAGTTTGCAGATGACACCAAGATTGGTGGTATAGTGGACAGTGAAGGAGGTTATTTGGGAATGCGGTGAGATTTTGATCAATTGGGCCAGTAGGCTGAGGGATGGCAGACGGAATTTAATTTAGATAAGTGCAAGGTCTTGCATTTTGATAAGGCAAACTAGGACAGGACACAGATAGAGTTAATAAAATGTCTGTTTCCTTTGTTACAATTACATGATAGTACATAGGCTGAAATTTTGGATCTAGAATACAGAAACAGATCGACCACAAAAAAAACATAAGTACAAATACAGCATTGAACAAAGGGGTAAGTGTTAATAAAGAACTGCTCTATGCTCTTATTTTGAAGCATTATATTAAATGTGTTCCTTTTCATTTTGTTTACATACATTATTTATAGCTTAAGAGAAGAAAAATACGAAAACATACACAGCAAGAGATGGACACACTTCCTATGAAGCATTATGAACTAGTTACTTTGGCCTTTTGGTACACACTCTCTTCCTTTTAGCTCACCATTGGTAGTCATACACTCAGCAATCTAAAACCCATGCTTAGAAAGACTCTCCTTAAACTTACCTGTCTTCCATCTCTTCAACCATTTCACTATCAACATTTGCAACATACCCTGATTTTGGCTGGCATACTTTTACCTATTTGTATCTCGATGAAGCAACTTTTGACATTTTCTACATTAAGAATGGTTCATAAAGGTAAATTGTAATTTATATTTGCATATTTCCACTGTTAATTGAGAAGCTCCAAGCAGCTTCAATGGTGCTGAATGAACTACTCATAATTTAACTGAAGAATAAACCAACAGAAAAGTCAGTGTATTTTGTTAAATTGGATCATTATACATTGGGAACCAATGTAAATTATGTATATGTGTCTTGTGCTACCATATTTCACAGGTTAATTCCACAGGTCTTGTGCTACCATATTTCCTCTGTCTATTTCTGGTGTAACAAGATGACACTGACAATTGAATAAACGACACTTACTGTTTTCACCATAGGTATTGGAGAGGAATAACATATGTAAAGAGATTTTCAGTCTGTGATACTTTATAAATTAAGGAACAAAATCGGCCAGGCTTCCCAGAGTACATACTGCTGTGATATTGCTAAATAGCGTTATGTCACTTTAGCAGAAATACAGGGAATACAACCACAGTCTTACCACTTGGTTCATTTGTGCAAATAGAATAATTGATGGCATATGCAACTAATGACATTACTGAGATATTGAGAACTAAAAGCATTTCTTCATCACCTATATCAAAAACAATTCTGACTTTTGCTAATCAACAATTGCTCCTCAACTAATTAGAAGCTAGGTAGTCACAAACCACGATAATCCACAATTTCAGATTTGTTTGATGGCATACATTTCAGAGATCAATTACACTCAATTACGACCTCCATGAGTTACTCTGATATCACAAATGGAAAATGGAAAACTGTACTGAAAATGTCTCTTTTCCCTGAAATGTCCTGTCACACTGGATTATCTCCAAATCTTGCAATGGTTTATTTTAATCTCTATGTCATTACAGACCAATGACAATATATGAGCAAATAACTAAGCTTACCATTACTTCTGGATTTAAAACTCAATATAAATACAATATTCCAGAAAAACTGATACAAACTACAACTAAAAAAACAAAATCCTAAGTTTTTCCAACTTCTTTATGAGTTAGATCTTGCCAAAGTGACTGATAAGATTTAGCCTTCAGTGCCAAGCCATTACTTTCAATAGTGTTTTTAAGATAAATAATTTTACAAACCTCCCCCAAAGATCTCACTTACATTTAACCTGAAAAATTACCTCGGCCTCTTGCAATTAATAATTAAAGGACTGATCATCTTTAAACATGTAACTAATACTTTCCACAGAAAATATATTTTGAACCAGTGACAATGTCGTGCGACACTCCTACATTTAAAATGTTTGCTGTTCCACATTGAAGTATTTATGAAGAATTTATGCAAATTTTTCCACTATTAGAAGTGGTGTTGAATGTATGATAAAACTCCCAGTCCTGACCAGATATATCCAAGAACAATGCAAGAGGCTAGAGAAGAAATTGCAGGGGCCCTGGCTGATATTTTTAGATTATCATTAGACACAGTTGACATCCCAGAAGACTGGTGGGTAGTGAATATTGTGCCCTTATTCAAGAAGGGCTGCAAAGAAAAACCTGGGAACTACAGACCAGTAAGACTAACATCTGTGATAGGTAAGTTGTTTGAGAAGATTCTGAGAGATAAGATATACATGCATTTGGAAAGGCAGTGTTTGATTAGGAATAGTCAGCTTTGTTCATGGGAGATCATATCTCACAAATTTGTTAGAGTTCTTTGATGAAGTGATCAGGAAGGTTGATGAGGGCAGGGCAGTAGACGTAGTCAATATAGATTTCAGTAAGGCTTTTGATAAGTTTCCACACAGTAGCTGCTCTGTAAGGTTCAATCACATGGAATCCATGGCAAATTGGATACACAATTGGCTTGACGATAATATGCAGAAGGTAATAGTGGAAGGATGCTTGTCGGACTGGAGGCCTGTGACTAGTGGTGTGCCTCAGGGGTCAGTACTGGGCCCATAGCTGTTCGTTATCTACATCAATTATTTGAATGAGAATGTACAAGGCATGATTAGTAAATGTGCAGATGACACTAAAATAGGAGTTATTGTGGATAGTGAGGAAGGTTATCAGAAATTGCTGCAGGACCTTGATCAGGTCGGGAAGTGGGCGAAAAATGGCAAATGGAGTTCAATACAGTTAAGTGTGAGGTGTTGCATTTTGCAAAGTCAAATCAAGATAGAAGTTTCATTGTGAATAGTAGGGCCTTAAGGAGTGTGGTGGAACAGAGGGACCTTGGAGTTCAGCAACACGGTTCTCTGAAAGTGGAGTTACAGGTAGACAGGGTATTGAAGAAGGCTTTTAGCACAATGGCCTTCATCAGTCAGGGCATTCAGTACAGAAGTTGGCAAGTTATGTTGCAGTTGTCCAGGATGTTGGTGAGGCCATACTTGGAAATTGTGTTCAGTTTTAGTCACCTTGCTGTAAGAAGGATGTTATTAAACTAGAAAGAGTGCAGAAGACATTTTCAAGGATGTTGCCAGGACTCAAGGGTCTGAATTATAGAGAAAGGTTAGACAAGCTAGGACTTTTTTCTTTATAGCGTAAGAGACTAAGGGGGAATCTGAAAGAAGTGTATAAGAACATGAGAGGCATGGATAGGGTGAATGCAAACAAATCTTTTTCCTAGTGTTGAGGAATCAAGGATGAAAGGGCATCAGTTTAAGGTTAGATGGGAAAAAATAAAGGGGAACCTGAGGGCAAGTCTTTTACACACAGGGTGGAACGCATGTGCAATAAGCTGCCAATAGAAGTGATTGATACAGGTACCTTAACAATATTTAAAAGGCATTTGGACAAATACATGGATATGAAGGTTTAGAAGGAAATGGGCCAAGTCTGGGGAAATAGGGTTAGCGTTGGTGAATATTTTGGTCGTCATGAATCAGTTTGGGCCAAAGGACCTGTCTCCGTGTTCTAGGACTTGATGACTCGATCTTATGAACTCGCGACTTATAAATACACATATTGCTTAGCTAGCATAAAGGAATTACATTTGCACAATTTCATCTTTAGCAGAGAGTTTGAACCCTTGGTTGTGTTTAAATATGAGGTAACCATTACATTTCATGACATGTATACATTCAAGTCCATGCACAAATCACTATGATAACTGAACATGTTCATCCAGTAATACAGTGAAATGAATTGATGACAGTTATTGATAAAGAGCTGGAAACAATCAAAATTTGTGATTTATACATTTGGAAACAGGATCAGTTAGGTTTTGTAATCCAGAAATTGTAGTACTACCTCTTGAATTTGTATTCGAACTTTGTTGATAACTCGAATCCAGCGTGCTCGGGCAGGGGAAAATGGAGGTGTACCAACTTCATCATAGCTGAAAACAAAATGAATTCTTAATGATTCGCAATACATGAAACAATTCTAGCAACCATTACAGTCTTGTTCAAAGATATACAAATCTACTAGGAGAACGTGAGGACTGCAGATGCTGGAGATCAGAGCTGAAAATGTGTTGTTGCTGGAAAAGCGCAGCAGGTCAGGCAGCATCCAAGGAGCAGGAGAATCAATGTTTCGGGCATGAGCCCTTCTTCATTCCTGAAGAAGGGTTCATGCATGAAACGTTGATTCTCCTGCTCCTTGGATGCTGCCTGACCTGCTGCGCTTTTCCAGCAACACATTTTCAGCATATACAAAATCTAAACAACTTAAAAGAACTATCAACACTAAGAAAAATGACAAAAAGTACAAGTGCAACGGCAGGCTGAGAGATCTCCTGATCTGATTGCTCTCCAACCTTAGAATGGAGTTGGAGTGTCTGTTACAGGCTGCAGAGACAGTGGATCCATTGATTGTAATCCTCCAACATTCCTTACATTCTTACAGAATGGTTGTGTTTTTGTGGATTCATATGGATTGGAGAGCCACAAACGTAACAATATATTCAGGAAAGGAAGAAGACAGAAAGGAGAAAACTACAGACCAGTTAGTCTAACATCTGACATTGTGAAAATGCTAGAATCCATTATTAAGACAATAGTATCATGACACTCAAAGTCATAGAATTGCTACAGTGCAGAATGCGGTTATTCAACCCATTGGGTCTGCACTGATCCAGACACACGTGGACTGTGGGAGGAAACCGGACCACCCAGAGGAAACCCACACAGATAAGAGTGGAATGTATAAACTCCACCCAGTAGAATCAAACCCAGGTCCCTAGTGCTGTAAGGCAGCAGTGCCAACCACTGTGCCACCTGTCATAATGTAATCATGCAAAGTCAACATACTGTTTTTAAAAAAGGATATAAAGTTTGACAAAATTATTAGCATTCTTTAAGGATGTAGCAGGGAGTATAAAGAGGAACTAGTAGATGTAGTGCATTTGGGTGACCAAAAGGCAAAATAATAGTGTTTTGCACAAAGGTTACTCGCAAAGAGAAGAGGTCATGATATTGGGGGTGGTATACTGGTAAAAATGAAGTATTAATTAAGAGGAAATTGAGGGAAACAAAAAGCTTCGGTAAATTTCAGAGGAGCAAGTGTTGAATGTTTTGAAAGACATAAGAGTGAATAAATCCCCAGGACTTGATCAAGAATACCCTAGAACTCTGTGGGAAGCTAGGGAAGTGATTACTGGGCTTCTTGCTGAGATATTTGTATAATCGTAGTCACAGGTGTGTTGCCAGAAGACTGGAGGTTGGCTAACGTGGGGTGCCACTATTTAAGAAATGTGGTAAGGCAAAGCCTGGGAACTATAGAGAAGTGAGCCTGACATTGGTGGTGGGCAAGTTGTTGGAGGGAATCCTGAGGGACAGGATGTACATGTATTTGGAAAGGCAAGGGCTGATTAGGGATAGTCAACATGGCTTTGTGCGTGGGAAATCATGCATCACAAACTTGATTGAGTTTTCTGAAGAAGTAACAAAGAAGATTGATGAGGGCAGAGCGGTAGATGTGATCTATATGGACTTCAGTAAGGCTTTCGACAAGGTTCCCCACAAGAGACCGATTAGCAAGGTTAGATCTCATGGAATACAGGGAGAACGAGCCATTTGGATACAGAAGATAGAAGACAGAGGGTGGTGGTGGAGGGTTGTTTTTCAGACTGGAGGCCTATGACCAGTGGAGTGCTACAAGGATCTATGGTGGATCCACTACTTTTTATCATTGATACAAATGACTTGGATGAGAGCGTAGGAGATATAGTTAGTAGGTTTGCAGATGACACCAAAATTGGAGGTATACTGGACAGCAAAGAAGGTTACCTCAGATTACAATAGGATCTTGACCAGATGGGTCAATGGGCTGAGGAGTGGCAGATGGAGTTTAGTTTAGATAAATGCGAGGTGCTGCATTTTGGGAAAGCTAATCTTAGGATTTATACATGTAATGGTAAGGTCCTAGGGAGTGTTGCTGAACAAAGAATGCAGGTTCATAGCTCCTTGAACGTAGAGTCGCATGAGAGATAGGATAGTGAAGAAGGCATTTGGTGTGCTTTCCTTTATTGGTCAGAGTACTGAGTACAGGAGTTGGGAGGTCATGTTGTGGCAGTATAGGACATTGGTTAGGACACTTTTGGAATATTGCGTGCAATTCTGGTCTTCCTGTGGGAAGGATGTTGTGAAACTTGAAAGGGTTTTGAAAAGATTTACAAGGATGTTGCCAGCGTTGGAGGATTTGAGCTACAGGGAGAAGTTGTATAGGCTGGGGCTGCTTTCTCTGGAGCGTTGGAGGCTGAGGGGTGACCTTAGAGGTTTACAAAATTATGAGGGGCATGGATAGGATAAATAGACAAAGTCTTTCCCTGGGGTGGGGGAGTCCAGCACAAGAGGGCAGTACGTGTATAGAATGAGCAGCCAGAGCAAGTGGTAGAGGCTAGTTCAATTGCAACATTCAAAAAGCATCTGGATGGGTATGTGAATATGAAGGATTTGGAGAGATATGGGCCAGGTGCTGGCAGGTGGGACTAGATTGTGTTAGGATATCTGGTCGGCATGGAAGGGTTGGACTGAAGGGTCTGTTTCCGTGCTGTACATCTCTATGACTCTATGACTCTGCCAACCGGGCTATGGTCCATTTACAAATAGCAACTGGTGACGTCCCACAAACCTCAGAGCTGGAAGAAAAGAAAAAGCCAAATGATTGCAGATATGGATTTTCATTAGTATCTGTCTTGTGGCTGTTTTGCCTGGATTAATGATCTTCCAGTGGGTGCAAGATGATGCAAGGAAGACTGGAAGACTGCAAATGGCCTCATAGGATAGCTTCAAAAGGCTCTGAGCCTGGAAAACCAAGTTTGGGGGATGACAACATATTAGCATGGACAGCAGCAGTCTTAGCCAGCCAGCTGACAAGCAACAGCAAGGGCACTAGTTGAATGGTAAGGTTTTTAGGACAAGGACTGATATCATAAGACAGGTGCTCCACAGAATCACTGCTACTGAGGTACTACCTCAGCAATCCTCTGTGATGTGTTAAGAGAACAGATTCCTGAACTCCTGAGAAACTCTCTAAACCTTTGAACTCAGGTATCTACAACCATGGTGGCAACTGGCCTGAGTCACATGGTTGCGATGGCAAGAAATGAGATGAGGTCAAAGTGACTGACCTTAACACCAAAATCTAGGAGTTCTAGCAAACTTAGTCAAATGAGAATCATGGGGGAAACTCTGTGCTGGGTGGAATCATACTTGGTAAAAGGAAGATGACTGAGTATCTGGACGTAGGTTTGTTCGCTGAGCTGGAAGATTCGTTTTCAGACATTTCATCACCACACTAGGAACCATCATCAGTGAGCCTCCGGATGATTGAGTATGTTAGACATCTATCATCTTAGCTCCAAGATATCGCTGAAGGAGTTCCTCAGGGTAGTGTCCTAGGCCCAACCATCTTCAGCTACTTTGGAGCTCCCCTCTCTATGGAGATGTTTGCTGATGATCGCACAATGTTCATCACTATTCATGTATCTCCAGATACTGAAACAATCTGTGTCCAAATGTAGCAAGCTCTGGATAATATCTGAGCTTGGATTTGATGTGGCAAGTAACAGTGACACCACACAAGGGTCAGGCAATGACCATCTGCATCAAAAGAAGATTGAACATTGTCCCTGGACATTGAACGGTATTACCATAATTGAAAGCCATTATCAACATCCAGGATGCTGCTACTGATCAGAAGTGAACATGACTCACCGTATAAATACTGTAGCTAAAGGAGCAGATCGGAGGCTAGGAATCCTGTGCAAGTAACTCATGACCCTGCAAAGCCTATCTTTCATCTATAAGGCAGAAATCAGGACTGCAATGGAATACTCCCTATATGCCTGGATGAGTGCAGCTCCAAATACACTCATGAAACCTGACACCATCCAAGACAAAGCAGCCTAATGGACGGACAGGCATCAATTTCACAGACATTCTCTCCCTCCACTGCAGAAATTCACCAAGACTCCTCAGACAGCCTTAGAAGGACAAGAGAGGCAGATACATTTCATCAAAGTCACACGCCATCCTCACTTGGGACTATATGAGCTACTGCTTTACTGCATTAGTGTGTAACTGGACTTTATGTGAAACAGGAGGAGATGGAGAAAAGGAAACAGAAGGAAGAGGCGAAATAGCAGGATGAGGTGAAACAAGAAAACAAAGTGGTGGTGGTAGTGGAGGAAGTGGAGGAGATGATCAGTTCCTCTTTTTCTCTCATTGACATTAAACAGAAGTACTCACGAGTGTAACGTCTTAGAGAACTTAGGGCATAAGGGGAAAGAGGAATCAGAGACTCTGATCAGAAACTGAGAAAACCAGTGACTTCACAGGAAAAGGTGTAAAATTAATTGGTTGGTAAGTAACTGCTAAGTTGAATGGCTATTCCAAATTGTTTTCATATTAACGGTAAATTGGAGAACAATTTTACAGATTAAAAACTGAAAACAACTCGGGAATTTAAAAAAACAAATTAAAAATGAATTAAGTAATTTAGAGATGCTGGGCCAGGTACTGTGTTGTACCTGCACGATGTGAGAGGTGGTAGACCCCCAATGTGGTTCATAGCAAACACATCTGTTGGAAGTGTTGGTTGGTCAAAGAACTCCAGATCAGGATTGATTAGATTTTTTAGATTAGATTACTTTACAGTGTGGAAACAGGCCCTTCAGCCGAACAAGTCCACACCGCCCCGCTGAAGCGCAAACCACCCATACCCCTACATTTACCCCTTACCTAACACTATGGGCAATTTAGCATGGCCAATTCACCTGACCTGCACATCTTTGGACTGTGGGAGGAAACCGGAGCACCCAGAGGAAACCCACGCAGACACGGGGAGAATGTGCAAACTCCACACAGTCAGTCGCCTGAGGCAGGAATTGAACCTGGGTCTCTGGCACTGTGAGGCAGCAGTGCTAACTACTGTGCCACCGTGCCGCCTTAAGTTGAGTTGGAGCCTCAGCTTTGAACACTGTGACACATCAGGAAGGAGCAGAATCACATCTGGGACCAATGTCCTCGCAGAAAGGCTAAATAGGGTGGTCACAAAGACTTTAAATTCATAAATAAGGGCAGGGAAGGTTTAAGGAAAGTCAATGCAGTTTCAAAATCAAGTAACATGACATAATAAAAACAGGCAGAAATTCTACTTCAAGTACAGCAGGTAATGTTAAAACTCAGAGGTGTACTGATTAAACTGGAACAGAAAAATAATAAACAGACAAATAAGGTATCAGTGCTGATGTATGGCCCAAATAAGAGTTCAAAAGTGGGGCAATAGAAAAGCATAGCAGGTCAGGCAGCATCCAGAAAGCAGGGGAATCGACATTTCGGGTATAGCCCTTCATGAGGATGCTGCCTGATTCAGTGCCACACTTTTCAACTCTGACTCTCAAGCATCTGCGGTCCACAATTTCTCCCAAATAAGAGTTCTACCTACGAATGCATGGAGCATAAGGAATAAATTAAATGAGCTGCAGTCACAAATTCAAATTGGAGATTGCGATATAGTAGACATTACTGAGACAGAATGGTCAGGAATGGGAACTAAATAAACCAGGCTATAACGTTAACAGGATGAACAGGGAAAATGGTGAAAGAGATGCATTTGCCTTACTGATTAGAAGCAATGTTACTACAGTGTTGAGGCAAGATATAATGAGGGGAAAGCATTCAGTGGAGCCGTATGATTGGAACTGAGGAACATCAAAGGGTCTAAAACGGTAATAGATGTTACATTCAGACATTAACGGGAAAATATATCGTAGGTAAACAATTCCCGCTGGTTGGGGATTCTAGAACTGGGGATATAGTCTGAGAATTAGGACCAGATCATTTAAACCATCCATAAAGAAGCACTTCTATACATAAACAGTGGTTGCTTTTTCGAACTCTCTTCCATAAATAACAGTGTATACTGGATCAAAATTAAATTTCAATCTGAAATAAATAAACTTTTCTTTAAGGTATCAACATATATGGGCCAAAGGTAGATTCTGAAGTTAGGCCACAGATCAGCTATGATCTTAACGAATGATGGGACAGGCTCAAAATGCTGCTTGTTCCCATGTTCCTATATTGGCATTCCTTCAGTGGCCCTGGATCAAAATGTTATAATTCCCTCCTTAACAGCGTTGTGGGTTTACCAAAACCAATTGAGCAACAGTGGGTTAAAAGGCAAGTCAGCATCACCTTCTTAAGTGTAACAAGGAATGGGTCATGTATGCTGGCCCAGCCACTGATATCTAATGCCCTCGAATGAATTTAATAAAAACAAGACTTCATGATCTTAGGCTGAACTTCTACTGCTAGGTGGAAGGTGGTTTCTGCTTGAGTTGCAAAGAAAGCAGAGACAATAACCATTAGATGCTTCATCATGGTTGGGTCTACAAGTTTGCTATGACGAATGAATTCAAAAGAATGTGGCTCCAGAACTGTGCAAGGCATTATGCCTTCTGAGGAAGGGTCACTTGACCCAAAATGTTAACTCTGATTTCTCTGCACAGACGCTCCCAGACTTATAGAACATAGAACATAGAAGAATACAGCGCAGTACAGGCCCTTTGGCCCTCGATGTTGCGCCGATTCAAGCCCACCTAACCTATACTAACCCACTATCCTCCATATACCTATCCAATGCCCGCTTAAATGCCCCATAAAGAGGGAGAGTCCACCACTGCTACTGGCAGGGCATTCCATGAACTTACGACTCGCTGAGTGAAGAACCTACCCCTAACTTCAGTCCTATATCTACCCCCCCTTAATTTAAAGCTATGCCCCCTTGTAATACCCGACTCCATACGTGGGAAAAGGTTCACACTGTCAACCCTATCTAACCCCCTAATCATCTTGTACACCTCAATCAAGTCACCCCTAAACCTTCTTTTCTCTAATGAAAACAGCCCCAAGTGTCTCAGTCTTTCCTCATACGATCTTCTTTCCATACCAGGCAACATCCTGGTAAACCTCCTCTGCACCCGTTCCAGTGCCTCCACATCCTTCCTATAGTATGGCGACCAAAACTGCACACAATATTCCAGATGCGGCCGCACCAGAGTCTTATACAACTGCATCATGACCTCAGGACTCCGGAACTCAATTCCTCTACCAATAAAAGCCAGTACGCCATATGCCTTCCTCACCGCACTATTTACCTGGGTGGCAACTTTCAGAGATCTGTGTACATGGACACCAAGATCCCTCTGCTCATCCACACTACCAAGTATCCGACCATTAGCCCAGTACCCCATCTTTTTGTTACTCTTACCAAAGTGAATCACCTCACACTTAGCTACATTGAATTCCATTTGCCACCTTTCTGCCCAGCTCTGCAGCTTCTCTATATCCTGCTGTAACCTGCCACATCCTTCCTCACTGTCAACAACTCCTCCGACTTTCGTATCATCTGCAAACTTGCTCACCCAACCTTCTAACCCCTCTTCCAGGTCATTTATAAAAATGACAAACAGCAATGGTCCCAAAACAGATCCTTGCGGAACACCGCTAGTGACGGCACTCCATGAAGAAACTTTGCCATCAACTACTACCCTCTGTCTTCTTCCATCCAGCCAATTCCTAATCCAAACCTCCAACTCACCCTCAATGCCATATCTCCGTATTTTCTGCAGTAGCCTACCATGGGGAACCTTATCAAACGCCTTACTAAAATCCATATATACCACATCTACCGCTTTCCCCTCATCAACCTCCTTCGTCACCTTTTCAAAGAATTCAATAAGGTTTGTGAGGCACGACCTGCCCTTCACAAAACCATGCTGATTATCCTTGATCACATTATTCCTATCCAGATGTGCATAAATCCTATCCCTTACAATTCTCTCTAAGACTTTGCCCACAACAGAAGTGAGACTCACCGGCCTATAGTTACTAGGGTTGTCCCTACTCCCCTTTTTTGAACAAGGGAACCACATTTGCTATCCTCCAGTCTTCTGGCACTACTCCTGTAGACAAAGAGGACATAAAAATCAAGGCCAATGGCTCTGCAATCTCCTCCCTTGCTTCCCAGAGAATCCTAGGATAAATGCCATCAGGCCCAGGGGACTTATCTATTTTCACCTTTTCCAGGATTTCCAACACCTCTTCTCTACATACCTCAAAGCCATCCATTCTACTTATTTGTGACTCAGTATTCACATCGACGACAATGCCCTGTTCCTGAGTAAATACTGAAGAAAAGTATTCATTCAGTGTCTCCCCAATCTCTTCCGCCTCCACACGCAACTTCCCACTACTATCCTTGACTGGACCTATTCCTACCCTAGTCATTCTTTTATTCCTAACATACCTATAGAAAGCCTTAGGGTTTTCCCTAATCCTACCGACTAAGGACCTTTCATGTCCCCTCCTTGCTGCTCTTAGCTCTCTCTTCAGGTCCTTCCTGGCTACCCTATAACTCTCAATCACCCCAATTGAACCTTCACGTCTCATCTTGAGATAGGCCGCCCTCTTCCATTTAACAAGGGATTCCAATTCCTTATTAAACCACGGCTCCCTCGCACGACCCTTTCCTCCCTGCCTGACAGGTACATAATTATCAAGGACACTCAATAGTTGCTCCTTGAACAAGCTCCACATATCATTTACACTCTTGCCTTGGAGTCTACTTTTCCAAGCCACACATCCTAAGTCATGCCTCACCGCATCATAATTTCCCTGACCCCAGCTATAACTCTTGCCCTGTAGTACACACTTATCCCTCTCCATCACGAGAGTAAAAATCACCGAATTATGGTCACTATCCCCAAAGTGCTCACCTACTCTAATTCTAACACCTGGCCTGGTTCGTTACCCAGAACCAAATCCAGTATGGCCTCACCTCTTGTTGGCCTGTCTACATATTGTGTCAGGAAACCCTCCTGCACACATTGAACAAACACTGACCCATCTAACGAACTTGAGCTATAGCTTTCCCAATCAATATCAGGAAAGTTAAAGTCCCCCATAACAACCACCCTATTACTGTCACTCATCTCCTGAATCACCTTCCCTATCCTTTCTTCAATGATTCTAGGACTATTAGGAGGCCTGTAAAAGACTCCTAACAGGGTGACCTCACCTTTCCTATTCCTAACCTCAGCCCAAACTACCTCAGATGGCAAGTCCTCATCCATCGTCCTTTCCACCACTGTAATACTATCTTTGACAAGCAATGCCACACCTCCCCCTCTTTTACCCCCACCTCTGACCCTACTAAAACATTTAAATCCTGGAACCTGCAACAGCCAATCCTGTCCCTGTTCTAGCCATGTCTCCGTAATAGCCACAACATCGAAGTCCCAGGTACCAACCCACGCTGCAAGTTCACCTACCTTATTTCGTATACTTCTTGCATTGAAGTATACACACTTCAAGCCACTTTCCTGTTTACAGGCACCCTCCTTGGAAATTGATGCCATGTTCCTAACCTCCCTACACTCCAGGCCCTGCACCCTGAAGCTACAATCTGGGTTCCCATGCCCCTGCAGAGTTAGTTTAAACTTGCTGAGCTTTGCCAGCAATTTCTGTTTTAGCTGCTTATGCCAAATGGTGTTGAACTCCTCCATACTCCTTGATAATGATAGCAGACTTTCAGGCAACTTTTTCCACACACCAAGAACTTTTGTGCATGTCATTACATTTCTTCTATACATTTCTTTTGAAGTCCTCAGCTGAGTTCCTTGTAAAAGAAATCGCGCCTGACCATACCTGCTGGGAAACTGGCACCAATTCTAACTGTAGGACACTTATGCCTCGTGAATCAATATGCACAGATCCCATCTCTGTCCTAAAGTTTGTGTGCTAGTATTTGCAAGTTTGAGACTGAATAAATATGTTGTTCCCTCAATGTTGTGTTGTACCTATTGCACTTTATGCTCCTGCAAGAGTAAATCACCAGATGGCAGTTCTTGGATCTTGGAAAGAAAAGAGGTACAAGTGTAAAGAAAGTAAGAGGTACATGCTTACACTATCTACAACTTGACAATTAGAAAAGATTCTGGAATGACAGGGTTGTAAGATGTGAATGGGTGGCTGAGGCAAAGCCATGCCATCACCTTCCATGGTTCAGCCTCACCCCTGGCCATGACCAGTGAATGCCAGCATCATCTCCTTCAGGAGTACTATTATACGTGGTTATGCCTGTGCCATCACCAGTTAGGGGTTTCTGTCGATTCAAGAATTATGTGCAAGGGAGTCAGTTTGCGTAGGATCCTTTTGAACTACATCTACATCTTTGGAGACAGATTTCGCACATTGGTTGTTATTGTCTAGAACTCTCCAGTCTATTTATATCCTGCTCACTATCTGCAGCTTCCTCAATCTTTGTGTCAGCTGCAAATTTATTAATTAATCTACCTTTATTCTTCCTCAAATCATTTATATATATTACGAACAACAAGCATTCCAGCACTAATCCCTGCAGAACACCACTGGTTAAAGATCTCCAGTCAGAAAAACACCGTTCTACCACTACTCTGTCTTCTATGACCAAACCAGTTCTGTACTCATCTTACAAGCTCACTGTGGATCCCATGTGATTTCTCCTGTGTCAATCTGCCATGACAGACCTCTGGGACTGAAGTTACAAATATTTTGTACCAGGTCCCAGCAATTTCCTCCCTCACTTTCATCAGGTCCATTCAACTTAATGACCTTAATGCATTTCAAAACACCAAATACCTCTTCTTTTTAACATCAACATGCCCTAGAATATCAATATACCTCTTTTTAGTTTCACCATCCACCAAGTCCTCTTCTTTGTGAATACTAATGCAAAATATTCATTAAGGACCTCACCCACTTCCTCTGGTCCCATGCATAAATTCCCTTTGTCTTTCAGCAGACTCACTCTTTCCCTAGCTACTCTCTTGTACCTTATATATGTATTAAATGTCTTGGTATTTTCATTAATCCTGTTTTCATGACGCCTTTTAGCCTTCTTAACTACTTGTTTAATTTCTTTCCTACTTTATATTCTTTGAGGGCTCGGTCTGTCTTCAGTTTCCTAAAACCATATTTGTGTGTTTTTTTTAACTAAACTCTCAATTTCTCTTGTTACCCAAGGTTCCAGAATCTTGTCATTCTTGTCCTTCATTGTCCTGCTGGTCCTCAACTCCAATTAACTGGCCTTGAAAAGATTCTGATATGCCATTTGTGAATTTACCCTCAAATAAGTTGTTCCCAAACTACATTCCCCAGTTCCTGCCTTATATTATGGTTGCTAGCCTTCACCCAGTTCCGTACCTTCACCCAAGGCCTACTCTTTTCCTTATCCATAAGTAATTTAAAACTGAGGGAATTATGGTCACTGTCCCTGAAATGCTCGCCCACATAAAGGATTCATACTTAGAGGTTAACGCCTGTATTAAAATTACATTGCTTTTTGAAAAAAAAACAAAATTACTCTGGATTTATAATGCAAACAGTAAATTCTAGACTTGAACTTGTTACTGGGTTGAAATACATACTTGCAACATTATACAATGCAATGCTGGTCTTTATCACAGACTTCAATCTTAAGTGCTCTATGTAGTTAGAGCATCTGCCTAAAACAGATTGAGCAGATACTGTTTTTTTTTGTTTCAAAGGTTTTTAAAGATCATAATCCAACAAACTAAACAAAAGAAGGGTAAAATACTGTGTATGCTAGAAACTGAAGCAATAAGTCATAATACTGGAGAGCCTCAGCAGTTCTGGAAGCAGCTGTGGAAAAAGAAATGATTGCCATTGAATCCTATATGAAGCTTTCTCAGACCTGAGGAAGAGTTATATCGGACTCAATCTTGTCTCTGTTGCTCTCTCCACAGATGCTGCCAAAGCCCGCTGAGTTTCTCCAACATTTTCTCTTTTTGTTTGAAATTAAATAAAGCCAATTACAGAAGAATAACACATAACATAATTGCAATATTCACCTGTCGTGCAGTTTAGTAATCTCGAGTTGTGGGGAAATACTGTTGATGGGAATCTCAACTGCAGTTTCATCAACTTTTTCAGAAGCTTGGCGATGCTCAACTTGCTTGTGTTCATTGAAATGTTTCTGTTGTCCATCATCTTCACTGTACCATTCCTGGGTATCTTGTCTTAGACTTCCTGAGCTGTGATGAGAATGATATGACTCTTGATCTCGCTTGTCATCCATTCCAGACCCATGGATGCTCTCATTGTCATGATCAAATTCACTCAGCTGGGAACTGCCTTGGCTGAGGTTTCCTGATGAGCCATATCTACTACTTCCTGCAGGGCTGTGGAACATGAAGAGAAACTTCAGCAACTAATTCAGAGCAATTGCAGCAAAGCTTGTACGCATATTGCATAACAGATACCGCAAATATGGAACTTAAACTGCTATTGAAATCAGGGACAATTTTTACTTAATGCTCATTTTTAAAAAAAATTACACATTCATGAGACAGGATTACTAATTCCACAGTAGGAAAGAATGGAACTTTTAATTTATTTCTATGTAAGCCCTCACTCCACTGGAAAAATATATTTTTGTGCACATTAGTGCTGGTTCAAACATAGCAATTAATTAACTGAAAGTTTATGTTGCTTAATTATATTGGGAGTTCATCAATATCATACTGCTGTTATGCATATACATGATACTTAATGTACTAGTTCTTAGCTATCAGTTTCTTTAACAGGACATTTCACTAAGTAATTATAATGGCATGTGCCAAGAAGCAGTAGCAACACACAGTACCAGAAGCAGCAGTTGCTACTACACTGAGCAGACTAAAGACAAAACTGCCACATAGTCAACTTCACATGAAGCAAATTAAAGCTGAGAACGTCCACAAAACACTTAGATTATACAAGATATTTCACATAAAATTTAGATTTTCTCAACAAAAGTTGTTATGGTATTAAATGACAATTAAAACAAAGACCTCTAACTGAAAATAAATAGGTCAAGTACATACTTTATATACAATAACATTATGTTGTAATAGGCAATTTACAAGTGATAACACTCAGAGCTCCAACATTCAAAAAGGTCATAAACATGGATGGACCCATCACTACTCCCGACTTTGGAAGTCACAATAATTCAAAATCGTCATGCAATCAAGCCTATATATTGATGTTAAGTACTATGCATTAAATATACTAGGGAATATTCAGTTATGCAGTTCTAAGTCATAGTGCTTCCTTGGATGCATGTTAATTCAAAATACATCATGTATCATTTATTTGTGTTGATTATACTCAAACAAGTGTAATTTTAATTCATAAATTTTAAGCAACTAAACACCTGACCCAGCTATATGCCAAATAAAAATAATTTCTCTGTAGACTTCTCCTATTTCTTCCATTACTTCTAGCTTGTTGCATTCTGTTATGATGCCCTCTCTCCCCTGCCACCATCCCACCACCTGAGATTGCCTGTCATTTCAAGTGTGGCAGGAGATATACCATTGTGGTGCCATTCTCACATTCCGATCACTTATTCTGAACTATCAGCATCTTTTCTCCACCAACACCCTACATTCATTACTCCCACTTACCCCCTCCAAAGCTAAACAATAAAGGCTTTATACTCCACACCTCATTTCAGCTCTGATGAAGAGTCATCTAAATGTCAGCTTGTTCTCTCTCCATGGATGCTGTCTGACACTGTGATCTGCATTTGTTTCTCACAGATTCCAGCACCTGCAGTAATTTGCTCCCCCCCAAAATATGTCAAGGCAATAGCCTAGACCCTAAATTTTTATCTTATTTAAATACACGTGTAAAGCACTGTAAGGCCGACATTCCAGCATCACTGTGGCAACACCTCTTTGCAAGAGAGGCAGCACAGAACAAATCTCTCGTAAAAGTACAGTTCCGTCACACAAACAGCACAATGTTAGGGGCTATTCCTGGCTTACAGTGTTTGAAGTGGTATGCAGCTGAATTTTAAATGTGCAGCTTGTGGCGTGAATACCGGAAGGTTGTTGCAGTGTTTTCTAAAAACAGCAATGCACAGCGAACAATCCTTTGTATGGGAACATTTAACACCATGTATTCCAACTGACAGCTTGCACAGTCAACAGCACTTGATCAAATCCTTCCAATAAGCATGAAATCAGTTAACAGGCTGTTTGTTTCACTTTAGAATTTTGTTTTACTTTCAATTCATATGCCGTATTTTTGATTGCGGTTTCTTAGATAACAAACTAATTTATTTGTTCTCATTCTGTCATAATTTTTTTTTAAATGTACTGTTTCCATAAACTGAAACAGATGTGCATTCTTAAAATGATGGATAAATGTATATCGCCGTGTGTAGTGGATGTCTGTGGTGGAAACTTGTTCGTAGAATCTGCAAGAGCTTGTAAGAGCTCAGCAAGATGCAATTTCTTGATTCTTTTACTTCAGCTGACAGCCCATTGTAAGTACAAGCTCAGCAGGTCTGGCAGCATCTGTGCATGGAAATCACAGAAGGGTCACTATACCCAAAACATTAACTCTGATTTCTCTCCACAAAAGCTACTCAACTGTTGAACTTTTCTAGCAATTTGTTTTTGTTTTCAATTTACAGCATCTGCAGTTCTTCGGTTTATAACCAATTGTAAATGATGGCCTGAAAATTATGGGACATAAAGGGTTGGAGCCCTGAGTGTAAAATTAATTGTTTCAATATAAAAGGTTGGGTTAAAAAAAATAAAACTACAAGTCTACTTCAAGACATATACTTTACTAATACATAGCTAATGCATCATAAATGATTCACCTTTTGGTGCCATTTATCATGCTCAAATTTAAACTGGCCTTTTCACATTCAAAAGGTCCAAACTGTGTGAGGTTTGCTCCTGTGATCCAATCACCACCGCTGGCAATGAACAGGCCGAAGGTGAGATAACCGTTTCATTCTCTGGTACCTTCGCCCAGTTAACAAAAAGTTGTTCCGGTGATTCCTCAGAAGGTACTACATCTTGACTATGTTGCAAAAAATCTACATTTTTATCTGTAAGCAATGATTGTTCTGTCCTCGTATTGGTTTGACTTTCACCTTCAATAATGTTATCTATAGCATTTGATGTTTGCTCTGACTGTCCTATTCTCACCTCATCAGTTAACATGCTACTCTGGCTTTTTTCAGCTACCTTATGAACTAATAAGTCAGATGTTAAAGTGTTGTTCATATGCATTTCTTCTCTTTTTAAAGGCTGTTTTGTGATTACAGAATTAAAATATTTGGCTGCATTCTCTTTTTGACTCGAGGTATCTCCCAGTTTTCCAAATAAATTACTTTGCCTATTCGCCTCACTTTTCACCATTTGATCAGCATCCCCTTCAAAAAAGGTCTTGGAAAACTTCTTGAAACTGGATAAAAACCCAGTGTTCCTGAATGAACCAATTTTAGAAGATTGTTGCTGCGAAAACAATGAAGTAAAGGAGTTGCCAAATTCTCCAGAAGAAAGAAATTTAAATTTAAGTGGTTTGACATCAGGAATTTCAGGACCTGACTTGGGAATCTCACAATCAATCTTTTGCAAAGCTGGTGAACTACCTGAATATAGCCTATCATAAGAATTGACATTGGTCCATATATCAGCTGCATCTTTATCTTTAACCGTAATACTGGTGACTGCATCATCCATTTCAATACAAATATTTTCCATGGGTGAAACCCCAAATCTTGTGGCATCCCCAGTTGGCAACTCTTCCTTTTCAGGTCCATATGAAGTTCGCATATTTTCACTAATTTGAAGAATTTCTGGAGGTTTTGGCTCAAATGTGCAATCACATTTTATTTCAGTTACTGCTTCATTATTATTATCTGCTTCTTGGCCATAAGTATTCTCATGTACCAATTGTTTGTTTTCAGAACAGCACTTATATTCTTGTTCCAGTAAGCATGAACTAACGTTATTACAATGAACAATATCCATATTACATTCAGAAACATCAGACAGTTTTTCAGAATTCCTTAAAGTTCCAAAGAACTTTCCTTCCTTAACTTCACCGACTTCTTCATGCAACAAAGTAGCTTCTGAATTAGCAGCTGGTTTTGTTTTTTCGGGAAGGAATTTGAAAGTGTTGAGTAGATCACTTTTAGTAGATGGAGTCTGGCTACCTTGTGACAAATTTAAAACTGAGCTTTTCTGCTGAATGCCAGATTCTGAGTTTAAATTTGTAAACACTGACTGGAATGATGAAAATGAACTATTTGAGTTTTTATTAGAGTCACTAGCAGAAAACAACTTCAACTTTGTCATAAAACCAGAAAACATTTCTACTGACGAGTCTACCAAAGACTTTTCACAAGTAGGCAGCTTCAAGTTTTCATTAGAATTTTCTGGTCCAAGAATTGCACAGGATGTTAGAGGCTCTTGTTCTTCATTTGCCAGCTTCAAAAAATCATTTGTTTGAGAACTATGCAACTCCCAATTCATTTCTTTTTCTGTACCAATCTTGCTTGAATTATTTTTCATCTCAGGACACACATCATCAGATGTATTTTTATATGATGTTTCAACCACATCAACTGAATTGTTTATCAGATCAGTTTGTAGTCCACTGTCATCTAAAGTATTAGCATACACATTCTCATCCCCAGTACAATTATCAGTGTCAACATAATTTGGATTAGGATTCTCAACAAAATTAGAGTTGGATATGGTGGCACAATCTCCTGTTCCTACAGTTTGAGCATCATAAACATTAGAATGACATGTTATATCAAATGTATTCTTATTTCCATTTTGATTTGAAAACAAGTCCATGGTAACATTGTTTCCATCATGAATACCATTGCTGACTATAAGTTCCTTGTTTTCATCATTTATTTCTGAGCTTTCAAAGAATGATATATTGTTATAATTATGATTACCAACAGTATTGTTTTGCTGCTCAACTGATGCCATAATGTCTAAATGTACCATTTCTGTGGCATCACCTATATGGCTAGGAGTTATTTTTTCATCCTGGTTTATATGTCTTTCAATTTGCCCCATAAAACTTGGTTTAAAAGGTTCTGGTTTTGTTTTTTTCTCATCAATGAATGCCATATCAAAGAAACTAAAAACAGAGCTGTTTCTGTTACTTCTCTCAACTAAGGGAGTCGATGAAAAAAAACTTGGTAATTTGAAGAATCCTTCTGAATTGCCGGCTTCTTTGGCAGTAGGTGAGAATGAATCACTATTCAGGTCTTGGGTAGGATTCAATGTTTGATCTGCTGTACTGAAGAAAGAAAATATACTTTTATTTGTTCTTTGTTGTTTCGAGCTTGAAATGCTTGGAAGTTTCCAATCATTTCCTCCAAAGGATAAATTAAAGAAACTTGATTTGGATTTTTGTTCTACTTTTTCTGCATCGACTAACGAAGGAAGTATATGGCACTTATTTTGATTCTGGTCGGATTTTTGCAACCTTGTCATAAATTGAGAACTGTTTTCTTCCAAACCAACTTTGTTATTCAAGCCTGTAATAGCAGACTGATTCGCAACATTTGGGAGTTCTTTAATATCAAAAAGCTCTGCCTTCATAACATGCTGTCCAGATTTCACATCAGTAACAGAGACAGGTTCAGTACAAAGTACAGGAGATTCACTGATCAATGATCTATCATTATTTGGACTGATTTCATTGCCCAGTATCAGACAAGGTGGAATTTTTTTAAATTCTGTCCCACTAGCAGCATTTTTTACATGTACAGATTGATTAGTATCACAATGTGATGGTTTTAGTTTTAGTTTCGTTTTATCAGATTCATCATCAACATTCCATTTCATTAGTGTGTGCTGCTTTTGCAAGCCTCGATGCCTTGGACGTAATGTCTCATGCTTAGAGAAATCCAAGTGAATGCTTTCCTCTTTCTTGCAGAATTTATTTTGCATGCTGCTCTCATCTAAAATTAAAGTTTTCTTTTCATTTTGACCTGAGCTTAAAATGTTTGGCTGTTGAACTGGATCTGCATCCCTTTTAAAGAAGCCTTCAACTGACCCTATAAGAGATGAAATGCCTGAAAGATGCCTTTCAGTAGTACTACTTGAATCCTCCTTGATTGTTTTTGTTTTATCCTCAGTTCCTCTTGAGAAATTCAACCATGAAGATGCATGCTCTTTGTTTGATTTGACTGTTTGAAAAAAACCAAAATTATTTTGAGTTTCCTCATCACTTTTGACTCGAGATTGACTTTCTGAAAGGTTAAACGTTTTCAAAGGGTTTTTAAAGAATGATCCCTGCTCAGTCATGGAGGAGGTTTCAGGAGCAACTTGGTGTGACTGAGATTGTATCACAGTTGGTGCTACTTTGATTTGAAGTGATGCACTAGCTACATTCTGGTTTTTCTGGCAGATTCTCTTAGAAACTGGTTGAAAACATGCCATGGTTGGGTCTGTACATAAGTCACGGTGTTCATCATATGACAACTGATCATATTTGGGCACTAACTTGGACAAATTTTGATTTGTTCGATTGTATTTTTCACAAACAGAGATTGGCCGCTCTTCATTTAGCCTTGCATGTATTTCACAGTTATTGGAAATAGGTTTTAACCTTCTTAGCTGATGTGAAAATACATTATTTGGTGTATGATCATTTTGAACGACTGTAGGATGTACATTTACAGTGTTTTGCTGTTCTTTATTTGCAACACTCAGTAGAGTAGTTTTATTAGAGTAGTCAAATGACTTCATTGCCAGGTAATCAGATCTTTCATTTGCTAAAACAGAGTTACAATTGTCAGAATTTTCCATGGCTTGTTTCCCAACTAAACTACCCAATGCAGAGAAAAAATGTGTGATTTTTCTAATAGGTTGTTTGTGATCTTCAGATAGTTCCTTGAGTTTAGAAATATTTTGTTCAGAAAATGAAGTATCTGCTAATTTAACAGAAGAATGAATTTGACTTAATATGCCTGTTGAGATAGGGTGTGACAAGAATTTAGACTGTGATTTTGTAAACGCACAATCACTTGCTAACCCTGCATCAATTACAGATTTCTTATGTATTAAATGATCACTTTGGTTTACCCTAAGATCAAAAGCAGTAGCCTGAAGTTCATTATTGAAATGAACTGGTTGATGTTCAGACATGAAATCCAACTTAAGTTTTTTCAATCTGCCTGTTGAGTGCTTTGATGTAAAGTCTAGCGGTTCTTCTTTGTCCCATTCTATCGGCTGCTTAAATACTTGTGAAAAATTACCCATGTGCTTACTGATTAACTGTTGATTTTCCTCAAGAACAACAGAAAGGTCAAGAGGTTCATCAGTTTCTGATTCAATTTGTTGTCCTCCTTGATACCAAAATAAGTTTAAATCCCATGAAATTGGCATTTCAAAACCACATTCAGAAATCATGTTTTCATCAAATTCCACATCAGAATCACCATTCAAATGTTGATTTAGTTTCCATTCATCTTGCTCTTCATCTGTCTCTGGTATCCACAAGTATACATATTGGCCACTGCCATCAGTAAGCAGGGAATATATATATTGATCATCACTATAAAGGTAGTATCCATATTCAGCATCTTCTGAAGGATACCATATTCCATGTTCAAGTAAGGTTACCCAGTCTTCATATTCTTGATAATTATTGATGTAAAATGTGTTTTCTTTCTTATTAAATTCTTGATGATCTGTAAACAACCAAGTAACTGCACTGCCAGTTGAGCTTAAATCCATTGGCATTTCCACAAATAAATTCCTTTTATCGGTTTCTACTGAATTCCAATAAGTCTCCAAATTTCTGCTCATCCATTCCTCATCGTTTTGGGCAATATCAAGACATGAAAATGGTACATTGAAATCACCTGATTTTATGCCAAGATTTAAGTATTCAAGTTCTAAATTACTTTCAATCTGATCTGTAAGTAAATAGCTCCATTCTTCAACGTTCGCATCTTTCTCACATATTGCTAAATTTTTTACATTACAGTCTTCACCTGTCCCATGATTCCAATCTCTATATTGAATCAGGAAATCCTTCTGATTTGCAGCAAACTCATCTAACCAGTTCGTACTAGCATCATGTGAGTAAATCTCAGACAAATCATTAGCTTTTAAATTCCATTCAGGATTAAAATTGCTTGAATCGTTGCAACGTTTAAATGAATGTGACAATTCTGTTGAACTTCCATCATTTGTTCGTGATAAATCGCATACAAGACTGTCACCATATGAATCATTCCAGGGAACCTCATACTCCAGTTCTGTAGTTATATCTTGCTTCAATTCCTGCAAGCCTTGGTTAACACATTCATTGCATTTTTCTACAGATTGAGCCTGGCAAATATTCTGTACTTCAGGGAAGCCATTTTTATTCATTTTTTGTTGTTGTTGACTCTTACATTTATCATCAGTACTCTCTGAAGTGAAGAAATGTTGTTTGAAAGGCCAAAATGATTGTGTCTGTTTACCACAGTTCTCCTTAGATTTTGATTTTGTGTCTTCTTTTTTATTTTCCTCTGATTTAGCAGAAAACTGTTCAGATAAATTGAAAGATGGTTTTTCAACAGTCTGCCTTCCTACTATATTGACAATATTTGTGAAGAGAGAATGTACCTTATCAGTCTCACCCTGGTTATCACCTCCTCCTTTACCAGATCCAGCTTTATTCATAAATTTTAAAGAACCTAAAGGGCTTTCTGGTTTTGAACTTGTGCTCTCTTGCTTCTTTGTTGACCAGTTAAAGAAGCCTGAGAAAAAACCTGACTGATTTGTGTCATCTACTACTTTTCCAGCTGCTTGGCTTGGTTTTACAAACCTAGTTTCATCTTTAACCAATATGTCAGTTTGATCAAACAAATTTAATGACATATTCAAAGAAGAAGTGTCTTTAATATTTTCTTCTTGTTCTCCTTTTTTGATTGTTTTATACAAATAGTCTTTGCTACTAACTTCCTGCTTTCTTGTGAATAAATTTTCATTTGAAGTACACTTTGGTAAGTCTGAAAAATATCCATGCACATGATGGTTTAGTTTATCTGTTTCAGGTGTATTGTGATCACTTGATGTCACATGCTCATGGTCCAAAGTAAATTTAGTTGCTGCATCTGAAACTGTTCCTTGTTTATTTAGATCAATTTGTTCAGATTTTGTTCTGACAATGTTGGCTGCACTATCTTTTTCATTCAATTCAGACTCGGCTGTAATTACGTTTTTGCTTGAGGAAAACTTAAACAAGCCTGAAAAGAATCCATGCTGGTTACTGTTCTGTTTCTCTTCTTCAACAGCATCAGTCCTGAGCACTGAATTTGATGGAAATTTTAAAATATCTGAGAATAAACCTTGCTTGGTCTCTTTGTCATCAGATGTTCTATTTTTATCAGATTTCAATTTATCATTTATTCCTTGTTTCGGTATAGATTGCTTTTCATTCTTAGGAAACTTCATGGAAAAAAGTATTCCCTCAGGTTTTGCTTCTTTTTGAATTTCAGAAGAAAAGAAGGGCAGTTTTAACTTTCCAATAAGCGAACAAGTATGATCTTCTTTCATTCTCTCGTTCTCATCCTCCGTAATTTTGTAAGAAGAAAATCTGGAGTTAGTTCCAGAAGAGATCGGTGTTTCGTGGTCCAATGAAGAAGAGAAAACCTGACTTATTGACTTTTTAAGCGGGTTAAAAAATCCCAAGTTAATTCCATAATTGTTTGTTGGGTCAGATTTCAAATGAGATTTCTGAGAATTGTTTGCTTCTTTCTCTATTTCATTATCTTGAACATTATGTGGCCTCAGAATTTCAGGGACATGATCATCTTTATTTTCCTGAATGGAGTGCATTGATGGCCATATTGTTTCTGATGTATTATCCAATTCAGAGACACAAGCTGCAAATTTATTTGATGTAACCCAATCCTGCTGTTTGTCAACAATAGTTAAACAACTATTCTGCTGGTGGCAAGTGCAATCAAAACTATTTTGTGTATTGTCAATTTCAGGGCAGAAACATTTTTGTGCAGCACCTTTCTCTTCATCATTTGAGATTTTATTTTTATCAGAAATATCATTTCTGTTCTCAGGATCAGAAGTTTGATATTTTTTATCCTGCCCCTTGTTCTGAAAATCACTCGATAAATCATTTTCTGCAAAGAAATTTAAAGCATTTTCTTTTTCCAGCAATGAGTCAATAACATTGTTTTCTGATGATAATGATTCAGTTGTCATTGAAGTATTTTGATCTTGTTGATTGTGTGATACAATTGAAAGTATAGCTTTGTCCTCTGATGCATTAAATATAACAGGACAAACAGACTCTTTATTGGAAGGTTGCAAAGGAAATTTGGGTAGCAAGCTTCTTTCTAATTCATCTTCCAAAGGATTTTGCATCAGTGAAATATTGGTTATAGGGTTTTTGTCTATACTTCCTGAAATAACATATACTGCTTTTTCCACAGATGACTGGTGATTTTTACTCATTGCAACCTTTTCACCTATTGAGCTGAACAGAGACTGTATTGTATTTCTCACTCCTGTTAAATCTGATGTTGAGTCCAGTTTTTGATTGCTATTCTGAGAACTACTTCGAATAGCAGACTGATTCATCCATTTCTTTTCTTCTTGCCCTTGTGCATGACCAGAGCCAGCTTTACTTTCACCAATATCTACACAGATATTCTTTTCTTCTTCTTGAGACTTCTTGCTAGTTTTGTTCTGGGCTTTTGGAAGTGACCCAAATTTGCTAATTTCTTCTTCTTTCTCTGCTAAATATTCAGACACAGATGCTACTAGGCATTGCAGTTCATCCATTGCATCAACAAAATGTTCATTCATTTCCTCACTGCATGATGTATGTGGCTTCCTTCTTATTTCAATGAATCTTTCATTAACTTTGTCATCATGGCTGAGTTTTAGTCGATATTTGCTCTGGAAGACATGTGGAACAGATATACTATTTTTACTGTAGTTAACAAAATTGTTGTCACTTTTCAGCCATGACTGTCCATGTAACAAAGCCTCTTGCTCGTCATCGGATGCAAGTGAGCAGCAAAGGTCATCAGAATCACTGCTGTCATACACACCACAAATTTGAGGTAACTTGCTTTTTTCCAAGATTTGCTGATTATATATATCTTCCAGATATTCTTCTACATCTATTACATCTTCAGGGTCATTGCTGAATGTCTCATTCTCTCCCCATGAGCTCCTTTTCACCACTGATTGCCTTTTATACTGCACATCTGTGTCATTGCTACAAAGCAAAGGGTCACTGCAATACCAGTTCAAATTTATAGATTTTATGCCAGAAAGGTCATGAGTAATTCCTTCATCAGTGGTATAATTACAAAACCTATTTGAATAGTTTTGCCTTTCCATATCACTATCTTCCAAACTACTGTGCCTGCATTTCATTTTTCTCCTCCTATCTATTGTGTTATATTCATTTGGATAACTAGTATATGGCAAATTTGATTCTCCATTGAGAAGTTGATTTTGCCTTAATATTGTTTGATATGCGTGATCTGTATTTTGTCTGCATTTAGAGGTTTGTCTCACTACATGATTCTTGTTTGGGGTTTCTTCTTGCCAGATTTTCTGTCTTTCTATGAACATTGTATCAGAGAGTTGGTGGCCTGATTTCTCATATTTACTTTCCCACTGTTCTTCTCCAACACCAGAATCCACTGGTATGATCCTGACTTTTCCTTTTGCTGGTAAGGAGTTCCAGCTTGTTAAGGTACAAGGCATGCATAAATGGATAGCAGAAAGTTTTGGAAACAAATAGTTGGGGATAGGATAAAACAAAAAGAGAATCAAATTGAAAAAGATTAAGTCAATGGAATATAAAAATAAGATAAATCATAAAATAAACGAGTTAAAACTTAAATTCTATTTGCTCATATTCATAAATGTAGTTGTACCAGTTTTATTTTATCCTTATATAATACATTTTACATAGTTTTATCCCAAACACTGACATAACACATATGGAAACATTAAAACATGCAAACAGTTGTGCCAACGCCTTCTTCATTGCACCACACCACATGGTAAACATGGCAACATCAATGCTGTAAACGAGAACAGAACCCACCTATCCGACAGGTCTAGGGAATGCCTACTTTCGAGGGAGTATTGGCGGCTGGTTAGCTGACTAGACTCAGATGCAGACTCTAGATCACTACGGCCATTTGTAGCAGAATCTATGCTATCATATCGTCTGGTGAGGAAAATGAATGACAGAATGGGAAACAGGAGGACACATAATTATTTACTGTGCACTGCAGAATATTCCAGTCCCCATATTGGTTAATATTTATATCAACTGCATTCAAATTAAACAAAAGCACCAATGGTGTTGCTACTTTTTATTAAATGCTGTTCATATCAAGAGTATATTACCTTGTGTGATAGTTTTTTAAACTTTGCATTTTAATTACTTACACTAAGCATTCATAAAAAAAACTTGTTCCCTGTTAATAAATAATGATAACGGGACAAATTAATTGAAAGAGAGGCAAAACATTGCCGTTATAAGAAACACCAGAAATTAATTTACTTTAAAATTATGCTGAGAAATTCCTGAGGTGGTGTATAAATACCTCTGTCACTTTGTCGTTCCTTCAGATAATTTAATTTTCATGCATTATCTTAAAGTTGTCAACATTCCAGAGTAATACTGCTCATGCATAAAGGAAGTACTTTGCCATCCAAACACAACTAAATCTCACATCAATCAACAAATAGCTTTCTCTAACATATATCACACACTGGTTAAAAACAAGAACTGATGTACTTGTACTCAAAACACGATTCATATTGGCTGGTTTCTGAAACCAAACGTCATTATATTTTTAAGATAAATATATTAGTGCTGTCCCAGAGTTAGAACTTGAAGTGAATTTGGTATACACTGTTACTTTCATGTTCAACTGCTGATCAGAGAAGTAGCCGGAACAGACATAAAAACATTAAAACATGAAAGAATTTAAAAGGAGTAAAATACTTTTTTTTCAAAGCTGATACTTTGAGACCAAAATAGTAACATTTTATTCAAATTACAGTAAAAGAATAACTTTTCCCTTAATTTAAAAAAAAAGTCAAATCTTGGGTCCCTTCAAACATTCAATACTTAAGTACAAATCCAAGAAATTAATTAAACTTAAGAAATAGGAGCAGGAATAAGGCAATTCAACCCCTCAAGCACGATTCGATAAGATCTTGGCTGATCTGCCCCAGGCCTCAATTGTTCTTTCATGCTCGCTCTTTATAGCCCACAACTTTTCCATTTAAAAAAAAATTAGCTAAATCCTCTTTAAATAATTTCAGTGATCGAGCCTCCATAACTCAATGGAGTAGAGTATTCTGACATTCACTACAGTCAGAGAAGAAATTTCTCTGCATCTGAATGTTAACTGAATGTCCCCTTATTCTTAATTCTGGATATTAGTGGTGCTGGAAGAGCACAGCAGTTCAGTCGGCATCCGAGTAGTAAAATCGACATTTCGGGCAAAAGCCCTTCATCGGGAATAAGGGCAGAGAGCCTGAAGGGTGGAGAGATAAGCTAGAGGAGGGTGGGGGTGGGGAGAAAGTGGCATAGAGTATAATAGATGAGTGGGGGAGGGGATGAAGGTGATAGGTCAGGGAGGAGGGTGGAGTGGATAGGTGGAAAAGAAGATAGGCAGGTAGGACAAGTCATGGGGACAGTGCTGAGCTGGAAGTTTGGAACTGGGGTGAGGTGGGGGAAGGGGAAATGAGGAAACTGTTGAAGTCCACATTGATGCCCTGGGGTTGAAATGTTCCGAGGCGGAAGATGAGGCGTTCTTCGTCCAGGAGTCTGGTGGTGAGGGAGCGGCAGTGAAGTAGGCCCAGGACCTCCATGTCCTCGGCAGAGTGGGAGGGGGAGTTGAAATGTTGGGCCACAGGGCGGTGTGGTTGATTGGTGCGGGTGTTCCGGAGATGTTCCCTAAAGCGCTCTGCGAGGAGGCGTCCAGTCTTCCCAATGTCGAGGAGACCACTTCGGGAGCAACGGATACAATAAATGATATTGGTGGATGTGCAGGTAAAACTTTGATGGATGTGGAAGGCTCCTTTAGGACCTTGGATGGAGGTGAGGGAGGAGGTGTGGGCGCAGGTTTTGCAATTCTTGCGGTAGCAGGGGAAGGTGCCAGGATGGGAGGGTGGGTTGTGGGGGGGGGGGGGGGGGGGGGGGAGAGGCGTGGACATGACCAGGTAGCCACGGAGTGAACGGTCTTTGCGGATGACGGAAAGGGGTGGGGAGAGACATATATCCCTGGTGGTGGGGTCTTTTTGGAGGAGACGGAAATGTCGGCAGATGATTTGGTTTGTGTGTAGGTTGGTAGGGTGGAAGGTGAGCACCAGGGGCGTTCTGTCCTTGTTTCGGTTGGAGGGGTGGGGTCTGAGGGCAGAGGTGCGGAATGTGGACGAGATGCGTTGGAGGGCATCTTTAACCACGTGGGAAGGGAAATTGCGGTCTCTAAAGAAGGAGGCCATCTGATGTGTTCTGTGGTGGAACTGGTCCTCCAGGGAGCAGAAATGGTGGGGGCGGAGGAACTGGGAATACGGGATGGCATTTTTGCAAGAGGTAGGGTGGAAAGAGGTGTAATCCAGGTAGCTGTGGGAGTCGGTAGGTTTGTAAAAAATGTCAGTGTCAAGTCGGTCGTCATTAATGGAGATGGAGAGGTCCAGGAAGGGGAGGGAGGTGTCAGAGATGGTCCAGGTAAATTTAAGGTCAATGTGGAATGCATTGGTGAAGTTGATGAATTGCTCAAACTCCTCGCGGGAGCATGAGGTGGCACCAATGCAGTCATCAATTACGGAAGATCGACTGTTCTACGTAGCCAACAAAGAGACCGGCATAACTGGGACCATACATCAAAAACTGTAAGTACAACAAACTTTTATCCACCCACCTCCATAACCAGCGCTTCTCAAACATTCCAGAAGATTCCCACAGCCTCTGGAACTGCTCGGATGCCATTAGCCATGCGGCTGGTGCAGCTGCCATCCCCACGCTGATTGATGATGTCACGTCCGCCCCCATCACGGCCGCTCCCACAGCCACTTCCGCCCCTCACAATTCTTCATGCATCACACGTGACATCACTTCTGCCACTCACATCATCGCTGATGTCACATGCTCAGTGACTTCCGCCACCCCTACTGCCGTGTCTGCCACCACTTCCGCCCCCACCAACGCCACTCATCTGCATTCTGCTGACACACCCTCCCACAGATCTCACTGTCACCATTCCCGGCCCCCAGAACCCTGAGAGGAACACCACCCCTGCTCATGACTCCACCCCCATTCCCCCCACCATCACACCCACTCCGGTTACAGGTTCCGCCCCCACTCCCAGCTCCATACCCACACCAGATCCCAGCTCCTAGCCCTGTCGAGTTTTCACCATCCCTCCAGACCTCCCCCTCACTGAGGACGAACGATCAGTCCTCAGCAAAGGACTCATCTTCATCCCCCTCCATCCTCGCATCAATGAATTTAATACACGGCGTGACGTCGAACATGTCTTCCGCCGCCTCCGCCTCTGAGCTTACTTTCACAATCAGGATTCCCGTCCACCTTCCGAGGACCCCTTCGCCCACCTCCAACACACTGCATCCACCTGGACACCCGGGCTGGCCTATTATCTGCCCTCGACCTCTGCATTTCCAACTGCCACCGGGACATTAACCGCCTCAACCTGTCTACCCCCCCTCCCCACTCCAACCTCTCACCCTCACAACGCGCAGCCCTCCAATCCCTCTGCTCCAATCCCTACCTCACCAAGCCAGCAGATAAAGGGGGCGCAGTGGTAGTCTGCCGCACTGACCTCTACACCGCTGAAGCCAAACGCCAACGAGGACACCTCTTCCTACTGCTCCCTCGACCATGACCCCACCACCCATCACCAAACCATCATCTCCCAGACATACAGAACCTCATCACCTCAGGAGATCTCCCACCCACAGCTTCCAACCTCATAGTCCAGGAACCCCGCACTGCCCGGTTCTACCTCCTTCCCAAGATCCACAAGCCTGACCACCCTGGCCGACCCATTGTCTTAGCATGCTCCTGCCCCACTGAACTCATCTCTACCTACCTCGACACTGTCCTATCCCTCCTAGTCCAGGAACTCCCCACATACGTTCAAGACACCACCCACGCCCTTCACCTCCTCCAAGACTTCCGTTTCCCCGGCCCCCAATGCCTCATCTTCACCATGGATATCCAATCCCTCTTCACCTCCATCCACCATGACCAGGGCCTCCAAGCCCTCCGTTTTTTCCTCTCCAGACATCCCCAACAGTACCCTTCCACCGACACTCTCATTCGTTTGGCCGAACTGGTCCTCACCCTTAACAATTTCTCCTTTGAATCTTCTCACTTCCTCCAGATCAATGGGGTAGCCATGGCACACGTATGGGCCCCAGCTATGCCTGTCTCTTTGTTGGCTACGTAGAACAGTTGATCTACCGTAATTACACCGGCACCACTCCCCACCTCTTCCTCGGCTACATTGATGACTGCATTGGCGCCACCTCGTGCTCCCACGAGGAGGTTGAGCAATTCATCAACTTCACCAACACATTCCACCCTGACCTTAAATTTACCTGGACCATCTCTGACACCTCCCTCCCCTTCCTGGACCTCTCCATCTCCATTAATGACGACCGACTTGACACTGACATTTTTTACAAACCCACCGACTCCCACAGCTACCTGGATTACACCTCTTCCCACCCTACCTCTTGCAAAAATGCCATCCCGTATTCCCAATTCCTCCGCCGTATCTGCTCCCAGGAGGACCAGTTCCACCACAGAACACACTAGATGGCCTCCTTCTTTAGAGACCGCAACTTCCTTTCCCACGTGGTTAAAGATGCCCTCCAACGCATCTCGTCCACATCCCGCACCTCCGCCCTCAGACCCCACCCCTCCAACCGTAGCAAGGACAGAACCCCCCGGTGCTCACCTTCCACCCTACCAACCTTCGCATAAACCAAATCATCCGCCGACATTTCCGCCACCTCCAAAAATGCCCCACCACCAGGGATATATTTCCCTCCCCACCCCTTTCCACCTTCCACAAAGACTGTTCCCTCCGTGACTACCTGGTCATGTCCACGGCCCCCCTACAACCCACCCTCCCATCCTGGCATCTTCCCCTGCCACCACAAGAATTGCAAAACCTGTGCCCACACCTCCTCCCTCACCTCCATCCAAGGTCCTAAAGGAGCCTTCCACATCCAAAGTTTTACCTGCACATCCACCAATATCATTTATTGTATCCGTTGCTCCCGATGCGGTCTCCTCTACATTGGCGAGACTGGACGCCTCCTAGCAGTGCGCTTTAGGGAACATCTCCGGGACACCCACACCAATCAACCACACCGCCCCGTGGCCCAGCATTTCAACTCCCCCCCCGCCACTCTGCCGAGGACATGGAGGTCCTGGGCCTCCTTCACAGCCGCTCCCTCACCACCAGACTCCTGGAGGAAGAACGCCTCATCTTCCACCTCGGAACACTTCAACCCCAGGGCATCAATGTGGACTTCAACAGTTTCCTCATTTCCCCTTCCTCCACCTCACCCCAGTTCCAAACTTCCAGCTCAGCACTGTCCCCATGACTTGTCCTACCTGCCTACCTTCTTTTCCACCTGTCCACTCCACCCTCCTCCCTGACTTATTACCTTCAAGCCCTCTCCCACTCACCTATTGTAAGCTATGCTACTTTCTCCCCACCCCAACCCTCCTCATGCTTAGCTCTCCACCCTTCAGGCTCTCTGCCTTTATTCCTGATGAAGGGCTTTTGCCCAAAACGTCGATTTTACTGCTCCTCAGATGCTGCCTGAACTGCTGTGCTCTTCCAGCACCACTAATCCAGAATCTGGTTTCCAGCATCTGCAGTCATTGTTTTTACCCTTATTCTTAATGTATATCCCTTAGTTCGAGATTCCTTCTGTTAAGCTTCCTCTTCTTAACTCTAACAAATAATGGCCTAGACTGCTTGGTTATTCTTGATAATTCAAAACCATCACCCCAGAAATAATCTTGTCAATCTGATTGAAAAAGTATCAAGCTTTTCTGAACTGCCTTCAATGCCAAGCTTTTTTTTCCAAAAACACAGGGACCAAAACTGTATAGAGCACTACAGATGTGGACTCACCAACAGTTGTAACAAGACTTCCCTGTTTTTAAAGTTCAACCCACTAGCAATTAAGGTCAAAATTCTACTTGCCTTCTTAATTACTTGCTGTAACTGCTATAATGTTTTTGTGTTTCATGTAAAGAAATATCCAGGATCCCCCTGTGGAGCCTCTCTCTGTGGAAATAATAACCTGTCTTTTGATTCTTCTGAGCAAAGTGTATGATTTCACATTTTCCCACATTAAACTCGCTTGCCAAAATTTTGGCAACTCTCACAACAGTTCTATATCCCTCGCAGATTCCTGATTTCCTCATCAGAATATGCTCACACGCCTACTATTGTATCATCAGCAAATGTAATAAATTACACACACTTCTCTCTTCCAAATCATAAATATAGATAGTAAATGATTGAAGCCCCGGGACTGAACCTTGTGACAATTCAGTAGCTATTGCTTTCTAGTCTGGAATTTCTTTTTAATTCACTCATGAGACATGGGCATCCATGGCTGGCCAGCATGTCTCGCCTGTCCATGATTGGCCTTGATAAAGTGTCCTCTTGAACCACTGCAGTTCACGTGATCCACAATGTCCTTAGGGAAGGAATTCCAGGATTTTGAAGAAGCAACAGTGAAGGAGTGGTAATAGATTTCCAAATCAGGATAGGGAGTAGCTTCGGAGGTGAACTTGCATATGATGGTGTTCCCATGTATTTGGTGTCCTTATCCTTCAAGATGGAAATGAGGGTGGGTTTGAAAGGTGGCGTCAAAGGATCTTTAGTTAATTTCTGCAATGCATCTGGTAGATAGCAGCTGCTGAGCACAATTGATGGAGGCAGTGGATGTGATGCCAATCAAGCAGAATGGTGTCAAGCTTCTCGAGTGTTGTTGGTGCTGCACTCACCCATGCAGGTGAGGAGTATTCCATCACGCACCTGAGTTGCAGATGGTGAACAGGGTCTGGGGAGTCAGGAGGTGAGTTACTCACCACAATATCTTAGCTTCTGACCTGCTCTTGTAGCTACTGTGTTTATGTGGTGAGTCCACTTGAGTTTCTTGTCAATAGTAACCCCAGGATATTCATAGTGGGGGAAATTCAGTGATGGTTACACCATTCAATGTCAAGGGATGGTGGTTAGATTGTTTTTTATTGCAGAGGTTATTGTTTCAGTATCTGACGAGTGGCAAATGGCACAGAACATCATGCAAACATCAGCAAACATTCTGACTTCTGAATTTATGATGGAGGGAAGTTCATCGATGAAGCAGCTGAAGATGATTGGGCCCAGGACACTACCCTGAGGAAATCCTGCAGAAATATCCTGGAGATGAGATGAATGAACTACAAAACCATAACCATCTTGTGTTGCATCAGATATGACTCCAACTAGTGGAGAGTTTACCCTCTGATTCCAGTGTTACTGGGGCTCTTTGATGCCATACTTGGTCAAATGCAGCCTTGATGTCAAAGGCTGTCACTCTCACCTCACTTCTGGAATTTACCTCTTTTGTCCATGTTTGAACCAAGGATGTAATGAGTTGAGTGGTCCTGGCAGAACCTAAACTGGGTGTCACTGAGCAGGGTATTGCTGAACAGGAGCTGCTTGATAGCACTGTTGATGACACCGTCCATCACTTTATAGGATGGGATTATAATTGGCCAGGTTTGATTTGTCCTTTTATTTGTGTACAGAACATACCTGAGCAATTTTCTACATCATCTCGTAGATGCCAGTGTTGTAACTGTTGTTGAACAGTTTGGCTAAGGAAGCAACAATTCTGAAGTACAAGGCTTCAGTACTATTGCCGGAATGTTATCAGGGCCAATAGTTTTTGCATTATCCAGTATCTTTAACTGTTTCTTGATATGATGTAGATTGAATCAAGTTGACTGATGACTGGTATCTATAATGCAGGGGACCACTGGAGGAGGCAGAGATTGATCATCCACTTGGCACTGCTGACTGAAAATTGCTGTGAATGCTTCAGCCTTATCTTTTGCACTGATGACTTGGGCTATTCCATCATTGAGGATGGGGATATTTGTGGAGCCTCCTCCTCCAGTGAGTCGCTTAATTGTCCATCACCATCATAACTGGATGTGGCAGGACTGCAGATCTTAGATCTGATCCATTGGTTGTGGTAATTCTTAGCTCTAATACTTGCTGTGTGTTATATTTGGCATGCAAGTAGTCCTGTTTGGTAGCTTCACCAGACTGACACCTCATTTTTAGATATGCTTGGTGCTGCTCCTACCATGCCTTCCTGCACTCTCCATTGAACCAGGGCTGATCCTCTGGCTTGATGGTAAGGGTTAAGTGGAGAATATGATGGACCGTGAGGTTGCTGATTGTGCAATTCTGTATAATTCTGCTGCCATTGATGGTCCATAGTGCCTCATGGATGCCTAGTCTTGAGTTGCGAGATATATTTGAAGTTGTTCCAAATACCATAGAGATAGTACCACACAATACAATGGAGGGTATTCTCAATGTGAAGGCAGGACCTTGTTTTCACAAGGACTGTGCTTTATTGCCTATTCCCAGTTGCCTTTGAGAAGATGGCATTGAGCTGTGTGACAATGTTGCTCCTTTAATAAGATTATGTGAAAGACACAGACTCTGAAAAGTCTGGGATTCAGTGGCATCTCTCTTGGAATATCCACTTTACACCTGCTTCAAGCAACTAGCAAAGTTAGTGCTGGGCCACTTTCTTAAAATGTTTTGAGGGGGGTCTGGCCTGGTCCATAACAGCTACCTCTTAAACCACTGCAGGTCAGTTGCTGTAAGTAGACCCACAATGCTTTTAGGAAGGGAGTAATTACACTGACCCAGCAACACTGAATGACAGTATAATGTCAGAATGGTGAGTGGCTTGGAAATAAGCTTACAGGGGGTGGTGTTCTCATTTATCTGTTGCCCTTTTAGGCGGTAGTGTTTGTGGGTTTAGAAGGAGCCTTGGGGAATTTCTGCAGTACATCTTGTCGATAGTACACACTGCTTCGATGGTGGAGGGAGTGAACATTGTAGATGTAATGCCAAATGAGCAGGGTGTTTTGTCCTGATTGACACTAAGATACTTGGATGTTGATGGAGTTGCACTCAATCAGGCAAGTGGTGAGTCATAACTTGTACCTTGGAGATGGTGGACAGACTTAGGGAGTTACAAGAGTTCCTAGCTTCTGACCTGCATTTTCTTTTCACATATATGGCTTGTCCACTTCAGATTCTGATTAATGGTAAGCTAATGGATGTTGATGGAGCTCCAACAACCGTAACTATATTCCTTTGTGCTAGGTATGACACTAACCAGTGGAGAGTATTGTCCATGCCAAAACAGACTCTAGTTTTGCCATACTGAGAGTCAAATCAAACATAGGCAGGAAAGCAAATTTTAAGAAGAATTTAAAGTATCTGCAAAGGGAAATAGATAGGTTAAATGAGTAGCTAAAGTTAGGCAGATGGAGCACAACTGAAAGGTAGTATTGGAGAAATTAACGGTACTGAGGGTTAACAAATCCTGGGGACTCGATGACCTTCACCATAAGATGACGATTGAAATGGCTACGGAGATAGTGGTTTCGTAGTGATCATCTTTCAAAATTCTATTAATTCTGCAGTGGTCCCTGCAAATTTGAAGGTTACATATGTAATCCCACTGTTTAATAAAGGAAGGGAGAGAAAACAGGGAATTACCTTTTCGCTAGTCAGTAATTGGAAAAGTACTAGAATTTATTATAAAGATTAAATTAGATTCCCTACAGTATGGAAACAGGAACTGCACATCTTTGGACTATGGGAGGAAACCGGAGCACCCGGAGGAAGTCCACGCAGACACAGGGAGAATGTGCAAACTCCATACAGACAGTCACCCGAGGCTGGAATTGAACCTGGGGCCTTGGTGCTGTGAGGCACCAGTGCTAACCACTGAGCCACCGTGCCGCCCTAAGCCACTCTGCCGCCCTATAATCATAAAGATTATGATTACTGGATATTTACAAAATAACTGTTTGATTGGGCAGAGTAAACATGGATTTATGGAGGGTAAATCATGTTTGATAAACCTCTTTGCTATTCCTCCATGTTTGGTATCATTGGTCTAGTTTGCAAGTCTACTCTGTATTCAAGACTCATTTATATTTAGCACAAAAAGCAGTGATCCTAGAACTGTTCCGAGGGAACAACACTTCAGACTGTCAAAAAAGGTTTTCTGTCCTTCAGTCTGTTTCCATTTTGACACTGACTCATGTATTTGATTAGTCTCGATGGTATTAATTAGCCCTTTATACGGTCTTAATGAAGATGCTTTTTTTAAAATTCATTCAGGCAATATCCACCTTATTTCTGTCATAACTTCCCTTTTACTTCATCAAAACATTCAATGAAGTTAGTGAAGCACAATCTTTTTACATATCCATGCTGACTATGCTCAGCTTACTCAAGTACTCGAAGTGTCTCTTTATTTCTTCCTGATTGTTTTAAAATCTTACCCATGACTGTTTAGTTAAATTAAGTGGCCTGCAGCTGCAGTTTCATGATTTCTCAAATAAGGTGTCACATTTGCCACGATCCAATAGTTTGGCACTTTCTGTATACTTAGAGAAGATACTTCTGCTTACCCCAGCAATCTGCAATGCATACCACAAGGGTGCCAACAAGGGTGGTGCTTTTGATGCCTGGCATACTGACCTTTACAGTACAGCCTAACTCCCAGGGAACATGACCCTGGGAGTTGTGGGCGGCACGGTGGTACAGTGGTTAGCACTGCTGCCTCACAGCACCAAAGACCTGGGTTCAATTCCCGTCTCAGGTGACTGCCTGTGTGGAGTTTGCACGTTCTCCCTGTGTCTGCGTGAGTTTCCTCCGGGTGCTCCGGTTTCCTCCCACAGTCCAAAGATGTGCAGCTCAGGTAAATTGGCCATGCTAACTTGCCCGTAGTGTTAGGTAAGGGGTAAATGCAGGGGAATGGGTGGGTTGCGCTTCGGCGGGTCGGTGTGGATTTATTGGGCGGAAGGGCCTGTTTCCACACTGTAAGTAATCTAATCTAATCTAATCAGTCTTGTCCATCCCTGAGCCATGATTCTGTAATTGCTGTGATGACCCCGTCAGGGAACACAAGGCCACTGTGTTCACAATGGTTACTAATTACATTTCATCTGGTGATCTCACCTCCCACTGCCTCCAAGCTCATAGTCTCCCAACCCTGCACAGTCCACTTCTTCCAAACAGGACTGCCTGGGTGGATCCATTGTTTCTGCCTGTTCCTGCCCCATAGAATTTGATTTTTTTCTCCCCTTGTCCAGTCCCTTCCCACTTCGATCTGCGAATCTTCTAATACTTTCCAATATTTTCAGAATTTCCAGTTCCCAGGCACCAGCTGCCTTCTCTTCATCCTTCACATGTCCATCCTCCATCAGGATGGTCTTCGGGTTCTCTGCTACTTCCTGGAAAAAGGCCTGAACTGTCCCCATCTACCACCATGCTCTCCTATCCACGGACGAGCTCATTCTGACTCTGAACAGCTTCTCTTTTAACTCATCATATTTTCTTCAAGTCAGTGTGGTCATGGATACCTGCATTAATCCCAGTTATGCCAGTCTCTTTGTGGGGTACATGGAACACTCCTCCTTCTAGCCCACGCACAACTCTCTCTCTCCGGCATATCAATAATATCATTGGTGCTGCTTCCTTCTCTCGCTCAGATTAGAAACGTTTATCTATTTCACTTCCAATTTCAACCCCATTGTCACTTTCACTGGTCTATTTCTGACTCCGCACTTCCCTTTGTCGACATCTATTTGCATTTCAGGGGATAGGTTGGCCACTAATATCCACTACAAACCTATTGACTCTCACAGTTACCTTGACTATATATCCTCACACCCTGTTTCCTGTAAAGACTCTGATGATGTTAACTTCGACAATGGGGTCTCCGAGATGTACACCTTCTTCCTCACACAAGGATTCCTCATCACCATGGTTAACAGGATCCTTAGCTGGTTTGAACCCATTTCCAGCACTTCAGCCCTCACACCCTCTCTTCATTCCCACAAACATGATAGAATCCCCTTGTCCTCACCTAGCATCTCATCTGCATCCACATCCATAGGATCAGCGACTGCCATTCCTGCCACATTTGGCAGGATGCCACCACCAGGCACATATTCCCCTCCAATAAATTGTCAGCCTTCCTCAGGGGCACTCCAGTGAACACTTCCTTCACTCTCAACACGGCTCCACAGCCCCATGGCACCTTTCCTTACAACTGCAGAAGATGTAACACCTGACCATTTATTTCCTTCCTTCTCACTATCCAACGTCCTAAATACATTTTTCAGGTGAAGCAGCACCTTACCTGACTTCACTCAATCTAGTCTGTTACATTACCTGCTCATGATATGATTTGCTTTATATTGGGGAAAGTGCGGACTGTGTGACTGCTTTGCAGAATACCTACGTTCTGTCCTCAAAAAAGATTCTGAGCTTCCAGTTACCTGCCACTTCAACACATCACCGTGTTCCCTGGCCAACATCTCTGCCTCAGGTTTGCTACAGTGTTCCAGCAAAGTTCAGCGCAAGCTGGAAGAACAGCACCACATTTTCCACTTGGGGACTCTGTAGCCTCTGGACTGAAAAATTCAATTTTAGGGCTTGAGCACTTTCTCCCATGTCCTTACCCTAACCCCCATAGACCAGGCTTTGTCATCACATTGGCTGCTACCACATACAACCCATTGTCAGATAATAAACCCCATTCTGGATTAGTGTTGCTGGAAGAGCACAGCAGTTCAGGCAGCATCCAAGAAGCAGCAAAATTGACGTTTCGCTGCTCCTTGGATGCTGCCTGAACTGCTGCTCTTCCAGCACCACTAATCCAGAATCTGGTTTCCAGCATCTACAGTCATTGTTTTTACCTCCTTAATAATCGACATTCACAACTCTTCATTCTCCCAGGCTGACCTTTACATATTCCTTTGCCCTCCCAACTGTTTCTCTTTCTCTCTCTGGGCTCTAGTTCCAACAATTGCTTACTCCTTACCCCTCCCCCACCCTACTTTCTGCATAAATACCAACCTTTCCAAACTACCATCATTTCCAAAGAAGAGATACTGGATTCGAAGTGATAACGCATTTCTCTCCACAGGTGCTGCCAGGCCTGCTGAATTTTTCCACAATTTCTGCTATTGTTTCTGATTTCTAGCATCTGCAGTACTTTTGTTTTTTGCAATGCATATTATTTGGACAAGGTGACCTACATCCATATTTTTCACCATATCTATTGCTTCTTCCTCATCTCAGTTCAAAAGGGTCATCCCTTCACTCTGAAGTTGTGCCCTCAGATCCTAGTCTCTCTTACTAATGGAAAAACCTTTCCACCTCCACTCTATCCAAGTGTCTCAGTATTCTGTGAGTTCGATAGATCACCCTTCACCATTATTGTACAGACTCAGATTCCTTAACTGTTGTTCAAATGACAAGCCTTTCATCCTCTGGATCATTTTTGTAATCCTCCTCTGAGCCCCCTCCAATGTCAGCACATCCTCTCTTAGCTATGGAACCCAAAACTGCTCACAAAACTGCTGAGATTGTATATGTCTGCTCTTATATTCTAGCCCTCTTGAAATGAATGCCAACATTACATTTGCCTTCCTAACTGCCAATTGAACCTTAAGAGAATCTTTAACTAGGACTCCCAGGTCCATTTGTGCTTCAGAATTTTGAAGTTTTTGCCCATTTAGAAAATAGACTCTGCCTCTAACCTACTTACCAGAGTACATAACCTCATATATTCCACATTGTATTCTATTTGACACTTCTTTGTCCATTTGTTTAGACTGTCCAAGTCCTTCAGCAGTCTCCCCACTCCTTCAACAATACCTGTCCCTCCACCTATCAATGTGTCATCTGCAAACTTAACAGCAGTGTCCCTAGTTCCTCCACACTGATTGTTAATGCATAATGTGAATTGTTGTGGTCTCAACACTGACACTTTCGGAACTCCATTAATCACTGGCTGTCATCCTGAAAAAGACTCCTTTATCCATATTCTCTGTCTTCTGCCAAACAGCCAATCATCTATCTCAGTTGGTAACTTGTCCCTAACACCATGGAGTGTGGTGCTGCATACCTATGAAGGCTTTATGCTCGAAACATTTATTCTCCTTCTCCTTGGATGCTGCCTGACCTGATGTGCTTTTCCAGCACCACACTCTCGTCTCTGATTTCCAGCACCTGCAGTCCTCACTTTCTCCTAACACCACGGAGTCTTATCTTATTTAGCAGCCTCCTGTAATAACACCTTGTGAAAGACCTTTTGGAAATCTGAATAGATCACAACTACTGGATTTCTTTTCTCTAACTTGCTCATTACCTTCTTAAAGAATTCTAGCAGTTTTGTCAGGCTTGTCCACACCTTGTCGAAGCCCTATTTTAACATGCACTTCCAAATACTGAAATCGCATCCTTAATAACAGACTCTCAAATCTTAACAACAACTGAGGTCAGGCTCTCGAGCCGACAGTTTCCTGTCTTCTATCTCCCTTCCATCTAAAAGTGGTGTTATATTATCCATTTTGTAGTCAGCCAGCACCCTTCCTGACTCCAGTGACTCTTGAAAGATCATCAATAACGCTTCTGATCCAGGTAATTTATCCACCTTCAGACCTATCAGCTTCCCCAGCACCTTCTCCTTAGTGACAGCCATAAACGTACCTCTTTTCCCTGGTTCTCTTGCAGTTCACGTGTGCTGCACACATCTTCCACTGATGCAAAGTACCTATTTAGTTCCTCCGTCATTTTTTTGGTCATTTCTACTTCTCCAACAACTGGTTGCTCTTGCCTTTCTCTTACCTTTTACAGATCCAAATAAAACTCTGACCATCACCTTTTATATGACGAGCCAACTTAATCCCATATTTCATCTTCTTCTGCCCTTATTGTATTTTTCAGTTGTCCGCTGCTGGTTATTTTAAGTCCTTCCAAGCCTCTGACTACCCACTAATCTTCACTGTGTTGCCCCTGCCTTTCTTCATCAGACATGTTTCCCTCATCCTCCCTTTAGTATGTTCAAAGTTTGTGCGAAGATTTGTAGCTCGGGTGCTCGTTGTTGTGGTTCTGTTCGCCGAGCTGGAAGTTTTTGTTGCAAACATTTCGTCCCCTGGCTAGGCGACATCATCAGTGCTTGGGAGCATCCTGCGAAGCGCTTCTTTGATGTTTCCTCCGGTGTTTATAGTGGTCCCTTTAGTATGCTTCTTCTTCTTCCTTGGAATAAATTTCTACTGGGTCTCCCAAATTAGCCTCCACAACTCCTGACATTGATGCTCAACAATCTTTCCTTCTAGGTTCCCCTTACAATCAACTGTGGCAAGCTCCTCCCTTGTGACTTTGAAGTTACCTCACTCATTCTAATGCCATTTCATCTGATTCCAGCTTCTCCCCCTCAAACTGCACAGTGAAAATTCTAGAGCATTGAGTAAAGGAGTTGGGAGGTCATGTTGTGAATGTACAGGACATTGGCTAGGCCACTTTTGGAATAGTGTGTGCAATTCTAATCTCTCTCCTATAGGAAGGATGTTGTGAAACTTGAAACGGTTCAGAAAAGATTTACAAGGATGTTGTTGGGGTTGGAGGGTTTGAGCAATAAGGAGAGGCGAAACAGGCTAGGCTGTTTTCCTTGAAGTGTTGGAGTCTGAGGGGTGACCTTATAGAGGTTTATAAAATCATGAGGGGCATGGATAGGATAAATACACAAGGTCTTTTCACTGAGGTGGGGGAGTCCAGACCCAGTGGGCATAGATTTAGGGTTACAGGGGAAAGATATAAAAGGGAACGAAGGGGCAACCTTTTAATGCAAAGGGTGGTGTGTGTATAGAATGTTCTGCCAGAGGAAGTGGTGGAGACTGGTACAATTACTGCATTTAAAAATCATCTAGAGGGACCAAGTGCTAGCAAATGGGACTAGATTAGGTTGGGATACCTGGTCGATACGGACGAGTTGGACCAAAGGGTCTGTTTCCGTGCTGCACACCTCTATGACTCTATGATATGGTCACTGTTTCCAGGGCTTTCCTTCACCTTAAACTCCAGAATAGAGTCTGCCTCATTACACGTCACAAAATACTGAATTACCTGTTCCACAAGCTGCTCAAAAAAAGCAACAAACATTCCATACATTATTCTTCTTGGATTCAACTACCAACCTGATTTTCCCAGTCCACTTGTTCATTGAAGTTCGCATGATTATAGTGCCTTTCATGCTTTTTCTATCTCCTGATTTATTTTCTTCCCCACATCCCAACTACTGCTGTACACAACTCCCCATCAGAGTTTTTTTTCCTTTCTCAACTTTACCCACACAGGTTCTATGCCTCTGACTCCATTTCACTTCTTGTTATCGATTTCATTTCTTTTCTTTTCACAAGGCAACCCTGCCTCCACTGCTTGTCCCTTTGGTGGGGCACATATCCTTGGATATTTCGTTCCCAGGAGAAACTGAGGACTGCAGATACTGGAGATCAGTCAAAAAGTGCAGTGCTGGAAAAGCACAGCCAGTCAGGCAGCATCCTAGGTACAGGAGAGCTGACATTTTGAGCATGAGCTTTACATCAGGAATTGGGAAGCAGAGGATGGTGGGGGGGGGCAATGGGGCTGACAGATAAGTGGGAGGGGGGTGGGACTGGGGGAAGGTAGCTGGGAATGCGATAGGTAGATGAAGGTGAGGGGTGATGGTGGTGAATTGGAGAGGAGGGTGGAGCAAATAGGTGGGAAGGGAGAACGACAAGTAGGACAGTTCAAGAGGACGATGCCGAGTTAGAGGGTCGAATCTGGGATAAGTTGGCGTGAGGAGAAATGAGTAAACTGGTGAAATCAACATAGGACTCTCCAACCTCACGGGATCAAAGGCAAAAGATGAGGCATTCTTCCTCCAGGCATCGGGGACAAGAGTTTGGTGATGGAGGAGGCCAAGAACACGCATGTCCTTGTCAGAGTGGGAGGGGGAGTTTGAAGTAGTCAGCCATAGGACGGTGGGATTGATTGGTGCACGTGTCCAAGAGATGTTCCCTCAAACGTTCACAGAGCAGGAGGGTTGATTGGTGCGTGTCCCCCAGACACATGCACCAATCAACCCCAATGCCCTGTGGTCGAATATTTCAACTCACCCTCCGACGCTGCCAAGGACATGTCTGGAGGAAGCATGCCTCATCCTCCGCCTTGGGACTCTCCAACACACGGGATCAATGTTGATTTCACCAGTTTACTCATTTCCCCTCCCCCCAACTTATCCCAGATCCGACCCTCTAACTTGGCACCGCCCTCTTAAACTGTTCTTACCTGTCTATCTCCCATCGCACCTATCCGCTCCACCCTCCTCTCCGACCTATCACCATTACCCCTCACCTTCATCTACCTATCACATTTCCAGCTACCTCCCCATGAGCCCCACCCCCATCCCATTTATCTCTCAGCCCCGTTGGGTCCCCCAGCCCCGCATCCCTGATGAAGAGCTCATGCTGAAACTAGACTCCCCTGTTCCTCAGATGCTGCCTGACTGGCTGTGATTTTCCAGCACCAAACGTTTGACATATTTCGTTCCCAGCCCGGATTCCCTTGCAACCACTTCTCTGTGACACCCGCAACATCGTACCTTCCAATTTTAATCTGCACTACAAGCTCATTTAACTTGTTACATATACTGTGCGCATTTAAGTATGACATCCTCAGTCCTGCGAAGAAAATGAGGACAGCAGATGCTGAAGATCAGAGTCGAGAGTGTGGTGTTGGAAAAGCACAGCCAGTCAGGCAGCATCCGAGAAGCAGGATAATCAACGTTTTGGGCATAAGCCCTTCATCAGGAATGTGGCTTGTGGGTCGGAGTTGAGAGATAAATGGGAGGGGTGTGGGGTGGGGTTGGGGAGTGGTCGCTAGGAAAGCAATAGGTGGATGAAGATGAGGGAGAAGGTGATAGGTCAAAGCGGGTAGTGATGGATTGGTCCGGAGGGCGGTGCTGAGACTTGGGACTGGGATAATGCTGGGGGAGGGGAAATGAGGAACCTGCCGAAATACACATTTATCCTGTGTGGTTGCAGCGTCCCAAGGTGGAATTAAGGCCCTCCTCCTCCAGGATTTAGGTGATAATGGTTTGGCGATGGAGCAGGCCCAGGACCTGCAAGTCCTTGATGGATTAGGAGGGGGAGTTGAAGTGTTCAGCCATGGAGCGATGGGGTTGGTGGGTGCGGGTGCCCCAGAGATGTTCTCTGAAACGATCCGCAAGAAGGCGTCCTGTCTCACTGATGTAGAAGAGACCTTACCGGGTGCAATGGATACAGTAGATATACTGATAGGGGTGGGGAGGAAAATATATCTCTGGTGGTGGGGTCCATTTGGAGGTGGCGGAACTGGCAGAGGATGATGTGTTGTATGTGGAAGTTGGTGGGATGGAAGGTGAGAATCAGGGGGGGGTTCTGTCCTTGTTGCGCTGGGAGGGATGGAGTTCAAGGGCGGTGGTCCATGAAGTGGAGGAGATATGCTGGAGGGCATCGTCAACCACATGAGAAGGGAAGTTGCTATCGTGGAAGGAGGAAGCCATCTGGGACTTTCTGAGGTGGAACTGGTCATCCTGGGAACAGGTGCGGCGGAGGCACAGGAGTTGGGAATAAGGGATGGCATTTGTACAGGAGAGAGGGTGGAAGGAGGTATAGTCTAGGTAGGTGTCAGTCCTCAGTCCTGCGTTGACTACTCCCTTATCTGCTGTGCTTCATGTTAAATTTCTGACCATTTCTGTACTCACTGTCCTATTACTTGTTCTAGAAACTGCTATAATTTCTGCTGAGCTCTCCTCCCCTCTTTAATGTGTTACATAATTTTGCATGCAACTGAATGTCCTCCCCACTTAAGGCAGGTGGAGTGCGCCCCATCAGAACAGTACCTCCTTCTCCAGTACTGGTGCCAATGTCCAATGAATTCAAACCCATTTCTCCCACATCAATCTTTGAGTAACAAGCTTATCTCTGTAATCTTGTTGACCTGTGCTAATGTGCTCATGGCTCAGGTCGTAATCCAAATATTATTACCTTTTTGGTATCCTTCCTCATTTAGCCCCCAGCTGCACATATTCCCTCAGCAAACTTCTTCCCACTTTCTACTTACATTGTTGTACCTTTTACTCCAAGTTCCTCTGCAGTCCAGTTAAGATATCCTGAATGTGTGCACACGCAAGTCAACACAGTACTCTCAATCCTGACCACACTGAAGAGTGTCTCTTTCCCTGCACTGTCTGTACTGTCCATAATTACAACTACATTTTACTTTGCTCGCCCATCTTGAATGGCTTCCTATACCACAGTGCTAAGGTCAGTTTGCTCATCCTCCATTTAGGCTCCAATCTCATCCACACAGGGAGCAAGAATCTCAAAACTGTTTGATAAGCTCAAGGCTGAGGCTCTTTTGGCACTTCTGCCTGGATCCCTTGACTTATTGTAGTCACACCCTCCTGTCCCGACCACTGATCAATTTTGACTGCTGGTGACTTAACCTGAGGGTCACCACACCTCAGGCAACGGGAGAGGTTGAGAAACAGAATCAACCTCAGCTGGTGTGGAAATTGAACTCATGCTGTTCACATCATTTGGCATCGCAAACCAGACATCCAGCCAAGTGAAGACTGTTGAATACTGAACATAATATATCTTGAACGAGCTGTATGAGACTGAGTCAGTCATCCATCCAGGATGTGATCAGGATGGAAGAAGTGATGACCTTGCTAAGGGCATGGAAATCCGAGGTGAGGGATAGGTTCAGAATATTAAGTCACAATGGTGTTCTATGGAGTCAGAGATTTACAGCACAGAAACAGACCCTTCGGTCCAACCTGTCCATGCTGACCAGATATCACAACCTAAACTAGTCCCACCTGCCAGCACACGGCCAATATCCCTCCAAACCTTTCCTATTCATAAACCCATCCAAATGCCTCTTAAATGTTGCAATTGTACCAGCCTCCACCATTTCCTCTGGAAACTCATTCCATACACATATCACCCTCTGCGTGAAAAAGTTGCCCCTTAAGTCTCTTTTATATATTTCCCCTCTCACCCTAAACCTATGCCCTCTAGTTCTGGACTCCCCGACCCCAGGGAAAAGACTTTGCCTATTTACTCTATCCATGCCCCTCATAATTTTGTAAACCTCTATAAGGTCACCCCTCAGCCTCTGACGCTCCAGGGAAAACAGCCCCAGCCTTTTTTAGCCTCTCCCTGCTCAAGTCCTCCAACCCTGGCAACATCCTTGAAAGGGTTCAGAAAAGATTTACAAGTTTCACAATATCTTTCCATAGGAAGGAGACCAGAATTGCATGCATTATTCCAACAGTGGTCTAACAAATGTCCTGTACAGCTGCAACATGACCTCCGATCTCCTGTACTCAATATTCCGACTGATAAAGGGAAGCATACCAAACGCCTTCTTCACTATCCTATCGACCTGCGACTCCACTATCAAGGAGCTATGAACCTGCACTCCAAGGTCTCTTTGTTCAGCAACACACCCTAGGACCTTACCATTAAGTGTTTAAATCCTGCTAAGACTTACTTTCCCAAAATGCAGCACTTTGCATTTATCTAAACTAAACTCCATCTGCCACTTCTCAGCCATCTGACCAAGATCCTGTTGTAATCTGAGGTAACCCTCTTCGCTGTCCACTACACCTCCAATTTTGGTGTCATCTGCAAACTTACTAACTGTAACTCTTCTGCTCACATCCAAATCATTTAAATAAATGACGAAAAGTAGTGGGCCCAGCACCGATCCCTATGGCACTCCACTGGTCATCGGCCTCCAGTCTGAAAAACAACCCTCCACCACCACTCTCTGTCTTCTACCTTTGAGCCAGTCCTGATTCCAAATGGCTAGTTCTCCTTGTATTCCATGACATCTAACCTCGTTAACCAGTCTCCCATGGGGAACCTAGCCAAACACCTTACTCAAGTCCATATCGATCACATCTACCGCTCTGCCCTCATTAATTCTCTTTGTTACTTCTTCAAAAAATTCATCACGTTTGTTAGAAATGATTTCCCATGCACAAAGCCATGTTGACTATCCGTAATCAGTCCTTGCCTTTTCAAATACATGTACATCCTGTCCCTCTGGATTCCCTCCAACAACTTGCCCACCACCGATGTCAGGCTCACTGGTCTATATTTCCCTGGCTTGTCCTTACCACCCTTCTTAAACAGTGGCACCAAGTTAGCCAAACTCCAGTCTTCCGGCCCCTCACCTGTGACTAATGATGATACAAATATCTCAGCAAGAGGCCCAGCAATCACTCCCTAACTTCCCACAGAGTATCAAGTATGGAAGTATGCTTAGGGGCTAAGGTTTGCTCTTTTGAGTATTCAATATGATTTGGGACCTGAGGAAATTATTGCAGTTTGAATACATTTAAACAATAATAAAAGAAAATGTTTTTATCACTTAAGTAGAATAATTAGCAAATGCTAAACTGCATGTTATACACAAGTGAAGATACAAAATAAATATCACAAACTGGACTATGTACCTCATTCCTTTTTTGTCACGATAATCTAATTCAGAGCTGTGAACTGAATCAGTATACGAGTCCCGTGAACCTTCTTGGAGCTGTGGCCGTGATGTAACTGGAAACTGATGTACAGATGCATTGGGTTGGGAAGTGGTATGGTAGGGTGGTGGAATGCTGTTACTGGTCTCGCTACGATAATCACTATCTCTATCATCAACAGCACTATCAGGATCTTCAAATGCTGAAATAAAAAACAAAAGAAAACATTCACATCGATAATCTATGACATGTTCAGTTAGATAGGGGTGCAATCGTTCAGGTTTTACTTAAAAATAAACTATTTTGTCTACTTTAGAAGGCAAGTCAAATCAACAGACAACATGAAAATATCCTTAGACCAAAGCACCATTTTCAGCCTACAGGATTTTTAAAGCAATATTAAACTAAATGAAGAAACCTGTTTTAAACTAAATATTCTATACTCTGCACATCAAAACAAAGAGGTAAAACATTTTAATTTTCACTTACAGTCAGTTGTTTAATTACACAGAAATCAGGTATTTCATCTAAATTTCAAATTACAACTCTTTCTGATGCTATGATGTGCAGATATCAAAGCAAAACTGTAGCTTTGAGAGGGTTCATGCATGCTCTATTTGATAAAATTCATGCATACATTATTTTTCTTGTCATTCTTCAAATACAATAAAAGGAAAACAAACATATAATGATTGCACATCGCACGTGGCAGAGAAGGAAAGCAAGCTATGCTGATAGCAACTACATGAGGAAAAAATGTAATCATACAATGAGGGATGTATGTATCCCCTATTTGCATGAATACTCCAGTTCTCTCCAGTTGGAGCATGCTAATGTAGAAGTCAAGGTACTTGTGAGCAATAAATCATTACATACTTTGCTGCTCTCCCCATCCGAAATAACTCCAATTGCCTGGTGGATGCAAATGTTGGCAAAGAAGGGGAAAAAGAAGACTTCAGCAAAACAAGGGGTATAACTGTCTTTGTTCTAGATAGAAATCTTAATGTTTTATCTCCTTGCTAATACAATGATGCAAAATAGCATAACAATTTGAAAATAAAGTTGTTTCACTACAGCCTGGCAATTGTTAAGAGTAATGTTATAATCCAAGCATGTATCTCTTCTCCTTCCTTCCCATGTCAAGGTACTTTAAATCAGAGAACAACTTAAAAATTTTGATGTTTCTTGTATGTGTGCGTATTGACTAAATACAAACTAGATTATTGTATTATTCCAGAGCAAAGTTGTTCAACAATTGACCTAAAACGATATTCTTAATTTCATTAAGAAACATTGTTCAATATGATTAATAAGAATTTATATTCAGGTGACAAAGAATTGTTGCATCAATATTCTGCTCAACAGAATTATAGAAATGGTATTTCATTCAAATTTCCTCACAAATTACAAGACATTCTCACAGTATAGACCAAAAAAAACTTCATTCAGCTATTTCTTAGGGCATTTCTGGTTGGTTGAAAGTATTGGTTGGAGAACCTTCAGTTTGCACATGGTATTTATTAAACAGAGACTTGGAGGTGGAGAAACCTAATATAAACTTGTATTTGTAGAAATACAGTTTTACTGCACATGAATCCTGCAGATCCTGAAGTGCCATTCAGAATTACATTTGTTATGCTTGAAAACATTAGTTGCATGACCAATTACACAGAGGTTTTAAAAGATTATAAAGCTTGTAACCAGTAGGGAGCAAAAGGGGAATCAAGGCATACATAGTTTTAAAGATCAGCAAAACATGATTTGAAAAGATGATGTTAGAAAACTTTTCGTTAATTTAAGCACAGATAGCAGGTTTTCTTACCCAGACAAAAGCCAAGTTGCTAAGAAAGGCAACCGGCTGATTCTGATTGCCCTGCATTCATTTAACATTTGACAGGACAGAAATTAATAAAGGGCAGGACTTCTGGCCTGTTACAGATCTCTGTGGCAAATTTTATAATGGACCCTAAAAGTTTGCCAATGACAGATGCTACCTGGCCAATAGTTACTGTTTTTGTTTACCTCCATTTGTTATTAAGTGTTTTTTATTTCTCTTTGTGAGTCAAGTTATTCTAACGCTGGAAGCTTTACAATTTTCTTTAACTTTTCCAGAATAGAAGGATTGTTGGGAGATTAGTAATAGTGGCTCTATCTTTGTAGTTACTTCCTTTACTTCCTCGGTGCAACCCATCATGTCTAGAGGAATTATCAGCCTTTAGTCTCATTCATTTCCAAGTATGTATTCTCTCATGACAGTTTATTTGCTCCCTCCAACCCAATGTAGTCCTTGATGACGTAGTTTTTTTTGCTACTAGTGTTCTCTCCTGTGAAGACTGATGCAAGTATTTGTTCAACTCCTTTGCCATTCCCTGATTTCCCCATAATTATTTGCTCAGCCTCATGTTCTAAGCGATCTACATTAACTCTGTCCTCTTTCTTCCTTTCTATACGTTTAAAGAGGCCTTTCCAGACTGGTTTTAGATTACTTGCTATTTTATCTTCTTTATTACTTTTGGTCATCTTTTGTTGGCTTTTAAACTTTGACTACTCTACTTTACCAGTAATCATTGGCTCATTGTATGTTTTTTACTCCCCCAATTTAAGCATCTGCAAATGTATGAAATGCAGGCAAAGCAAGATCATTCCATCATTCAATCCATTTCATAATGCATCCTTGTGCTATATTTCCAAACTGCTATAATGCTAACTTCAAAGGCTGCATATAGCGACACTTCTAATCCCAGGTAATGAAGATGCAAAAACAAAAATTGATGGTGAAAGTTGGGTCTGACAGCATCTGTGGAAGAAGGCAAAGTTAACATTGAGTCCAGTGACTCTACCAGAACTAAAAATCACACAACACCCGATTATAGTCCAACAGGTTTATTCGAAGTACAAGCTTTTGGAGCACTGCTCCTTCGATAGGTAGCTCCCTGAAGGAGCAGCGCTTTGAAAGCTTGTACTTCCAAACAAACCTGTTGGACCATAACCTGGTGTTGTGTGATTTTTAACTTTGTCCACCTCAGTTCAACATCGACACCTCCACATCAATATACATCAGAACTGTGATAAGCTGGGGAAAAGACAGCATTCCACAAGATACATTGCAGCTGGGACACTTTGGTTCATTCCTCTTCCATTTCTCCTCATACCACCTTCCTGTAAAAACACAGGAGGTGCAACACCTGCTCACTTACATCCTCTTTCCTCACCATACAAGGTCCCAGACATGCCTGTACACTATTCAATCTAGTGTACTGTATTCACTGTTCACAGTTGATCTCCACTACAATGGGAAGACGAAATGCAGACTGGGTGACCATTTTGCAGAAGATCCACATTCTGTGGGCGGCACGGTGGCACAGTGGTTAGCACTGCTGCCTCACAGCGTCAGAGACCCGGGTTCAATTCCCGCCTCAGGCGACTGACTGTGTGGAGTTTGCACATTCTCCCCGTGTCTGTGTGGGTTTCCTCCGGGTGCTCCGGTTTCCTCCCACAATCCAAAAGATATGCAGGTCAGGTGAATTGGCCATGCTAAATTGCCCATAGTGTTAGGTAAGGGGTAAATGTAGGGGTAGGGGTATGGGTGGGTTGCGCTTCGGCGGGGCGGTGTGGACTTGTTGGGCCGAAAGGCCTGTTTCCACACTGTAAGTAATCTAATCTAATCACTTTGAGCTTCCAATTACTTGCCACTTCAACACACATGTTCCCATACCAACATTTCTGTCGCAGGTTTGCTGCAGTGTTCTCATGAGCCTCAGCGCAAGCTCAAAGAACAATATCTCATTTTCTGCTTCAGGATCCTGCAGCCCCTTACAACTTAACATTGAGTTCAGTAATTTTACAGCCTGATTTCATCCTTCCAAGATTTGAATTCACCCCACACCCGGTCCTGTTATGACATAGAGTCATAGAATCATACATGGTTTGCCTTTTGCACAGTTGCCTATTCTCACCTATTCCTAGGCCTACTATCACATTATACGGGTTTTCAATACAACTCACCTATTCTCTCCTATGTTTAGCTCTTATTATCACTTATTCGGCTTTTCTTCTGTCCTGTATGCTATCCATATCTTCATGCTTTCGTACCTCTTTCATATTTCTCTCTCTCTGGGCTCTGGTTCTACCTTTTCTATCACCTCTCCCCTTCCCACCCCATCCTTCCACAACTTTGCATTATAGCAGCTTGGAAATATAGCACAAGGATGCATTATGAAATGGATTGAATGATGATATCAGGATGGAATGATCTTGCTTTGCCTGCATTTCATACATTTGCAGATGCTTAAATTGGGGGAATAAAAAACATACAATGAGCCAATGATTACTTTTTCACCACTTTTTCCGAGCTGCTAACAGTTCTGATGAAGAGTCACTGGTCTCAAAATGTTTAACTCTATTTTCTTCCCACAGATGCTGTCAGATGCTGAGTTTCGCCAGCAATTTCTGTTTTTGTTTCAGATCTCCAGCATCAGCAATTTTGTTTTTATTGTAAGGAAGGGAGATATCTGCCCGTAAAGGACATGTATGAGCCAGATGAAAATTAGGGCAATTGATAATGGTTTCATGGTCATTTTTAAACTTTTAATTCTAGATTTTTACTGATTGCAAATTCCATCATCTGCCATAATGCAATTTGAATCCAAGTCCACTGAATATTACCTGGGTCACTGGATTACTAGCTCAACAACAATATCCTTACACTATCTCCTTGTGTTCGAAGGAACTTCAAACAATTATTACTACTCAGGGAAAAGTTCTCGGAAAACTAATGGAACAAAAATCGGACAAGCCCCCTGGATCAGATGACCTGCAATCTGAAGAGTAAGATGCAGAGATAATGGATACATTGGTTGTAATCTTCGAAAGTCGTTGAGAAGGAAAACAGTGTGTTAGCTTTTATTGGTAGAGGGATTCAGTTTCGGAGTGATTACATCATACTGCAGCTGTACAAAACTCTGGTATTGCTGCACTTGGAGTTTTGCGTGCAGTTCTGGTCGACACATTACAGGAAGGATGTGGAAGCATCGGAAAGGGTGCAGACTAGATTTCCTAGGATGTTGCCTGGTATGGAGGGAAGGCCTTATGAGGAAAGGCTGAGGGACTTGAGGCTGTTTTCGTTGCAGAGAAGAAGGATAAGAGGTGACTTGATAGGGGCATACAGGATGATCAAAGATTAGATAGGGTGGAGAGTGGGAGCCCCTTTCCTCGGATGCCCTTTTCAAGAAGGGAGACAAAAAGCACAAAACTGCAATCATCCTAAAATCTGTCATTTGGAAAATGTTGGAAGTCATTAAAAAGAAAGTAGTAGCAGCATAGGACAAGAATTAATGGCCTTTTAGAAAGAAAAGATGCTGGTTTGGCCTACACAGTACTCGTGTGGATATGTATAACTTAATTGCAGTGTCAGTTGTAATTTGAAATCACCTAGTAACTTACGGTGAAAAAGCAGATGAGTGGACTAGGTAATGTTGCAAATTTAAAGTGCAGGCATGATGGACTGAATGGCCTCCTTCTATGCTGTAACAGTTCTGTGGTTCTGTGAAATCACTTCAAATCTACACCCGTTCATCTTGCAGACCTTTGGAGTGTATGCTTTGACCAATTGGGAAGCTGAAGTTGTGATAAAAAATGTCTTTTTCCTTCGAATCTTGTTAGAACATAGAACAGTACAGCACAGTACAGGCCCTTCGGCCCTCCATGTTATGCTGACCTTTTATCCTTTTCTAAGATCAAACTAACCTACATAACTTTTCACTATCATCTATGTGCCTATCCAAGAGTCTCTTAAATGTCCCTAATGTATCTGACCCTACTACCACAGCTGGCAGTACATTTCACGCACCCAACACTCTAGGTAAATAACCGACCTCTGACATCTCCCCAAACCTTCCTCCAATCACCTAAAATTACGCCTTGTCGTGATAGCCGTTTCCGGCCTGGGAAAATGTCTCTGGCTATCTGCTCCTCTCATCATCTTGCACACCTCTATCAAATCACCTCTCATCCTCCTTTGCTCCAATGAGAAAAGGCCTAGCTCCCTCAACCTTTCTTCATAAGCCATGCCCTCCAATCCAGGCAGCATCCTTGTCAATCTCCTCTGCACTCCCTCTAGAGCTTCCACATCCTTCTGATAATGAGGTCACCAAAACTGAACACAATATTCAAGCATGATCTAACCAGGGCTTTACAGAGTTGCAGCATAACATCATATCTCTTAAACTCAATCCCCTTGCTAATAAAAGCCACCACACCCATACACCTTCTCAACAGCCCTATCAACTTGGGTGGCAACTTTGAGGGATCTATGGACGTGGACCCCAAGATCCCTCTGTTCCTCCACACTGCCAAGAATCCTACTTTTAACCTTGTAATCTGAATTCAAATTCGACCTTCCAAAGTGTATCACTTCACACTTTTCCAGGTTGAACCTCATGCCACTTCTCAGACTAGTTCTGCATCCTGTCAATGTCCTGTTGCAAAATACAACAGCGCTCCACACTATCCACAACTCCACCAACCTTGTGTCATCAGCAAACTTACTAACCCACCATTCTACTTCCTCATCCAAGTCATTTATAAAAATCACAAAGAGCAGAGGTCCCAGAACAGATCTTTGCAGAACACCACTGTCACCGAGCTCCAGGCTGAATAATTTCCATCTACTACCGAACTTTGTCTTCTGTGGGCCAGGCAATTCTGTATCCAGATAGCCAAATTTCCCTTTATCCAATGCTTCCTTACTTTCTGAATGAGTCATCCATGGGGAACCTGATCACATGCCTTGCTAAAATCCATATACACCACATCCGTGTGGGCGGCACGGTGGCTCAGTGGTTAGCACTGCTGCCTCACAGCGCCAGACACCCGGGTTCAATTCCCGCCTCAGGCGACTGTGTGTGGAGTTTGCACATTCTCCCTGTGTCTCCAGGTGCTCCGGTTTCCTCCCCCAATCCAAAAATGTGCAGGTTAGGTGAATTGGCCATGCTAAATTGCCCGTAGTGTTAGGTGAAGGAGTAAATGTAGGGGAATGGGTCTGGGTGGGTTGTGCTTCAGCGTGTCAGTGTGGACTTGTTGGGCCGAAGGGCCTGTTTCCACACTGTAAGTAATCTAATCTAATCTGATCCTCTGCTATACCTTTATCAATGTGTTTTGTCACAAATAATTCACAATGTCTTATGAGGTATGACCTGCCCCTCACAAAGCCATGCTGACTAACCAAGCTAACCATGCTTTTCCAAATATTCATAAATGCTGTCTTTCAGAATCCTCTCCAATAATGTGCCCACCAACAACGTAAGACTGACTGGTCTGTGTTCCCAGGGTTTTTTCCTATTCCCTTTCATCAACAAGGAAATAACATTTGCCACCGTCCAAACATCTGGTAGTACTCCAGTGGACAGTGAGAACACAAAGGTCATCGCCAAAGGCGCAGCAATCTCTTCCTTCGCTTCCTTTAGTAACCTTGCATATACCCTTCTGGCTCAGGGGACTTAACTATACTTATGTTTTTCAAAATTTCCAGCACATCCTCCTTCTTAACATTAACCTTTTGAGCGCATCAGTCTGTATCATGCTGTCCTCACAAATGACAAGGTCTCTCTCACTAATAAGTACTGAAACAAAGGATTAACTAAGGACCTCCCTTACCTCCTCCAACTCCAGGCACAAGTTCCCTGCATTATCCCTGATCAGTCCTACCCTCAATCTGGCCATCCTCTTGTTCCTCACATAAGTATAGAATGTCTTGGGGTTTTCCTTAATCCTACAAACCAAGGCTTTTTCATGCCCCCTTCTAGCTCTCCTACATCCATTCTTCAGTTCCTTCCTGGCTACTTTGTAAACCTCTCGAGCCACTCTGATCATTGCTTCTTCAACTTTAAGACAGCTTCTTTCTTCCTCTTGACTCGATGTTCCACATCCCTTGTTATCCAAGGTTCCTTCACCCTACCATCCCTTCCCTGCCTCACTGGGACAAACCTATCCGGTACTTGTAGCAAGTGCTCCCTAAACAACCTCCACATTTCTGTTGTGTATTTTCCTGAGAACACCTGTTCCCAATTTACATTCCACATTTCCTGCCTAATACCATTGTAATTCCCCCTTCCCCAATTAAATGCTTTTCCTTACTGTATGCTACTATCCCTTTCCATTACTATAGTGTCACCGAAATGCTCTACCACCGAGAGGTCTGACACCTGACCTGGTTTGTTGCTAAGCACCAAATCCAATATGGCCTCCCGTCTAGTCGGCCTATCTACATATTGAGTCAGGAATCCTTCCAGGATACACTGACAAAATCTGCTCCATCAAATCTATTTGAACTAAGGAGGTTCCAATCAAGATAAGTGAAGTTAAAGTCACCCACAATAACGACACTGTTACTTCTGCACCTTTCCAAAATCTATCTCCCAATCTTCTCCTCAGTGTCTCTGTTGCTAATAAACTCCCAATAAAGTGACTCCTCCTTTCTTGTTTCTGACTTCCACCCATATTGACTCAAAAGACAAACTCTCCTCGATGACTTCCCTTTCTGCAGCTGTTTAGCAATGCCACTCCGCCCAACCTCTTTTACTTCCCTCCCTATTCCTTTTGAAACATCTAAACCCCGCAACATCCAACAACCATTCCTTCCCCAGTGATTTCTAAGACTCTGTAATGGCCACAACATGGTAGCTCCAAGTACTGATCCATGCTGTAGGTCCATCACCCTTATTCCTGACAATTCTTGCATTAAAACATGATTTGGAGGTGTCGCTGTTGGACTGGGGTGTACAAAGTGAAAAATCACGCAACAACGGAGTTAAAAATCAGACAACACCAGGTTATAGTCCAACAGGTTTATTTGGAAGCACTAGTTTTCGGAGCATTGCTCCTTCATCGGATGGTTTATCAGGACAATCACCTGATGAAGGAACAGCGCTCCAAAAACAAAGGATTTACTTCAACTTCAAATATCGTGCTTCCAAATAAACCGTTAGACCATAACTTGGTGTTGTCTGATTTTTAACTTTGCATTAAAATAGACACACTTCAACACATCACACTGACTGTAACTTTGTCCTATCAACGGTCTATCCTTCCCCACAGACTCTCTGTACTCTGTGTTTGCCTGTTCACCAATCCACCCCAATCTCTGATCTGTAGCTTCAGTTCCTATCCCCCTGTCAAACTAGTTTAAACCCTCCTGGAAAACTCTAGCAAACCTCCCGCCCAAGACATTGGCACCCCTCCAGTTCAGGTGCAACCCATCTTCCTTGTACAGGTCTCATCTTCCCCAGAAGGTATCCCAAATATCCACATATCTGAAGACAACCCTCCTAAGCCAGCTCTGCAGCCACTTGTTCATCAGCACTCGTCCTCTGTTCCTAGTCTCACTAGCCTGTGGCACCGATAGCAATCTGGAGATTATTACTCTGCTCATCCTGTCTTTTAGCATCCAACCTATCTCTCTATATTCACTTTTCAGGTCCTCATCCTTTTTCCTAGTGACGTCATTAGCATCGATGTGTACCATTACTTCTGGTTGCTCACCCCTCCTCCTGAAGAATGCTGTGGACTTAATCCAAGACAGCCCTGACCCTGGCACCTGGGAGGCAACATACCATCCGGGAGTCTCATTTACGACTACAGAATCCTATCTGTCCCTCTCACCACTGAATCTCCTATCACTAAGGTCTATTCTCCCCTTTCCCTTCTAAGCCACAGAGCATTGGTCCTTGCCAGGGACCTGGCCCTCGGGTTTTTTTCCGGTAGGTACCTTCCCCAACCGAAGCGGTATACTGATTATTGGGGGGAACAGCCACTGTGACTGTCTGAACTGACTGCTATTCCTTTTCCCTCTCCTGATGGTCATGCAGCCATCTTTATCCTGTAACTTAGGTGTGACTCCCTATAACCCCTCGCTATCACACCCTCTGCCTTCCAAATGATCCGAAGATAATTCAGCTCCACAGATCACAAAATGGTCATCAGTAAGCATAATTTGCTCCCGAACATCACTATGCTTCAAAATTAGATGCTCTGACAAATGTCGACTTCCAGAATAACTGTGAATTGAAGGGAGATGATGAGCATTGTTTAATCACTACAGTCAGGATTTATACAATAGCCACATGGAGGGTCTCACATTCCAGTACTCCACACTGACCCCCTGAAAAAAACACTAAGTTAATCACCCAGTTTGAAGGTGCTGTTTTCCACATTATGACACCTATTCTCAATTAATGTTTGATCGGTATGGTGAGATTCCAACTTTTGTTTTGAGTGAGGGACTTGAAAGCTGTCTTTGCAACTCATGCATTAACCTCCACTCTTCATGTCCCCCTATTATGTTGTGATACCCATAAAAATTTAAATTGAATCTCTAAACCAAAATAAAAATTAAGTTCTACTAATCATCTCCAGAATCAAGGCAATCAAGAGGGCATCAGATGATTATTTAAATGAAATAATGTTACAGGGAAAAAGCAAGAGACTGTCCCCAAGTCATGATATTCATTGAAATCCTCTGTGCAGACATGATAAAACCGAATGATCATTTTCCGTACAGTAGGAACTCTAATTAAGAAAGCTGCTGTGCAGTTGAAGTTGAGCCAATTTGTCATCTGACTAAATTATTTTCATTTACATGAACTGTGTCAGTTTCTCTTGTTGTGGTCTCCTCTACATTGGAGAGACAGGAAGCCAGCTCACGGAATGTTTCACAGACCACGCACCAAACAATCCTTGATGAATATAAAGGAAACAGGAAATAACTTAAACAAGGAATTATGAGGGTTAAAAGTGGCCATTAAATGTCTTTCACAAGCAGTATGAAGGTGGATCCCAATGCATAGATTAGGACCAAGAAGGTAACGAGGGAAAAGGTTGGTCCACTCAAGGCAAAGTAGGGAATTTATGCATAGAGCCAGAGGTGAGGTCCTTAATAATACTATACTTTGGGATTCAAAAGGAGAAAGCCATGGATGATCAAATTAAGGCAGGGTATGCTGATGTTTTGGGGCATGTTGATATTAAGAAGGTGTAGGTTTTGGAATTCTTGAAAAACAGTAAGGTAGGTAAGTCACCAAGGCCTGAAAGGATCTATCCAAGGATACAGAGGGAGACAAGGGAGGAGAATGCAGGGGCCTTGACAGAGATCTTTATTTTCTCTTGAGCCACATGCGAGGTCCAAGAAGATTTTAGAAGAACTAAAGTTTTTCCATCGTTTAAGAAGGTTAGTAGGGACTCGGCAAGATGGCGGCGATTCTGTAGGACTGCTGTGGACAGCTCTGCCTAACAGCCAAGGCATACCGGTGTTTTTGCCATCCCTGGCCAACTTATGTGGTGGAAATATTACAGAAACCTTACAGAACACATATTTGTTAATATTTGGGAGTGGGAAGGATGCCAAAGGGAAAAGGGGGAAGGATGCCAAAGGGAAAAGGAGCAAGCAAACAGCAGCAGGGAGGACACTCCCATGCAGTACCTACCACACCAAAGACTGCAGCAGCAGCAGCAGCAGCCTCTCCTGAACCCCCCGGGTACCTGACAGACTCACAGGAATTGGCTGCGGCGATGGAGAGATTTACCCTGAAAGTTGCGGCTGTGATTGAGAAGATCCGTGGGAAGATTCGTGCCCAGGTGCAACCTATTGCATCCATGCTGTAGAAGCACGAGCAGGAGATCCAGGGCCTCGGGAGAGGCTGGAGGAGGTGGAGGGTTGAACGAAGGCCTCGGAAGCTGCAATGGACTCATCCAGTCGAATCCAGGTGCTGGAGCGAGAGGTGAGGGCCTTGCGAAACCATATCGACGACCTTGAAAATCGAGGTCGGTGGATAAATCCCTGAATTGTTGGGCTCCCTGAAGGCGAGGAAGGTGAGCAGCTAATCAGTTTCTTTGAAAGTTGGCTGCCGAAGTTTTTGGGCCTCCACATCAAATCCAGCAGGCTTCAGATTGAAAGGGTGTATCGGGTTACAGTGCACAGGTTACAGTGCAGTGCCCCGGCTCGGTCCTAGTGCACTTCGAGGAGAAAGTGAGGTCTGCAGATGCTGGAGATCAAAGTTGAAACTTTATTGCTGGAACAGCACAGCAGGTCAGGCAGCATCCAGGGAACAGGAGATTCGACGTTTCGGGCACAGGCCCTTCTTCAGGATTCCTGAAGAAGGGCCTGTGCCCGAAACGTCGAATCTCCTGTTCCCTGGATGCTGCCTGACCTGCTGTGCTGTTCCAGCAATAAAGTTTCAACCTAGTGCACTTCCACTCATATAAGGACAAGCAAAAAGTCATCGATGTTTCCAGATACCTGAGAAAAGATCCACAGGCACTGCTGCACAAGGGGTCAAAAATCATGTTTATCCAGGATTTTTCAGCAGCTATAATCCGAAAGAGGAAGTCCTTCGATTAAGTTAAAAAGAGGCTGAGGAACTTGGGCATCCATTACTCAATGAGATACCCCGCAGTACTTCGTTTCAGCTATGAGGACTCAGTTTATACATTTGACTTGGCGGATAAGGCTAAAAACTTTGTGAACACTTTAAAATAGATGGATTGGCCTGAAGAATATGGTTAATGTTTGTTCTCTTTTCTATTTTTCCCCATGTTTTCCCTTCCTTTTTTTTATTCCTTTCTTTTTCCCCTAATAATTTCCTTTTTGGAAAGGGGGGAAAAGACTTTGGAATAAGTTGTTCCTTTTTTGTAATAACTGGATTTTCTGATGGGAAATTTTATGGATATTCTTTGTTGTCTCTCCCCTTTTTTTTTGTTTGTTCTGCTTCTCTTTTAGTCACAAGTAGGGTGACATGAAGCCATGGATGGGTGGAGTGCTCATCCTGACTTTGTCTTTTGATTTAAGGATCATATCTTTGTTTTTTTTCTGGCCTAAGGCTGGGGCACAGTCCAGGTTTGAAGGAGCTGTGAAGGAGGGGATGGGTAGGGTGAGTGTCCCCTATGGGCAGGGGGAAGAGCCTTCCATTCAAGGTTCTATAGTTGGTTTTCTTTGTAGTTTTTTTGGTAGTAATAGTTGTTTATAGTTATGATAGAGTAGTTTTTGTACATATAGTTTCTCGATTCAATGAGTCTTTATTTACATGCTCAACGCTTTGCAAGCAGGGTTCTCCCTCCGAGGGGTTCAAGGGTGTCTGAAAGGGGATATGGCTAAGTGTCTTATTAAATGGTGCACCTGGAATATTAAGGCAAGTCATTCGCCTATTAAAAGGAAAAAAGTGCTTTCTAGCCTTAAGAGGGAAAGGGTTGATATTGCTTTGTTGCAGGAAACCCATCTTGATGATGGGGAACACCTGAAGTTACAACAGGGGGGTTATGATCAGGTATTCTTTTCATCCTTTACTACTAAAAGTAGGGGAGTGGCGGTACTTATCCAGAAAAATATTCCATTCACATTATTCGAGCAGGTGAAAGATGAGCAGGGATGGGTTTGTGATACTTAAAGCCCTGACACATGGGGAGGAATATGGCATTTTAAACGTCTACTGTCCTCCGGTGCATCCTCTCAAATGTTTGATTTGCGCTTTCTCTCATTGAGTGCGTTTGGAACACGGCACATTATTATAGGGGGGGGATTTTAATTGTCTTTTGGATCTGACAGTGGACAGGATGCCTTGTGGGCCCCCAACTATTTCTTCACAGGCCAAGCAGGTGGTTGGGGTTGGGGCTGGTGGATATTTGGAGATGTCTTCACCCTACCGGCAAGTACTTCACCTTTTTTTTCAAACCCACATAAATGTCACACGAGGATTGACTTCTTTCTGGCTCCCTTGGCCCTTCTGGATTCGATTATGGGTTGTAAAATTGGGAATATAGCTATCTCTGATCATGCGGCAGTATATTTGGAGGTTAAGGCCAAGAGTGAAGGGCTAGGTTTGCGGCACTGGCGTTTGGACCACTTTCTCCTTAAGGATTCCAAATTTGTGGAATTCCTTTTGAAGGAGTTTCAGGAATTCTTGACTATCAACTCAGGTACAGCTAGTAGTCCTTCCATGCTATGGGAGACTGCGAAGGCCTTTGCTAGGGGATTAGCTATTTCCTATTCGACTAGCCGGAAACAACAGAAGGAGGAACAGCAGCGTCGACTTGAGGCATGGTTGAAAGCCGCGGAGGCAGCACATTTTGCGTGGCCTTCGGTGACTAAGCTACAGCGGATCACAGCCCTTCGGGCTGCCTTGAATTCAATACTGACATAAAACGCAAAGAAAGAACTTGCTTTTGCTAGACAAAGGCTGTTCGAATATGGGAATAGGTCAGGGAAGTATTTAGCATACCTGACTAGGAAAAAGCATGCTCCCCAATCCATTACTGCAATCAGAGACAGCGCCAGGGTCCTTACATATGATGCTAAAAAGATTAATGAGGCTTTACGGAGCTTTTACTCTGAATTGTATCGGTCTAAAGGTTGCGAAGACAGGAGTGCTAAAATGGAGACCTTTTTTAAGAACCTGGACCTCCCAGGAATAACATTGGAACAGGCCTCTTCCTTAATGCCCTCTTGACAGTTCAGGAAATACAGAGGCAGCTAGGCAACTTCAGAGTGGGAAAGCACCTGGCCCTGATGGTCTCCCGGGTGAGTTTTATAAGGAGTTTATAGGGATTCTGTCAGGGCCGATGTTGGAGATGTACAATCACTCCTATATGCATGAACGCCTACCACCATCTTTGAGAGAAGCTAATATTTCCTTAATTCTTAAGAAGGGGAAGATTCCTGAGGATTGTGCTTCATAAAGGCACATCTCTCTATTAAATTCAGACTTCAAGATTCTGTCCAAGGTCCTGGTGCTGAGATTGGAAAGGGTGTTGCCCCATATTATTAAAGAGGACCAGACAGGCTTTATAAGGGGCCGTAGGTCCTCTAATAATATTAGAAGGTTGCTGAATATGGTCCAAGTTTGTCAGCAACGATCGATTCAGGGGTGGTGGTTCCCTTAAATGCAAAGAAAGCATTTGACCAGGTGGAATGGCCGTATCTTTTTTATGTCTTAGAACAGTTCGGGTTGGGTGGAGTCTTTGCTAGGTGGGTGGAGGTTTTATATCGCCACCCTCTGGCCGCGGTCATCACCAACGGGGTGAAGTCTGAGAATTTTACAACTGGTAGGGGTAGTTCGCAAGGCTGTCCACTCTCACCATTGTTGTTTACTTTGGTGATACAGCCACTGGCAGAGGCCATTCCTCAGAACGTCCACATAACCGCTCCGGATGTGGGGTCGAGGGCACACAAGATTACACTGTATGCGGATTATGTCCTTCTGTTTTTATCGAACCTGATATCCTCCATACCCCATTTGATACAATGTATCAATTCATTTGGGGCTATTTCAGGATATAAGATTAACTTTGCAAAATCAGAGGCTATGCCTTTGGGGAACCTTAAGGATGTGCCAGAAGTTGAAGGTGGCTCTAAGTTCCCTTTTAAGTGGTCACGGGCAGGGTTCCGGTACCTAGGCATTTTTATTACCCCCAAGTTTGATCCGTTATTTCGGACTAACTTTGCTCATTTGCTCGACAATATTAGACGAGATCTCCAGAGATGGAAGGCTCTTCCAATTTCATGGCTGGACCGAATATCTTTCATTACGATAAATGTTCTTCCTTATTTGCTTTATCCCATGTGTATGCTCCCCTTAATGTTTCCCAGGTCAATGCTGCAGAAGCTTATGGGGTGGTTTGGTTCCTTTGTCTGGCATCGTGGGCGGCCCCTCATCAAATTTACTAAATTGCAGTTGCCTCAAGGAGAGGGAGGAGTTGATTTCCCAGACATCAGAAGGTATCAATTGAGTTCCCTGCTGTCCTTTGTCTGCGATTGGGTAGGTAACTATCCAAACTCAATATGGCTGGATATTGAGGCCTCCCAAGCAAAATGCCCTCTTATTAACCCACTATTCATGGATAAGGTGACGACAGTTATGGACCACTGCCGGAACCCCATTGTCATTAGTACAGTCAAGGCATGGAGGGCGATGCGTCAGAGTGAGGATTGTTTATCCAAGACTTCGCCACTTACACCTATAGTTGTCATGCCAGGGTTCTGACCAGGGATGATGGACTCATGGTTCAAATTATGGGCAGCGGGAGGAGTTTCTAGTGTGGGAGACTTGTTCGAGGGGGAGGTTATGATGTCTTTTGAGCAACTGAGCCGCAAATACGGATTGCCCAGCAGACACCTTTTCCGTTTTTTTTTCAGGTTAGGGATTTCATCCAGAAGAAGACTACGCTTCTCACTAAGCCCCTATAAGCCCAATACAGAGAAGTTGTTGCTACGCTCCATAAGCACCCTTTCAGTTACTGCCCTCTATCGCCTGCTGGGTGGCAGGGCCTGGCAGGATATTAACCGGTTATGGGAGGCCTGGGAGCAAAAGCTGGGAGTGGAGATCTCTTCTGAAACATGGGAGAACATATGGGAGAATACACGAAAGATCTCAATCTGTAGCAGGACATGCGCTACGCAGTTAAAAGTTCTGCACAGGGCTCATCTGGCACCAGACCGTCTGGCGAAATTTAAAAAAGGGGTATCTTCAGTGTGCCCCAAATGTAAAATAAGTGTAGGTACTCTTACCCATTCCTTCTGGACATGCCACAGGCTCCGTGTTTATTGGAGCACTGAGGCGGGAGAGCTAGGGAGGGTATTGAGGACTGAAGTCAAAGTAGACCGGATATCACCCTTCTTAGGTCTACTGAATTTATCATCTTTAGACGGGCATGGGAAGAAATTATTTAATATTCTTGCACACTGTGCACAGAAGAATATTCAGATGAATTGGGTGTCTGAAAACCCGCCGGGCTTGCTGGGATGGCAGAAATTAATTATGGAGCACATTCTCTTGGACTTTTTCACAAACATGGTGCACCACACAACAGACAATTTTTATAAGACATGGTAGCTCTATTTGAGTTATTTGGATATAGATTTATCGGTTATCTTCATTCGGGCGTTTGTTTAACCAGGATGATTAGATTTGTCAAGCCCTGGGCCCTGGAGGGGGTCTCCCGAGTTAATACGGGTGTGTAAACAATGCTCCCATTCCTTTGTTTGGGAGCTTTGCGCCGAGCACAGCTGTTCTGTATTTTTTTTTTTGCTTTTCTTTCTTTTTTGTGGTGTTGCTTTGCACAGTGTTAGGGTTTGCTTTGTATTATAGAGTAGGTTAGTAGTTAGTAGATAGTAGTTGTATTGTAATTTTTTTCTTTTTATTATACTGATATTTGTGATTGATTGTTTTTTTCAATAATTTTATATGTTTGTAAAGTTAAAAAAAATGCTAATAAATATATTTCCAAAAAAAAGGGCAACAGGGATAATCTAAGATTTTGTAGGCTGGTGAACATTACGTTATTGTAGAGAAATTAGTGCAGAAGAATTATTGGAGAGGATTCTCAAGAAAAGGTTTTACTTGCATTTAGAAAAGAATGCACTTATTAGGCACAGCTGAAAATGTGTTGCTGGAAAAGCACAGCAGGTCAGGCAGCATTCAAGGAGCAGCAGAATCGACGTTTCGAGCATGAGCCCTTCTTCAGGAATGAGTTATTAGGCACAGTCAGCATAGCTTTGTGCAGTGAAGTCTTGTCTCACAAATGGATTAAGTTTTTGAAAAAATGATGAAGATGATTGATGAGGGTATGGCAGTGGATGTAGACTGTGGACTTTACTCAAGCATTTGACAAGGTGCCTTGTGTTAAAGTGGTCCAGAAGGTTTGGTCACATGGGATGCAAGGTGAGTTGATAAGTTGGATACAAACTTGGCTTGGTCATGGAAGACAGAGGGTAATTGTGGAGGAGTGTTTTTTTCTAACTGGAGGGCTGTGACCAGTGGTGTTCCACAACAATCTGTGCTTGGACATCTGTTGCTTGTCAAATATATAGAAAATGATTTAGATGAAAATGTAGATGGGTCTAATTAGTAACTTTTCACATGACACAAAAACTGATGGTGTTGTAGACAATGAGGAAAGTTATCAAAAGGTGCAGCAGGATATACATCAGTTAGAAAGTCTGCACAGAGGAATGACAGATGGAGTTTAATATGGACAAGTGTAAGGTGATGCGTTTTGGGAAGTCAAATACAAAAAGCATTTCCAAATCTCCCTGTCCTACCCCACTTATCCCAGATCCAACCTGCCAACTCGACACCTATCCAACTTCCTTCCCACCTAATCGCTCCACCCTCCCCTCCGACCTATCACAATTACCACGTCCCCTACCCACCTGAATCCACCTACTGGCTTCCCAGCTACTTTCTCCCCAGCCTCAACTACTTATCCTCCTATTTGTCTCTCAGTCCCCTTGTTCCCCCTCCCCCCCAACATTCCTGATGAAGGACTTAGATTAGATTAGATTAGATTACTTTGATTAGATTAGATTAGATTAGATTAGATTAGATTAGATAATTAGATTAGATTAGATTAGATTACTTACAGTGTGGAAACAGGCCCTTCGGCCCAACAAGTCCACACCGACCCGCCGAAGCGCAACCCACCCATACCCCTACATTTACCCCTTTAACCTAACACTACGGGCAATTTAGCATGGCCAATTCACCTGACCCGCACATTTTTTGGATTGTGGGAGGAAACCGGAGCACCCGGAGGAAACCCACGCAGACACGGGGAGAACGTGCAAACTCCACGCAGTCAGTCGCCTGAGTCGGGAATTGAACCCGGGTCTCTGGCGCTGTGAGGCAGCAGTGCTAACCACTGTGCCACCGTGCCGCCCAAAACATCAACTCTTCTGTTCCTTAGATGCTGCCTGACCTGCTGTGCTTTTCCAACGTCATACGTTTCAATTCTGACTCTCAAGCATATGCAGTCCTCACATTCACTAAGGGGGTCTATGGCCACTTTTGATTCTCTCTTCTGTTTTATAAATTTAAAGAAGCTTTTGATTTCAGTTTTGAAATGACTCGTAAATGTATTCTCAAACATTATTTTTTGCTAATCCTTTGCTGGCCAAAAAACTTTGCCAAGCCTCAGGCTTACAACTAATCCTTGTCACATAGAATTTTGTTTCTTTCTATTTGAAGCAACCCGAACTTCCCTCGTTAATCATGATTATTTTATCCCCTTACAAAATCCTTTTGTCTCATTATACCATTCTTGTATTATCCCGTATTATCAAAACCATTAACTATTTTCTTAAACATCTGCCGTTGCTTCTCAACTGTCTTTACTGTTAGATCCTTCCCCAGTGCACTTCAGCTAGCTCTCCCCTCATTCATAGAGTCATACAGCATGGGAACAGACCCCTCGTTCTACCTCGTCCATGTTGACCATAATTCCAAACTAAACTAGTGCTACTTACCTCTGCTTAGCCCATGTCCATCCAAACATTTCTTATTCATGTACTTATCTGAATGTCTTTTTCTATAAAAGAACTAAAAATCAGTCAAAATAAAAACCTTATACTACTGACGTGCAATAACTGTAAGAAATCTAGAAGTAGATCTAGAAATAAACCATACACCACAGATATTAATAATCTATGTTTCTTCTTTCAAATTGAATGCTTGTCTTCCATGTCCTGGTCACTATTTCCCAGGGATCTCTAACTCTGAGATAATCTTTTTAAACCAGCCTCATTCCACATCACCAGATCTCAAATAGCCTGATCAGGAGTTGTATTCACAACATACTGTTCCAGGAAACCATACCAAAAATGTTCTTTGAATTCTTTCTCGCAGCTACCTCTGCGAATCTGACTTTCCAAATGTGCAAGATTAGGGTCAACACGATTAACATAAGACCTTTTTTAATGCCTTCATCTACTGGGTTATTGTCTGTTCTCCCACACAACTCCATTTCGGAGAGCTACAGATTTCTCCTATCACTATTTTCTTCCTCCTTGTTATTTCTTACCTCCACCAATATGGACTCTACATCTTCTGATTGAAGATCGTTTCTTACTATCGTACCTAAGCTATCCTGTATTATCAAAACCATCTCACCACTCTTTCCTTCCTGTCTGTCTTTTCAAAAAGTCATATATTCCTGAATGTTTAGCTCCCAGTTTTGATCTTTTAATAATTCATAATGGTTTTAACACCATACCAAACTACTACTACTTGTACACTGACAAGAACTTTTGATTGTGTAATTCCATATTAATTGGACAGTTTTAGAATTAGCCTATAGACAGGCAACATTAAGGCCAACTGAAAATGCACCCAAAAAAGATACAGCGCAAACTGGCCAGCAAACAGCCAAATGGATTCAGGTGAACGGCCTTGTGAAGGCTCACAAATGAGCTGGTGAATCATAGACAATCTTGTGGGAGGAGTAAAAAAGGCCACAACTTTGAATGCAGAACGTGGAGAACAGTATTGCTCTTTCTGAATTTGCAAAGGCAAATACACACTTACCTTGAAGAGTCTCTTCTGTCTGCAGAATAGTTCCAGTCTGAATTGGACTGAATGGAAAACTTTAGATGTGATCCCACTCAAGCTCCAACTAAAATGGCATCATAATCCTTCTCACATAACAGGACCCTAATCTGTACAACTCATAGACCTGTTTTTGTTTCAGGATGGTGTTACATTTGACCGCAACAGCCTAATGTTGAAATGTGTAATGGGTTAAAAGGTTTAAGTCTGAGCAGCCAAGTAACAAACTTGATTTCAACAATCCTACTCACGTGGAGTTTGCCAAGCCATGTATAAGTCAGCAGTTTCTTTAGCACACTAAAGCTCAGAGAGCCACAAAGTTTTAAGTTTGTTTCTGGTGCAGCATATATCTTGCTCAATGCAAGCCCACAGCTTGTAACTGATTCATTTCATAACTCAAGTTAGAAATTTATTGTCCTCATTAGACAATTAAGGATTATATCAGGGCTAACATAATTCAATGTTTCACGTTCTTACAGACAAAAAGCTCAGAATACAAGAGAAACAATAACTCAGTGTATTTTTATACCGGTCTCAGCATGTAACTTCTTGACATTTGTAGTGCCTTCAACATAATGAACTGTTCAAGTGTTTCAAATTTGTTACAAGTAAACATAAAAATAACCTAAGACATAGCATTAAGTGCAGGACATGGAGCCCTTGAAGCCTCCTTCCCCATTTCATATGATAAACAAACAACTCTACTTTCCTTGCACTATTCCCAAATATTCAATAATCTATGAAACTCTGCCTTGAATATACTCAACAACTTATCATTCAGAACTCTTTGATGTAGAATATTTTAAAGATTCCCAACCCGTGGGAGGAACAATTTCTCCTCGCACTCATTTTTACTCTTAGATTGCAACTTCTGTAGTCTCCTCAGCCAAACCAAACATTCACCCAACATCTCTGTCAACTCCATAAAAATTTTAAGTTTCAACTGGATCACTCCTCATATCTCCATGACTAAAGATTCTACTTCTTAAAGTTAAAGAAATTAGATAAATGCTATTCACTGTTTCTATGTATCTTTGCTCGTGGTATTTTATATTAATTGCAGAGGAACCTCAATTATCGGGCATTTGATTTAACCAAATTTCAGATTATGAGAACAAGAACGCATGATCCCGATGCTTGGCTAACCATGTTTTCTGGCATTCAATTAACTGAACGAAATAATCACCGACTGTGTCCTTCAGATAATCGAGGTTCCTCTGTAAATGGTTGCAATAAATTCTTACATTTATTTTGAACAAATTTGGAACCCTTTAAACACAGATGTTCCAACTCAATACTTTCATTATGTGGTATTTCACTTGTATGGTATTAATTTTCTCAAAAACTGAAGTAAGTCATGTTTCTAAAATTGAAATATCATATATAATACTAAGAAGAAGTTTGCTAGCATTGAAAACTATCCACATTTTCTAAGTGTGCATACTTGAGAACATTAGAAGTGATGCACATCTCGATCTCCTCTTTTGACACACAAAGGAATCATTTTTCTGAAAAAGCAAAGCAAGAGATGTAGGTCCAGTGGAACAGTGGATATCTCAAGGGTGTATTCTGAATACAATATCGGTGAATTATTCAAATATGATTCTCAAATAAAAGGCTGTGAGTGAATATAAGAAAACAATGCTTTTTAGATATGAGAAATAAAAATACAACAAAAAATCTTCTTAAGCAAGCATTGAACAGTGATTGAAGCTGCAAAAACTTGATGTTAATCACTTTTTATGAAATAAAACTTACAACACTGTGAGGGAGCAACTGGTAAAGATTTCTTCTGCACTTCTTCACTGATTGAATACTGGATAAGACAGAAGAAAGTGAAGAGTTCATCAGAATACAATCAAATATTATATTTACTAAAAAATACCACTAGGGAAACAGCAAAAATATTGGGGCACTAGTTGTACCAGCATTATTAAAACCTTCAGAAATAATTACTCAATGTGGTTTGAATTTTGAATTTATCAATGTATACATATATCAATGTATATATTCATACGGATCTAGACAATCTGAAGGAACTACTAGCAACATACACAGAACACTCAACATTCAGTTTCATAGAGTTTAGTCTGGATTGCTGGTGTGAAGTTTAGATGTTAATTTTGGCTTTATGCATAGTGCAACATAAGCATTGGTGGGGGGATAAAAAAGGCATCACATCTGAGAAACGCACAAGGCTGAATCTTTCCGTTTCTAGGCTTGGTATCCAGTTTGCCGTTGGTCTCTGCAACTATTCTCATGCAATCTTCTGCTCTTCACCTCATTAAATAGGCATCTTGCTCCACAAAGCCCTTCTCATGAATAGCACAGCAGGATAGGCACAAGTGTTCACCGTTGCTAGGACTTTCTGGTGTTCACACCACTGGCACCATACATAAAATCCAGCTATACAGCACTTCACATGGTGTATATTAGGAATTTCCCCGACACACTCACTGATAAGAATATGACTGTGAAAACAATTTATTAATATTGCATTCATTTTACAAGCATCAGTTTGGCATTACATTATACATTGGATTAGCACTGATGATTGCTCTATTTCCTTTACCCACCTCATCATGGCCCTTCAGTGCATTTAACTGCTCTAGTTTCTGAGTCCAATATTTTGCTTCTTCTTCTGGGATATCTGTAAATAAGACATTACTGCAGATATTAAGTCTTTGGAAAAGGAGCTTTTCTGTAGCTGTAAATCTAATCTTCTTGCCCAATAGAAAACACAACAAACAATAAAAGCATTCAAAATATGATGCACCGAAAAATATTTAGGTCTCATATTTTACAGTCTCTTCTCCTCCTGTCAAGAGTCAACTTCTCTTTGACATGATGTCTTGAAGCCAGTCTTGTGAAGCAAAAACAGCCACTCTGGCCAGTTTTCTGATGTTACCAAATATTAAGCCTATGTTTGACTCCTCTTCACACAGCCTCTTGGAGAGAAAATTATCGCCATGATCTTGGCGTGCATCATAATAAAACCTCAATGTGATTTAAATTATTCCAGATATTTTAAATAAATATTTCTTTTTTTCTAACCTCCTGATTACATCACTAGTTCTGCATTCAAAGAACAGTCTTTTAAAAAAAAATTTCATGGGATGGATGCCCCTGAAATAACCAGTGAATGCTGCCTACTCCTTGAACTGAGTGTCTTGCCATGCCGTTTCAGAGTGCAGTTAAGAGTCAACCACATTGCTGTGGATCTGAGTCACACACAAGTAAGACCAGATAAAGACGGCAGATTTCATTCCCAAAACGAAAGACATTCATGAACCACATGAGGTTTTGCAATAATTGATCATAATTTCATAATCATCATGACTGAAAGAAGTTTTCAATTCTAGATTTGATTAAATCACTGTCATGGGATTTAAACCATGTCGCCAGAGAGTTAAGCTGGCCTCTGGGTTACTAGTCCAACGACATTACCATTGCAGCACCAACTGCTCATATTGTGTGGTTGCTCTTCCCAATTATGTTGTCTAACCAGCGGATGGTTAAGATTCCTTTAGACGTCATTGTCAAACTGCAAGACAGTGCTCATGGAGCAGGTTGCATCATACAAGGTGGAAGAGAGATTGTAAAGTTGGCAGAATGACTTCTATCCAAGGAAGGCATTCTCCAGTGTTTTCACAACAGCCAATCAAACAGTGATAACTACAGCCAAGAAGGAAAATTTCATTATAAAGACTATCCTCTTGAATTATCTCAAAGGTATGATACTAATAAGGGATGAGAAATTCTAATGTGAATGCAGTGTTAAAAACAAATCTGCTGGGGGAAGAAATGTAAATTGCATGTTGAATATTAGAAAATACTGAGAGCCCAAAAAACCCTTTGGGAACATCTGTTCACAGAATGCAGTTTCTCATTTTAATATTGCAGTTTGTTTTTTGGTCAGGTATATTCCGAGTAGAAAAGTAAATGAAAAGTGTCAAAGAAAATGTTAAATACTACAACAGCTTAATGGAAGCCAGTACTTGGAAGTTCAATACTTTCATAGGATGACATGCCTACACCAGAATAAATTAATTTAGTCATTAAAGTTGGCGATAAAAATATTCAAAGTGGCAATATCTAATATTTTTACTTCAAATTTTATTTCCAAATAGCAAGTTCAGGATTTCACATGCGTATGAACATACCAAAGAAAAAATTAAAATTCTGTAGAATACCGCACAAGTGACATTTATAGTAAAACATTGTTTTCTACAAAGGAAACAACTTGTTTTAATTTATCATCTTCAAACTCACTCAACAAAACACATTCTGTCTCAGAACAAGACACACTGCAAAAGGAAAATCACACTCTATTCAAAATCACACAATGTAGTGCTTTATCTTACAGTGCACATCCAGCATCATCATTGTTGCTTTCTGCAGGTGAAGAAGATTTCTGATTAAATTGCCTTATCAAGTACAAAAGCAAGGCATTATTTAATGGTTTTCATCCCATTAAATATGAGTAAACTACTAGCATAATAACAAAAATTATAAAAAATTACATTCTTGGAAAAGAGCTAGAATAAAGTTTGAATAAGCAAGTATTTACAGAATTGTTGCATCTTAGTACGAAAGGTCAAACATTTACATGCTCAGAAAACAGTTCACAAAGGCATTAGGCTAGATGGGTTTGAAGACAGAAAGCTTATAAAATCTAAATTGACACCTTCCTACTCACTCTGTATAAAACTTTCTGGCGGCCTGCCTTTGATCAAATACAAGTTATTTGGTGGACTATTAAGTGTCTCATCACACCGCTGTCACACCTTTACATGGTAAAGAGAAGTTCATGTCAAGTGGATAACTCAAGCAGCTGGTTTAAAGTGGTTGACTCTTAATTGTGCTCTGCATTAACTGAGCAAGCCACTCAGTCATATTGAAAAAGATAACTCACCTTCTTAACAGTAACTAAGGATGGGCAATTAGTGTTTACTCCACTGTCTTCCTTAAGAAACTGGGGTTGTGTCTTATATTTTAGTCACGATTCATGTCAGCTCATAGTGGAAAGGTAACCTCTTATTTTCTGTTTACTATCACTGAATTAAAGTAATTAATATCAAGCTGAAGCTTAATCAGTAAGCTTCATTTTGCCCCCATATTACATTTGTCACCTATTTCTAATGCCGCTTGTGAAACTGAATGTGTGACTATAAATTTGATAGAAATGGGTAAGTTCTGACAGGAATGATCTCCATTTGTATTAAACCTCTGCACTTATTTATAAGGGTTGACGGTATGTGTGTTCGACTTGAAGGCAGATTCTTGACTCATTGTCTGCTGATGCTTCATCCTGAACCATTTATTTTAGGCATAGTCTTTTGTCAGTGCAGCTTATTGCTTTATACTCATTGGAGTGGGTGGAGAGGCAGATTCCAAGGTTACCTCAATTGAAGTAGGAAATAATCATGCACGACTGGCATTATTCATTAGCCATCAAGGCAACTGATATAAAACTTCAATAAACAAAACAAGGAGTCTCTACACTCAGTTGCACAGTGCCTGAATTGATTGATGCTGATTCTGTGTACTTAGAATAGTTGTAATATGACATAGACAATTATTTAAAAACAGAGGCAGAATTTTAGTCCTATTCTCCCACAGCATGGTGGAGGTGTTAAGGGAATAACATCTGAAATCGATAGTTGCTGAAGTGGGCTTTGCCATGGCTTTAACTCTGTCACACCAAAAGCATCCCACTTTCGGGTTTCACGATCAATCCACAGAGGTAAAGCATGATAAACAACCTATACCTGTCAATGGAAGGATTTCAAATATTTGGATGTGGTTAAATGAGAACATTCCAGACTCAAGGCTTCAGGAATGGCAAACGAAAGGCAACTTGATACACATCATTTTGGTAGTATGATTTTTCCCAGCAATAGGCTGTGAGGCCCTACAGAGTAGCATTATTTCCCAGAGGTGGGAAGAAAATACCAGACTTCCAGATCAATACATGCAGATAGAATAAGCAACTGGAGCGTAATTCTTTGCGCATGGATATAGTGCCATATGATCTCAGGAGGGCAGGAATATTGAATGACATATTACTTTCAGGTTTGAACTTCATTGACCGACTTCCCCAGCATTTTTTCCTAAACAACACTCCTCAAAAGAGCAGTTTTCAGCTCCACTCGTTCCCTTCCTTCTAGCTACATCTACAGGTTGGAACTTTCCTGTGTTTCTGAATGAGCAACAGTAAAAGTAGAAGCTAAGTAAAATCACAATGTGTTTCCAAAACAACTGCATTTTCTGGGGATGTATCCCCCATTTGCATTTGAACACATATCTTTGCCAGTTAAAATTATGCCCAACGTCTTTTCCATCCGAATAGCCATGGAGATTTCGTGAAATCAGATCAATGCAAAGAATTCTAAGCATTTGGAACCTGATCAATCAGATGTAATTAAGTCCATACCAGCAAAGAGAAGAAGCCATGAATTTTTCATCAGCAACAGACAAGTGGGATCTTATCCAGGTGGAATGCTTACAGTACTCAACCAACCTAAAACTAATTATGTTAACAACATTCTAATAGTGAACATTAAAAATTCAACACCATAAATTGACAATACGCCCAGTACACATGTTCTAACACTTGTTCCTCATGGTTTTAAAGCAAATCATACACGACTTCTCCAAAAAAAAACCTTCTCACCAGTGTCATTTGGTGCTACTGAAACAATCCCAACTCAAGGAAAAGTCACTTTTTATCTTTTTAAAAATCTGCCGTTTATTGGGAATAATATTTATCCAAAACTGTTTTTACGACAACTGTTACAATAAATGGTCCACACCATTAGTTGGTGGGAGAAGACTGGCTGATCTTACAGACAAGGTCAGGCAAGCATTCACACTCTTGTACCTTTTCCCTTATTGTCCATAATCAGTTTTCCTTTGCTGAAAAGGAAGCCTTTGGAATTTGCAAGTTAATTTAAATAACAGCATCAATTTTGATGTTTTTTAAAAAAGATTATTTATACTCTCACACATCCCAAGAACGTAAATGTTAAGAAAAATACAATTCAAGAGAATAGCATACTTTTACAAGTTACAAATAGAAGAATAGTTCATAGTTTATATTTAAAGAAGCTCTTACTGTTAGTTTTTATATTTCTCACTATATTGCCCTTTTCTCTCTCTTCATGTTTTTTAGTCCTCCTTTGCTGAACTGTGAATCTATCCCAGCTTTTAAGGCTATCACTGACTTCGACCTCCATTAATGTATTTTTTCAACTTAATGCTCTCCTTAACCTTTTTGGTTTGCCAGGTTGTTTATTACTCTCTTTAAATATTTTCTCCTTATTGGCATTTTTTTTTGTTGAGAATCACAAACTACCTCCTTAAATGTTTGCCACTGTTTGTTTACTGTCTTTCCTGCTAATCTTTCAGCCCAGTTCATTTTAGCTAACATTATGCTGCAATTTACATGCTAACTCTTGATTAAACTTCCATAAAATATTGGTCTCAAGTTAATCTGGAGCAGTATTTTTAGAGAAGTATGACTAAGCTATTTTCTGCGTCTGCAGATTGTTAAGGTGAAAAGATAGCCTTTAATGTGCCCTTCCTGTCAGTTCTAAGAGATCAGGGAGAATTTCAATGTTCCTGATGATTATGTCTGTCGGAAGTGAGTCTGGTTGCAAATCCTATCGAATTGCATGGATAGGTTAGAGGCAATGAGAAAGTTACAAGAGCCAGAGACCGTGATAGATGGCAGTTTCAGGGAGGTAGAAATACCACAGATGCAGTCAGGTAGATGGGTTACCTTTAGGAAAGGTAGAAGAGGTCAGCAGTAGTACAGGAAACTGTCAGGAACTATGTGAACACCAGATTAATCAGCCACAGTCGAGTTAAGAGCAGTATGTCAACTGAGCACAATGCAACATCATCCATGCTTTCCAGACCAATCTCAACATTGTCATCAAGCCAGCAGACAAAGGAGGACCCATCGTCATAGAGAACAGAACTGTAAGGAAGTGTACCAACAACTGAACACAACAGGAAACTATCAGCTGATCCAACCAAAGAACACATCCATAAACTAAACAGATTGATCAAGACTTTTGGTTCAGTCCTTCAGAGTGCCCTACGCACTCTCATCTCACATACTTCTTGCAAAGGGGACTTCTACTGCCTTCCAAAGATTCAACAAATCCAATACACCTAGATGTCCCATCATATCAGGCAATGGGACCCTCTGTGAGAACCTCTCTGGCTATGTTGAAGGCATCTTGAAACCCATTGTAAAGGGGATCCCTAGCTTGTCATGACACGAAAGATTTCTTACAGAAACTCAGCACCCACGGACCAGTCAAACCAGGGACATTCCTCAACACAATGGACATTTCAGCATTTTACACCAGCATCCTCCATGACAACAGCATCACAGCAACAGACTCAGTGCTCAACACCAAAAACAGCCAATCTCCAGGCACCATTCTACAAACCCATCCGCTTCATCCTTGACCAGAACGTCATCACCAATGACAAATAACTCTTCATCCAGACACACAGAACAGCCATGGGGACCAAATTTGCACCCCAATATGCCAACATTTACATGCACGAGTTCAAAAAAGACTTCTTTGTTGCACAACTCTAGATACATTAATTACATTTTCTTCCTCTGGACCCAGGGCCAGGAGACACTGGAAATATTACAAAGTGATATCAACAAGTTTCATCTCACCACAGACTCACCATGGAGTACTCTTCAGAATCAGTTTCATTTTTGGACACACACACACCTCCATCAAGGACTGACACCTCAGTACCTCACTCTACCGCAAGCCTATGGATAACCTCATGATGCTGTACTTCTCTAGCTTCCACCCTAATCATATTAAAACAGCCATCCCCAATGGACAAGCCCGAGCCATATATAGGATTTGTTTGAATGAGGAGGAACACGACAGACACCTCAAGGTGCTGAAGGATGCCCTCAAGAGAATAGGAGATGATGCTCAACTCACTGATCGCCAGTTCCAATGTGCTACAGCGACAGACTGTAATGATCTCCTGAGGAGACAGACATGGGATACGACTGATAGAGTGCCTTTCATCGTCCAGTACTCCCCGCGAGTGGTGAAATGACACCGTGTTTTTCGCAGCCTTTTCGATGAGAATAAGCACCTCCACTTCTCACCTTTAAACAAACACCAAACCTTAAACAGATCATTGTTCATAGCAAACTACCCTGCCTTCAGGACAACATCGACTAGAACACCACATAGCCCTGTCACGGCAATCAGCATACTACCTGGATACTACCATTACACTTGGGGACACCACCCACCACATGCACGGCAGGTACTCACGTGACTCAGCCAACATTGTCTATTTCATACACTGCAGGCAAGGATGTCCCAAAGCATGGTATATGGTGAAACCCATGGAGATCTTATGACAAAGGATGAATGGACAGCATGCAACAATCACCAGACAGGGATGTTCCCTCCCAGTGGAGGAACACTTTACTGGTCAAGGACATTCAGCCTCGGATCTTCTGGTGAACGTCCTCCAAGATACGCAATAACGCAGAGTCACCGAGCAGAGGCTGAGAGCCAATTTCGGTATCCATGAGGACAGACTCAACCAGGATCTTGGATTCATGTCACACTACAGGTGACCCATATATATATATATATATATATATATATACACACACACACACAATAGGGTGAATTTGTATTTATAGATACATTCTATTTTGTACAAAAAGCACAATCTGTAGGGAGTCAGTCATAGAGATGTACAGCATGAAACAGACCCATCAGTCCAATTCGTCCGTGCCAACCAGACATCTGAGATTAATCTAGTCCCAGCTGCCAGCACTTGGTGCCTAACTCTCCAAACCCTTCCTATTCTTTTATCCATCCAGATGCCATTTAAATGTTGTAATTGTACCAGCCTCCACAACTTCCCCTGGCAGCTCAGTCCATACACACACAACCTTCTGCGTGAAAAATTTGTCCCTTAATTCCCTTTTTAAATCTTTCCTCCCTCACCCTAAACCTATGCCCTCCAGTTCTGAACTCACCCACCCCAGAGAAAAATCCTGTCTATTTACCCTATCCATGCCACTCATGATTGAATAAAGCTCTCTATGGTCACCCCTCAGCCACAGATGCTCCAGAGATAACAGCCCCAGCCTATTCAGCCTCTCCTGACAGCTCAAACCCTCCAACCCTGGCAAATTCCTTGTAAATCTTTTCTGAATCCTTTCAAGTTTCACAACATCCTTCCAACAAGGGAGGCGAGCAGAATTGCACACAATACTCCAAAAGTGGGCTAACCGATGTCCTGCACAGCTGTAACACGATCTCCCAACTCCTATACCCAATGGTCTGACCAATAAAGGCAAGTGTACCAAACGCCTTATTCACTATCCAGCTTACCTGCAACTCCACTTTCTAGGAACTATGAACCTGCACTCCAAGGTCTCTTTGTTCAGCAACACTCCCCAGGACCATACCATTATGTGCAGAAGTCCTGCTCTGATTTGCCTTTTCAAAATGTAGCACCTCACATTTGTCTAAATTAAACTCCTTGGACCATTGGTTCATTTGATCAGGATCCCGTTGTACTAGGAGGTAATGTTCTTTGCTACACCACCAATTTGGCATCACTTACAAACTTATTAACTATACCTCTTCTGTTCACATCGAAATCATTTACATAAAGGACAAAAAACGTGGACTCAGCACCGATTCTTGTGGCATACCACTGGTCACAGGCCTCCAGTCTGAAAAGCAACGCTTCATCACCACCGTCTGTCTTCTACCTTCGAGCCAGTTCTGTTTACAAATGGCCAATTGTCCCTCATTCCATATGATCCAATCTTGCTAACTAGTCTACAATGAGGAACATTGTCAAAGTTGACAAATTCCTACTTGGAAAATAAGGCCAATCTGACTTCACATTGGGATACAGACAGACTTTAACCTCAAACGTTTAGTGCATTGTCTGAGCTGAGATGTCACTTTTTTTTATAAATTGACAAAACCTTAGGTTACCTTGGAGCTGTGACTTGAAAGAAATTCTGGGACTTACATATTAATCAATCAAAACTTATATCCCCAATCTAAATGTTAAAGACTTAACAGTCTAATTCATTGTCAAATTGGACAGTTATCTAATTCATTGCATCAGTAATATGATAACTTGATATTTTACTTATAAATTCTCTGTTTTATTTATCCTTTTCCACCAGCTACCTAACGAGGGAGTAGCACTCCAAAAGCTTGTACTTGCAAATAAACCTGTTGGACAATAACCGAGTGTTGTATGATTTTTAACTTTATTCACCACAGTCCAACACCGGCACCTCCACATGATTCCTATCTCAAACAAGTATGATGTTTTGGAAACTATAGGGTTAATGGACTCTCAGCAAACATAACACTGACAGCCAAGTTTCTGGTATTAAGACAGACTGTATTGTAACGAGGGGTATGTGAGGGTCCAGGCGATTGATTGTGGTAGGAGACTGTAGCCAGAGGCACATTTCTGTGGCTGACGACGAAACACCAGAATGGTGCGTTGACCTCCTGGTGCCAGGGTGAAGGATGTCTTGGAGAGAGAGCAGAATATTCTCAAAGGGGAGAGGGGCCAGCAGGAGGTTGTTGCACATACTGGAACAATGACGTAGAAGAGAAAAGGATGAGGTTTTGAGGGGTGAATATAGGAAATTAGCTAGGAGGTTAAAAAGCAGATCCTCAAGAGTAGTAACATCTGGATTACTCGTTGTCCTAAACACTAGAGGGAGTAGGAATAGGGGAAAATACAGCAGATAAATGTGTGGCTGAAGAGCTGGTGCAGGGGAGAAAGATTCTAATTTTTGGAACATTGGAATCTCTTCTGGTTAGAAGTAACCTGTTTTAGAAGGATGGGTTGCACCTAAATTGGAAGGGGACTAATATACTGACAGGGAGATTTGCTCAAGCTACACGGCAGGATTTAAACTAGTTGCGGGGGAGATCAAGATAGATCATGAGAAAAGACGCCTGTCTGAAGCTGGTGCAATTGGGTAAAGCAGCAAGTCAAACAGTCAAACAAGAGCAAAGTAGAGAATGAGATAGGGCTAATAAATTAAACTTCATTTATTTCAATGCGGGAGGTCTGACAGGTAAGGCAGATGAACTCAGGAATGGTCGAGAAGATTGGACTGGGATATCATAGCTATTACAGAGACCTGGCTCAGGGATGGACAGAACTGGCAGTTTAATGTTCCAGGGTATAGATGCTATAGGAAAGATTGGGGGGGGAGGTGGCAAGAGAGGACACAGAGTGGAATTTTGATGAGGGGTAATGGCTCTACTGAAGGAAGATATTCCGGGGAATGTGTCCAGTCAAGTTATTTGGATGGAATTGAAGAATAACAAGAGGATCTTAACCTCTTGCTCAATAGTCAGCAAGGAAATTAAAAGCAAATTTGTAAGGAGAGCTCAGTTATCAGTAAGAATAAGAGTGTGGAAATAGTAGTTTTCCAAACACAGATTAGGACTGCCATTGTGTTGTGGGGTTTGGATGGAGAGGAATTTGTTAATGTGTACAAGAAAATTTTTTGATTCAGTGTGTGAATGAACCAAGAGAGAAGGAGCAAAACTTGATCTTCTGTTGGGAAATAAGGCAGTGCAAGTGACTGAGATGTCAGTCAGGGAGCAACTTGTGGCCAGTGACCATAATTCTACTAATTTTAAAATAGTGATGAAAAGGATAGACCACTTAGTGTCATAGAGATGTACAGCACAAAAACAGAGCCTTCAGTCCAACTTGTCCATGCCGACCAGATATCCCAACCCAATCTAGTCCCGCCTGCCAGCACCTAGCCCATATCCCTCCAAACCTTTCCTATTCATATACCCATCCAAATACCTTTTAAATGTTGCAATTGTACAAGCCTCCACCACTTCCTCTGACAGCTCATTCCATATACGTACCATCCTCTGCATGAAAAAGTTGCCTCTTTGGTCTCTTTTATATCTTTCCTCTCTCATCCTAAACCAATTCTGGAGTACCTCGCCCACGGAAAAGACTTTGTCTATTTATCCTATTCATGCCCCTCATAATTTTGTAAACCTCTGTAAGGTCACCCCTCAGCTTCCGACATTCCAGGGAAAACAGCCCATCCTATTCAACCTCTCCTTATAGTTCAAATTCTCCAACTCTGGCAACACCCTTGTAAATCTTTTCTGAACCCTTTCAAGTTTCATAACATCTTTCCAATAGGAAGGAAACCAGAATTGCACGCAATATTCCAAAAGTGGCCTAACCAATGATTTAAAAGTTAAAATTCTAAACTGGAGAAATGACAATTTTGTCAGTATTAGGCAAGAAGTTTCAAAAGTTGATTGGAGGCAGATGTTTGCAGCTAAAGAGACAGTTGAAAAATGGGAAGCTTTCAAAAATGAAATAACAAGAGTCCAGAGACAATATGTTCCTGTTAAGGCTGGTAGGCATAGAGAATGCTGGCTGACTAGAGAGATTGAAGTTCTGGTCAAGGAAAAGATGAAAATGTGTATCAAGTATAGACAGCAAGGATGAATTGAGTTCCGAGAGGAATATAAGGGCAGTACGAGTATACTCAAGTGGGAAATCAGGAGGGAAAAAGGGGACATGAGATAGCTGTGGCAAATAGGATTAATGAGAATCCAAACTTATTCTATAAATATCTAAGGACAAATGGGTAATTGGAGAGAGAATAGGGCCCCTTAAAGGTCAGCAAGGCGGTCTATGTATGAAATCACAGGAGATGGGGGAGATAAGAAACGAATATTTTGCATCAGTGTTTACTGGAGAGAAGGGTATGGAAGCTAGAAGACTTAATGAATAAATACCATTCTTGAAAAGTGCCCATATTACAAAAGAGGAGGTCCTGCATGTCTTAAACTGCATTAAGGTGCAGAAATCCCAGAATCTGATCAGGTGTACCCTAGAACTCTATAGGAAGCTGAGGAAGTGATGGCTGGACACTTTGCGAAGATATTTGTATCATTGAACCTGAGGGGCACCAGTATCTTTGGGGGGAGGTTTGCTAGTGCTCTTGGGGGGGGTTTAAACTAACTCTGCAGGGGCATGGGAACCCAGATTGTAGCTTCAGGGTGCAGGGCCTGGAGTGTAGGGAGGTTAGGAACATGGCATCAATTTCCAAGGAGGGTGTCTGTAAACAGGAAAGTGGCTTGAAGTGTGTATACTTCAATGCAAGAAGTATACGAAATAAGGTAGGTGAACTTGCAGCGTGGGTTGTTACCTGGGACTTCGATGTTGTGGCTATTACGGAGACATGGCTAGAACAGGGACAGGATTGGCTGTTGCAGGTTCCAGGATTTAAATGTTTTAGTAGGGTCAGAGGTGGGGGTAAAAGAGGGGGAGGTGTGGCATTGCTTGTCAAAGATAGTATTACAGTGGTGGAAAGGACGATGGATGAGGACTTGCCATCTGAGGTAGTTTGGGCTGAGGTTAGGAATAGGAAAGGTGAGGTCACCCTGTTAGGAGTCTTTTACAGGCCTCCTAATAGTCCTAGAATCATTGAAGAAAGGATAGGGAAGGTGATTCAGGAGATGAGTGACAGTAATAGGGTGGTTGTTATGGGGTCTTTAACTTTCCTGATATTGATTGGGAAAGCTATAGCTCAAGTTCGTTAGATGGGTCAGTGTTTGTTCAATGTGTGCAGGAGAGTTTCCTGACACAATATGTAGACAGGCCAACAAGAGGTGAGGCCATACTGGATTTGGTTCTGGGTAACGAACCAGGCCAGGTGTTAGAATTAGAGGTAGGTGAGCACTTTGGGGATAGTGACCATAATTCGGTGATTTTTACTCTCGTGATGGAGAGGGATAAGTGTGTACTACAGGGCAAGAGTTATAGCTGGGGTCAGGGAAATTATGATGCGGTGAGGCATGACTTAGGATGTGTGGCTTAGAAAAGTAGACTCCAAGGCAAGAGTGTAAATGATATGTGGAGCTTGTTCAAGGAGCAACTATTGAGTGTCCTTGATAATTATGTACCTGTCAGGCAGGGAAGAAAGGGTCGTGCGAGGGAGCCGTGGTTTAATAAGGAATTGGAATCCCTTGTTAAATGGAAGAGGGCGGCCTATCTCAAGATGAGACGTGAAGGTTCAATTGGGGCGATAGGGTAGCCAGGAAGGACCTGAAGAGAGAGCTAAGAGCAGCAAGGAGGGGACATGAAAGGTCCTTAGTCGGTAGGATTAGGGAAAACCCTAAGGCTTTCTATAGGTATGTTAGGAATAAAAGAATGACTAGGGTAGGAATAGGTCCAGTCAAGGATAGTAGTGGGAAGTTGCGTGTGGAGGCGGAAGAAATTGGGGAGACACTGAATGAATACTTTTCTTCAGTATTTACTCAGGAACAGGGCATTGTCGTCGATGTGAATACTGAGTCACAAATAAGTAGAATGGATGGCTTTGAGGTATGTAGAGAAGAGGTGTTGGAAATCCTGGAAAAGGTGAAAATAGATAAGTCCCCTGGGCCTGATGGCATTTATCCTAGGATTCTCTGGGAAGCAAGGGAGGAGATTGCAGAGCCATTGGCCTTGATTTTTATGTCCTCTTTGTCTACTGGAGTAGTGCCAGAAGACTGGAGGATAGCAAATGTGGTTCCCTTGTTCAAAAAGGGGAGTAGGGATAACCCTAGTAACTATAGGCCGGTGAGTCTCACTTCTGTTGTGGGCAAAGTCTTAGAGAGAATTGTAAGGGATAGGATTTATGCACATCTGGATAGGAATAATGTGATCAAGGATAGTCAGCATGGTTTTGTGAAGGGTAGGTCGTGCCTCACAAACCTTATTGAATTTTTTGAAAAGGTGACGAAGGAGGTTGATGAGGGGAAAGCGGTAGATGTGGTATATATGGATTTTAGTAAGGCGTTTGATAAGGTTCCCCATGGTAGGCTACTGGAGAAAATACGGAGATATGGCATTGAGGGTGAGTTGGAGGTTTGGATTAGGAATTGGCTGGATGGAAGAAGACAGAGGGTAGTAGTTGATGGCAAAGTTTCTTCATGGAGTGCCGTCACTAGCGGTGTTCCGCAAGGATCTGTTTTGGGACCATTGCTGTTTGTCATTTTTATAAATGACCTGGAAGAGGGGTTAGAAGGTTGGGTGAACAAGTTTGCGGATGATACGAAAGTCGGAGGAGTTGTTGACAGTGAGGAAGGATGTGGCAGGTTACAGCAGGATATAGAGAAGCTGCAGAGCTGGGCAGAAAGGTGGCAAATGGAATTCAATGTAGCTAAGTGTGAGGTGATTCACTTTGGGAAGAATAACAAAAAGATGGGGTACTGAGCTAATGGTCAGATACTTGGTAGTGTGGATGAGCAGAGGGATCTTGGTGTCCTTGTACACAGAACTCTGAAAGTTGCCACCCAGGTAAATAGTGCAGTGAGGAAGGCATATGGCGTACTGGCTTTTATTGGTAGAGGAATTGAGTTCCGGAGTCCTGAGGTCATGATGCAGTTGTATAAGACTCTGGTGCGGCCGCATCTGGAATATTGTGTGCAGTTTTGGTCGCCATACTATAGGAAGGATGTGGAGGCACTGGAACGGGTGCAGAGGAGGTTTACCAGGATGTTGCCTGGTATGGAAGGAAGATCGTATGAGGAAAGACTGAGACACTTGGGGCTGTTTTCATTAGAGAAAAGAAGGTTTAGGGGTGACTTGATTGAGGTGTACAAGATGATTAGGGGGTTAGATAGGGTTGACAGTGTGAACCTTTTCCCGCGTATGGAGTCGGGTATTACAAGGGGGCATAGCTTTAAATTAAGGGGGGGTAGATATAGGACTGAAGTTAGGGGTAGGTTCTTCACTCAGCGAGTCGTAAGTTCATGGAATGCCCTGCCAGTAGCAGTGGTGGACTCTCCCTCTTTATGGGCATTTAAGCGGGCATTGGATAGGTATATGGAGGATAGTGGGTTAGTATAGGTTAGGTGGGCTTGGATCGGCGCAACATCGAGGGCCAAAGGGCCTGTACTGCGCTGTATTCTTCTATGTTCTATGTTCTATCAATACCCATAGGTGAGGTGCCAGTAGACTGGAGGTTGACTAACATGATGCCATTATTCAAGAAAGGTGGAAAGGTGTGTCTAGGGAACTATAGACTAGCGAGCCTGACATCAGCAGTGGGCAAGGTGTTGGGAGGGGATTGTGAGGGACAGGCTTTACAAGGCAAAGACTGATTAGGGATGGTCAACATGGCTTTGCATGTGGGGAATCATGACTCTCTAACTTGATTGAGTCTTTTGAGGGCGGCACGGTGGCTCAGTGGTTAGCACTGCTGCCTTACAGCGCCAGGGACCCCGGTTCGATTCCCGGCTCAGGCAACTGTCGCTGCAGAGTTTGCACATTCTCCCTGTGTTCTGCGTAAGTTTCTTCCGGGTGCTCCGGTTTCCTCCCACAGTCACAAAGATGTGCAGGTCAAGTGCATTGGCCACACTAAATTGTCCATAGTGTAAGGTGAATTAGTCATGGGTAAATGTAGGGGACTGGGTGGGTTGCTCTTCGAGGGTCGGTGTGGACTTGTTTCCACACTGTAGGGAATCGAATCAATCAAGAGGATTGAAGGCGGCAGAGTGGTCTACATGAGCTTCAGTAAGGCGTTTGACGAGTTTCCATATGGTAAACTGGTTAACAAGGTTAGGTATCATGGAATACAGGGAGAACTCGCCATTTGGATATGTAACTGGGATCTTGGTCAGCTGGGCCGAGGAGTGGCAGATGGATTTTAATTTAGATAAATGTGTCGTACTGCATTTTGGTGAGGTAAATTAGGGCAGGACGTTATTCACTTAATGGTAAGGTCCTGGTGGATTTTGCTGAACAAAGAGACCTGGGAGTGCAGGTTCATAGTTCCTTGAAACTGGAGTTGCAGGTCGACAGAATAGTGAAGGTGTTTGGTACACTAGCCTTTATCGGTCACTGCATTGAGTATAGGAGTTGGAAGATCATGTTACGGCCATATAGCGCATTGGTAAGGCCACTTTTGGATTATTGCATTCAATTCAGGTCACCCTCCTATAGGAAAGATGTTGTGAAACCTGAAAGGATTCAGAAAAAAATTACAAGTTTGTTGCCAGGGTTTGAGCTGTACTGAGAGGTGGAATAAGCTGGGGCTATTTTCCTTGGAGGGTCAGAAGCTGAGGGGTGATTTTATAGAGGTTTATAAATCATGAAGGGCATAGACAGGGTGAACAGCCGAGGTCTTTTGCCCAGGGTAAGAGAGTCCAAAACTACAGGACATAGATTTAAGGTGAGAGACAAAAGGTTTAAACGGGATCTAAGGGGCAACTTTTTCATGCAGAGGACGGTGTCTGTATACAATGAGCTGCCAGAGGAAGTGGTAGGGGCTGGTATAAATTATAACATTTAAAAGGCAGCTGGACGGGCACATGAATAGGAAAGAAGGATATGGCTCAAATGCTGGCAAATGTGGCTAGATTAGGACATCTGATCGGCATGGACAAGTTGAAGTCTGCTTCAATGTTGTACATCTCTAAAAATCTATGACTCTAATTCTCTTTTGTCAAGTTAAACACAAGATTTTTTCTAATTGGAGTTGCCCATTCTTGAAGTGAATACTGAATTCTATCATTTCATCACCAGAACTGAGGAAGAGTCACTCTGATTTTTTACTGTAAATACTGCCAGACCTGCTGAGCTTTCCCAGCAATTTCTATTTTTGTCTCAGGATTAATAAATTACCTCCAAGTAAATGAGTCCTGAGGAAGAAGTGATGATAGCATGATAGAATTCAGTATTCACTTCAAAAGCCTCTATCTCTCTCAGTCGCACTTATACTCTCATCTTCCTGACTACTGACCAAAATGAAGGTACTTAATCTCAAGGGTGTAATATACTCCTGAAACACACAGTGTCAGGTAACTCTCTCCCTCCTGGACATGTAGCAGTGTTTGAAGTTCAGACTGCAACTCATTAACTCTGAGCCAGTGTTCATCGAGCAACCAACACTTGCTGCAGGTGCGGTCATTATGAACCACAATAGGGTTCATCAGTTCCCACGTCATGCAGGTACAATTCATAGACTGGCCCTGCATCTCCATTTCATTTATTTAGTTCTTAAATTGTTTTATAAAAAAGGGTTTCTTATTGGTCTTTTAGTTTGTAACCTGTAAATGATTATCCTATTTATCTTCAATCTGAAAGTAAACTATAATAGACAATCAAATTGGCAACTATTACAAACCAATGCTTTTTCTGTGATGTTGCTTTGCTTTGTGCTGGGCAGCCAAACTTGGGCTTAAATTTGTCCTGTTAAGAAGTCCAGAAAAGCATGCAAAATGCATCCCTTCCCTCTCCACTGAATACCCATGCTGTTTCAAAATCTTTGAACCATATACTCACTTGGGCTGTGTCTCACTGCAAAGCCCACTGATCCTCTGTAGGCAACCTCTAACCCATCTCCCAATCTCTCACTTTAACTTTGTTACTTTCATTCAAGGAACTATGGAATTGCCCTATAATTTTGATCTGGTTAATAAAGTTTCAACTGAAGTTTGACACAGCTGCACAACAAATAAAAACTCCTTGTGACTGACCAGGATGAGTTCAAAAGAGATTAGCTGACCATCCTTCTTCATCTGATCTTAATGGTGGGGATGTTTGCTGATGACTACACAACATTCAACACTATTTGCCATTCCTCAGAGAGTGAAGATGGCTGGACCCAAATACAAGACGTGAACAACATTTAGACTTGGGCTGGTATTTGGCAATAAATAGTCATGCCACACAAGTTATTGGCAAGATCTCCTCCAACTAGAGGAAGGTTCAAACCATCATTTCTGGAAATTCAATTGCATTATCATCACTGAGTACCTCCATTGGAGGGTTAGCATTGAGCATAATACTGTGACAGCAAGAGCAGGTCAGAGGCTGAGAATTCTGCTGCAAGTAACTCATTTCATGACTCCTGCAAGTCTGTCCACCACGAACAAGGCAGAAGTCAGGCATGTGATGGGACACTCTCCACTTGTCTGGGCAACTACAGCTCTAAAAACACTCAAGAAGATTGATACCATCCAGGACAAAGCATCCTGATTGATTGGAATCCAATCTAACATCATCAACATTCACATCCTCCACTACTGATGCATAGAGGGAGCAGTTTGTTACCATTTACAGATACACTACAATAACTCATGAAGGCTTTTGCGTCAATACCTTCCAAAGCGACAATCTCCAGCATCGAGAAGGATGAAGGCATCAGGCACATGGGAACACCGCCACTAGTAAGTACCCCTCAAAACCACAAATTACCCAGTCTTGCAACTATTTTCACCCATTTGTTCAATGTCACTCAGTTGAGATACTGGAATACCCTTCCTTATTGCACCACTGGTATATCTATACCATTTGGACTGCAGTGGATTAGATTACTTAGTATGGAAACAGGCCCTTCGGCCCACCAGGTCCACACCGACCTGCCGAAGAGCAACCCACCCAGACAAATTCCCCTACATTTACCCCATCACCTAACACTACAGGCAATTTAGCATGGCCAATTCACCTAACCTGGATCAAGGGAACTCACCACCATCTACTTCACAGCAAATAAATTCCAGCCACATGCAGATCACATGAACAAATAACTTGAAAAACACAACAATTATCATGTCAATGAACATTTTAAAGCTAGTTTGTAAATCAACTAATCCACATACATCATTCAAGATTTAGTCTGTTGTTAAGACCACTTGAATTATACAGAGTAAAGAAGTTAAGCTTCAAGGATTTTTATTCCATTGATTTGTAGGGAAATAGATGGTGACATCTTGCAAAATGTCCAGATTACAGAGGAGGAAGTGCTGTATGTCTTGAATCGCTTAAAAGTGGATAAATCCCCAGGACCTGATCAGGTGTACCAGAGAACTCTGTGGGAAGCTAGAGAAGTGATTGCTGGGTCTCTTGCTGAGATATTTGTATCATCGATAGTCACAGGTGAGGTGCCGGAAGACTGGAGGTTGACAAACGTGGTGCCACTGTTTAAGAAGGGCGGTAAAGACAAGCCAGGGAACTATAGACCGGTGAGCCTGATCTCGGTGGTGGGCAAGCTGTTGGAGGGAATCCTGAGGGACAGGGTGTACATGTATTTGGAAAGGCAAGGACTGATTCAGGATAGTCAACATGGCTTTGTGCGTGGGAAATCAAGTCTCACAAACTTGATTGAGTTTTCTGAAGAAGTAACAAAGAAGATTGATGAGGGCAGAGCAGTAGATGTGATCTATATGGACTTCAGTAAGGCGTTCGACAATATTCCCCATGGGAGACTGATTAGCAAGGTTAGATCTCATGGAATACAGTAAGAACTAGCCATTTGGATACAGAACTGGCTCAAAGGTAGAAGACAGAGGGTGGTGGTGGAGGGTTGTTTTTCAGACTAGAGGCCTGTGAGCAGTGGAGTTCCACAAGGATCAGTGCTGGGCCCTCTACTTTTTGTCATTTACATAAATGATTTGGATGCCAGCATAAGAGGTACAGTTAGTAAGTTTGCAGATGACACCAAAGTTGGAGGTGTAGCGGACAGCGAAGAGGGTTACCTCAGATTACAACAGGATCTGGACCAGATGGGCCAATGGGCTGAGAAGTAGCAGATGGAGTTTAATTCAGATAAATGAGAGGTCTGCATTTTGGGAAAGCAAATCTTAGCAGGACTTATACACTTAATGGTAAGGTCCTAGGGAACATAGAGACCTTGGAGTGCAGGTTCATAGCTCCTTGAAAGTGGAGTCGCAGGTAGATAGGATAGTGAAGGCAGCGTTTGGTATGTTTTCTTTTATTAGTCAGAGTATTGAGTACACGAGTTGGGAGGTCATGTTGCGGCTGTACAGGACATTGGTTAGGCCACTGTTGGAATATTGCGAGCAATTCTGGTCTCCTTCCTATCGGAAAGATGTTGTGAAACTTGAAAGGGTTCAGAAAAGATTTCCAAGGATGTTGCCAGGGTTGGAGGTTCTGAGCTACAGGGAGAGGCTGAATAGGATGGGCTGTTTTCCCTGGAGTGTTGGAGGCTGAGGGGTGACCTTATAGAGGTTTACAAAATTATGAGGAGCATGGATAGGATAAATAGACAAGGTCTTTTCCCTGGGGTCAGGAAGTCCAGAACTAGAGGCCAAGGTTTAGGGTGAGAGGGGAAAGATATAAAAGAGACCTAAGGGGCAACATTTTCACGCAGAGGGTGGTACGTGTATGGAATGAGCTGCCAGAGGATGTGGTGGAGGCTGGTACAATTGCAACATTTAAGAGGCATTTGGATGGGTATATGAATAGGAAGAGTTTGGAAGGATACGGGCCGGGTGCTGGCAGGTGGGACTAGATTGGGTTGGGATATCTGGTCGGCCTGGACGGGTTGGACCAAAGGGTCTGTTTCCATGCTGTACATCTCTATGACTCTAACATCTCCTCATTGGCCTTACCAATATGAGGGAAGTGAATTGAATAAGTAGAACGAATAGAAATATATTTGGGGCGGCACAGTGGCTCAGTGATTTGCACTGCTGCCTCAGCGCCAGGGACCTGGGTTCGATTCCAGCCTCGGGTGACTGTCTGTGTGCACATTCTCCCCATGTCTGCGTGGGTTTCCTCCAGGTGCTTCAGTTTCCTCCCACGGTCCAAAGATATGAAAGTCAGGTGATTTGGTCATGCTAAATTGTCCATAGTGTTAGGAGTATTAGTCAGAGGGAAATGGGTCTGGGTAGGTTGCTCTTCGGAGGATCGGTGGGTCTTTTTCCACACTGTCGGGAATCTAATCGAAAATTTGGCCATCGTACAAATACATGTATCTAAATCAAATGTCTGCAAAAATGACAAAGAGCTAATCTCCTTTGACAAGATACAGGGTCTGCATCCAAAAATTTACAATAAATAATGAAATTAATGATTGTCCCCAAGTGTATTTGTTAGATTAAGAAATGATAGATTAAAATCTTTCCTTCTACAGTTCAAACATCAAGGTTTATATGCATGAGATACACAATGGTAGTGTACAACAGTTTATTCCTATTGGTACAGATGATCAATTTAACCATAAAAGAAGCAGCTTCTTGGGTTATCTGTTTTTCAAGCTCTTTGAATAACTGTTGAAAACCATGCTTCTTAAATTGTCTTCATCAAAGAACATGTCACAGATAAGGCCACATGATGTTTCTGTTGTCAAATCCTTTGAAAACAGTCTATTTACATAAACAGGCTTGCCTGTTCACTTCAAATACACATGATCAATATCATCCAAGTCACTCATTTCCTTGCATAAGCATTTATTGTTATAAGTTTGAAACAGAAACCAATTTATCCTTTATTTTGTGACACTGTGCTGCTGTTGGCTTCATTTTGAAAATTTTGCTGCAACAAAATACATCAGAATCTGATTACTGAAACTTAATCCTCTGAGATGTAATATCCCAAAAACTCCATTTTCTTTATTGCAAAGAATTGAATGCCTTGTCTCCTTTTTCTGGCATTCTGATGATTGGTATGCAAGACAAAATGGTTGCTGTTGTTTTTCTCAGCTAAAAGGTATCCCACTTCTGGCCTTATGATGAAAGGAAGGTAATTGATTAAGCAACAGTAGATGGTTGGGCCCAGGACACTACTCTGAGGAACCCCTGCAGAGATGTCCTGAAACTAAGACGATCGTAATATCTGCAACCATCAACCACAAACATCTTTCCACATGGCAGGGTATGACTCCAATCAGTAGAGAGTTTGTCCCCCTTTTTGTATCTATTCCAGTTTGGCTCGGGCTCCTTGATGCTATACTCAGTCAAATGTAGTCTTGATATCAAGGGCTGTAGCTCTCACTTCATCTCTGGAATTCAGCTCCTTTGTCCACATTCTCACCAAGGCTATAATTAGGTCAGGAGCTGACTGACCATGGCAGAACCTGAATTGAGCATCAATGAGGAGATCATTGCTTTGCAGGTGCATCTCCTATCACTTTACTGATGATCAAGTGAAAACTAACAGGGTTGCAGTTGCCTGAGTCAGATTTGTCCTGCTTTTGTGTACAAGACATACCTGGGCAATTTTCCACTTTGTTGGGTCGATGCCAATATTGTATCTCTACTGGAACTTTGGGTGTGGCAAGTTCTGAAGTACAAATCTTCCTGACATGTTGTCAGGGCCCATAGCCTTTACAGTATCCAGTACTTCTAACTGTTTATTGATGTCACTACTTAAGCCTTATCACTTGCACTGATTGCTGGCCTCTTCAATAAATGAGCATGGGGATATTTGTGCATCTCCTGCTCCAATCAGCTGTTTAATCATCCACTAGATTCAGAACTGAATATCACAGAAGTTCTGAGGAAGAGTCACCAGACTCAAAACATTAACTCTGATTTCTCTTCACACATGCTGCCAGAGCTGCTTGAGCTTTTCCAGCAATTTCTGTTTTTGTTGTGGACGTTGCAAAACTGCATAGCTTAGATCTGATCCGTTGGTTGTGAGATTGAGGGCCGTCAACTTGTTTTTGATTCAGGATTAGAGAGGATTGATCTTACTTTAGAAAAACCAGAGATTGCAAGTTTTGGTCAGTCCAGAAAAACATCTGGTAGGATGAGAAGCAAATACAGAAGGAGCACAGAACAGTTCAGGGATAGCTCCATAACTTCTGTAGAAAAGTTTAGTTTGTGAATCTCTAGAGCAGGACTGCTTGGTTAGAAATTTGCTGTTTATAAGAAAACGAGAAAATTGAAGTTCTCAGATTTATGATTACTTACAAAACTGACTTCACGGTCTCCAGTAAAAATCTGGCTACTATAATACAGATGATCATGGGGAGGTGCCGGAGTTGGACTGGGGTGGACAAAGTCATAAGTCACACGTTTAGTCCAACATGTTCATTTAAAATCACAAGCTTTCAGAGTGCTGCTCCTTCGTCAGCAGAACTGATTTTAAATAAACCTGTTGGATTATAACTTGGTGTCGTGTGACTTCTGACTATGCTACAGATGAGTAGTGTCTCTGAGTTGAATTGCTGTAAAGTGATGTTTGGAGAATAGATTGAAACTTTGTTTTGCTGGGTGCTTTTTTTTAATTGTGCTCTATATTTAGATAACTTGATTTATTATTTTTATTTTCATCTTTTGTATATAATAAACTTTTTGTTATGTTGTCAAACAAGTTCTGCAGCCTCATGTGACTAAGGGTCAGTGAATGATGACATTTTTTTAGAATTGATCCGTCAGACCAGATTTCACTCTGGCATCTGACTCGTTAGTAGCACCATCAGCTGTATTCATTACAGATGGTTGATTCAAGTCACTGCTGATGTATTCTGTTTAATGTCTAATTCTATATATTTAAATGAACCTGAAACCTGACTTTTAATCTTACATTCTCTTTTTTTTTGATCTGCCACACATTGCTCAAATTCCATAGAAACTCCCTGCAGAAAATCATCAATTCCCATTACAAAAATGTCTGCCAGCTTTGGTTTGCAAGACCAGTAATTGCTGGGTCTTCTTTAAAGTGAATGTAGCATCCTTTTAACAAGGTGGACCCACCCCTAAATACATTGGTTTAACTTCCATACTTTCCCTTATGTATTATCTGCTTCTACGGGTGGTTTCAAAACTACTTCCTTTAAAATGTATCCCCTTGCAAAAATACAGCCTTTATTCTGATTGACTGATATTCCCAGGAGTATGTCACTCAAAAAGTAAGATGATCCTCAGTATCAATTTTCCTGCAGTAGGGGAATCCAACCCAACAACTTGTTCACCAAGTTTCTCTTGGAAACCCTGAATCACATGCCTCACTTTAACCTTATACGTCCTATTGGAGAGAACGTTCTCAGGTGAGAAAGTATCAGCCGAGTTCCTCAATGTGTGCACCAACTCTTGCCAACTTTTTGTTTGACATCCTTTATCAATTTATTTCTTAATTTGCTTGCAGCCTTGATTTTCTTAATCATCAGGGGTTCTACTTTTCATGGGTACCCTGTCTGTTGCATTGTCTTGCTCTTTTCAAATTATGACCTCTCTACCTATCCGATCATATTCAGGACTTCAATTACAAGATCTCCCTCTTCTATAAACAGAATTCCTTTTGCAAATTGGTGATCTTTTCCTCATGCCATATTTACTTCCAAGTCTTTTTTCTGATCTCATACTTTTCTGGTTTTTCACATCTTCACCTAATTTGGCAAATTCTCTTGACTGATCAGTACCACTATTTTCTGCTTGCAAACCTGTCTTAAGTGTAATATTAAAACCCTTGTAATTCTGTTTAGGACAATTCATTGCATTATGGTATTTCAAGTCACAGCTAAAATACCTGATGACAGAACTATGGGAATTCATTGGCTTCATTCTTCTCGTATAGTTCCCCAGCTCCTGCCATCTGCTGGAATTGCAGGCAGCATTATCCTTGCTCCTTTTAGCTAAGATTATCCTTTCATATTGACATTTGTATTCTGTACTTGGATGGTTTTGAGATGCTGCTCACATTGCCTCCTCCAATTTTTGTGTCACTGTTGAATTTATGCAGAGAAGCTGTTGAAAATGAATGTTTGCCCACAATGTTTTTTTAAAAAGCTTCAGTCATCTGTTCCAAAAGCATGGCTCCAGTTAAGAAGGAGTCTACCATGTCTGACACCCCAACACAATCCAACAACTTAAAAGTGAAAACTAAGTTAGGATCCCCAAGAAGGAGTTTTTAACCATGCCTGTTATGCATTGATAGTATCATCTTTATGAGTTTTTCCCATATAGTTTAATAGCTTATCCAAATCTTTGTGTCCAGTTGCTCCAAAACAGCTTGCACCTTATTGAGCTTTTGTTAGGAAGCAATAAACCATACCTTGTTATTTCTTTGGTCAATACTTTATCCCTGTTCATATATTCAGTGAACATCTTCACTAATCAAGGTTCCATATCAGAACATCAGTGGGAAATTGTACTTTACACTTGGTTTTAGTCATTCTTCTCCAAAATAACTTCAACTACTGTCAAAAAATCTTGGTCTCCAATTTTTAACTTCAGGCAATCACCCTGTGCTCCCACATTAAATCAGATTCAATACTGTTGGTAAAACAGAAATCAAGATATCTTTGTAGTGCTTATTTATTACTTAGTTTGACCGCGTTTGTCATATCTCAGTAAATTAATTTATCAATTAACCCCAATCATTTGCTCAACAAATTGCACCAATCATTTACAACACATATGCACACCTTCTAATAAGAGTTGTCCAGGACACCACTTTGGTGAACTGTTCACACAGGCATACAAGGATTGCCAAAATGGATCCTGTGATGCAATGGTAATTTCCATGGACCTCTGAATCAAAAGGCCTGGGTTCCAGCATCCCTCTCATGACTGGGTTCAAGTATCACCTACTCCAGATGTGGGTCTTAACATGTCTGATTAAAAATATATACAAGGATTATAGTTTGATTAAAAATATATACAAGGATTATAGTTTGATTAAAAATATGTACCCAAGGATTGCTCACAGAACCCTGCACAGTAGGTAGATTGTACTGTCAATGTGATTTGATGCCAATGCTAATAAAATGGGGAATTGGCACTCAAGTTAATATCATTCCTTAATCTCAGAACTGAACATGCATTCAACATCAAAAAGGACTCTCAATAGTACTATTTAAAAGGATCATCAATTGCTTTCAGATTAGCTGTGGTTTCGTTTTAAATTATTTAGATATCAATGTTTTCTAGAGTTTGTAAAAGATGCTAAAATCTAAAAGAAAATGATGTGGCAGGTGTAGAAGGACTTGGTTCTGACTTCAAGAATTCTGCACAAACCAACTGCTCTCAGACATCACTTCAGTGGAAAGCATTCCATTGGAATTTACCCAGACAGCAAAAATGAGGAGAGGCCTGAATAGGCCAAGTTGTTAGAAGAGGTCGGATGAACAAGCGAGTAAACCACTCAACAGGAGATTATTTGCACCCAGGGTGATAAAGGAACAAACCTTCTTCTTGTGATAAACCCAGGGTTGGTACTGGTCAATAAGATTTGTCCTTTAATATCATAGCACATGACTCAGGTGCACAATCATATTAAATAAAAAAAAAGTAGGCCTTTGGGGTGCTTGCAACCTTGCTATCATATTTGACCCATAGCAGAAATCCAATTTCATATTTGCACAAATATCCAAATTAGCAATGAACACCTCCATAGCATCACTTGACATTACAAACATCTCAGCTACTGAAATCTTCATTCATGTCAAGAATTTGATTAATTCCATGTAATACCATGAAATGGCTAAACAGAATAGATGCTGAAAGGCTACAGACTCTAACAACATTCCAGTAACAGCAGTGAAGACAGCTATTCCCTTAGACAAACTTTTCCAGGACAGCTACTACACTGGTCAACAATGTGGAAAATTGCCCAGGTATATCCTGTACACAAAAAGCAGGACAAACCCAACGCAACCAGTTACTGCCCTTGAAGCCTACTTCTGATCATCAGCAAAACGACAAGAGTGGTTGAAGAAAGAAATATCAAGTGGCACTTGCAAAGCATTGACCTGCTCGCTGGTGCTGTGCTGGTTTCCACACTACCACTTGGCTCCTGACCTCATTCAGACCTTCATCAAAACTTAGCCAGAACAGTTAAACTCCAGATAGAAGGAGAGTCTGACAGCTGTTCACATCAAGCCATTTATGTAACACCAGAGTATGGAACAACAAAGAGCTCAGCAAAGTTGGAGTTAATAGAAATTTGTGAGGGGTAGTAATTCTATGCTGATTAGAATCATACATAGTACATAGCAAACAACTGTGCTTGATTCAAGGTGATCATTTCAGCCCAGCACATCATTACACAAGTTCTTCAAGGTAATGTCCTAGGCTCAACTGTCTTTAGCTACTTTATTAATGACTTTCCCTCCACCATTAGCTCAGAAGAAGAGAGTACTCATCCCTCCCCAGTGAGCTGCACCTACCCAAGCATTTGTTTTTATTAATTTAAGGAATGTAGTCATCACAAATTAGGCTTGCATTTCTTTCCAATCTCATTCACCCTGGAGAAGGTGGTAGTGTCCTTCAAGCAAACGAACATACATAAGAAATATCCTATGATTTAACCTAGCAACAATGAAGGAAGAACAATATAGGTCGAAATTAAAGCAGTGTATGATCTTGAAGGGGGTTCACAGATGGTGGTGTTTCTATCTTCTGATACTTTTCTTCGAGACGGGACAGGTCATGGGTTTGAAAGGTGCTGTTAAAGGTTTGGTGATTTATTGCAATGCATCTTCTGAACAGTACACACTGCTGCATGTGCATCAGTGAAGGTGGCAAATGAGGTGCCAATCAAGCAAGCTGTTTCATACTAAATGATGTCAAGCTTCTTCAAGGTTATTGGAGCTGCACATTTTCTGGCCAGTGGAGTGTATTCCATCACACTCCAGATCTGAGCCTTTTGGATCGAGGACAGGGAGTGAGAAGACAGGAGGCAAGTTGCTTGCTGCAGAATCTCTAGCCTCAAACCTGCTCTTGTTGCTATAGTATTTATAGGGTTGGTTAATTTGGTTTCTAGGAGAAAGTGAGGGCTGCAGATGCTGGAGATCAGAGTCAATAAGTGTTGTGCTGGGAGAGCACAGCTGGTCAGGCAGCATCCGAGGAACAGAAGGATCAACTCATTCCTAATGAACAGCTTATGCTTGAAATGTCGATTCTCCTGCCCCTCGGATGCTGCCTGACCGGCTGTGCTTTTCCAGCGCCACACTAATTTGTTTTCTAGTCAACAGTAATAGTCAGGATTTTAATGGCAAACTGACATTTTGTGGGACTCAGTAATGGCAACTGGCCATCAAAGAGTGATAGCTAGATTCTCTCTTGCTGGAGATGGTCATTGCCAGGCACTTGTTTGGTGCAAATGTCACTTGCCACTTATCAGCCTAAGTCTGCATGGTGTCTAGGTCTTGATGCATAAGTAGCTTGGTCTACTTGCACGTGATTTAACTGAATTAGTACTGCACAAGGAAAGCATACTACTTCAAGGTTGAGAAGCTGTGGACTGATACCATTTTAGTAAATACCTAAAGCACCTTTTCACAGACTTTGATACCTTTTGCTAAGATTGTAACCGAAACTTCAACACAAGACACTTGCGAGGGCCAACCAGTTTTGTAAAACAATTTGACCTAACTTAAGGTTGACCTATCATTGCCATTGATTACAAATTTCAAGACAATAAGGGGTCAGTTAGCTCAGTTGTTTGTAATGCAGAGTGGATTCAATTCCCACAGTGGCTGAGGTTACCATGAAGGATCCTCCCTCTCAAGTTTTCCCTTTGCCTGAGGTGTGTGATCCTCAGGTTAAAGTACCACCAGAGAGAATGGTGGGGTGTGCAGCAGGACTATGGTTTTTACTTGATTATATTATCAACCATAAAAGCTGAGTGGATGACCCACCTTGGTCTCCCACTGATCCCCAGCATTACAGATGCCAGTTTTCAATCAATTTGATTTAATCCACATGATATCAAGAAATACCAGAAAACAATCGGTATGGAAAAAGGCTAGGAGTCCTGCCTTTCTGCCAATAGTACTGATGGCTTATGCTCCAGAACTAGCCTGGCTTCTTGACTTTCAATGGTATTACCATCTCTGTATTCTCCTTTTATCAAAATCCTGGAGGTGACTATTGACCAGAAGTTGAACAGGACAGAGGCTGGGAAGCTTGCAGTGAGTAACTCACCTTTTGACTCCCTATTTTCTGTCCACTATCTACGACGTACAAGTCAGAGATGTGGTGGAATGCTCCCCATTGGTCTGAATGAATGCAGCTCCAACAAACTTAAGAAGCTTGACGCCATCCAGGACAAAGCAGCCTGTTTGATTGGCACACATCCACAAACATCCACTCTCTCCACCACCAACATTCATGAACAGTAGTGTGTATTATCACAACATGCATTGCTGAAATTCACCAAATATCATTAGACAGTACATTCGTAACCGATGACCACTTCAATCGCGAAGGTCAAGGGCAGCGTATACATGCAAACTCCACCACCACTTCCAAATTCCCCTCTAAGCCAGTCGTCTTCCTGTCTTGGAAATATATCAACATTGCTTCACTTTTTCCGAGTCAAAATCCTGATATTCCCTCCTTAAGAGCATTCTGGGTCTGCCAAAGCACATGGACTGCAGCAGCTCAAGGTGACAGTTCATTGTGGGTGTCTCTTTAGTCTTGCTGACCCTATGATTCAGGTAGCAATCAGGAGATTATCTTATTTGGTTATGCTTTTTCATATAGCTATTGCAGCAGTTTAAGAAGGCAGCTTATCAAGAGATTCTCCAGATAGTAAAAGTTGGGCAATAAATGCTGGCTTAGCCACTAAAACCCATGTCCCATAAATGAAGAGAAGAAAATCTACAGCACAAAATCAGCCCATCACCTCGTAACACCTATTCCGACAAGTCCTGACGAACCTATCCCAACAGTAACTGCATCAGAGGTCAGATCAGTTTAACTTCGTGTGAATCCAAGGAAAGTAAGGGGACCAGATGGACTACCAGGCCGTGCACTCAGAGCATGCGCAGATCAACTGGCAGAGGTCTTCTCAGACATCTTCGACTGCTCCCTGTGGCAGGCCACTGTCCCTCCCTGTTTCAAGGGAGCCAACACCATCCTCTGCCTGAGACATGGAGCATGTCTCAATGACTACCGCCCATTGGTTCTAATGTCGGTGGTCACGGAGTGGTTTGAAACATCATGACTGTGTCGCCAAATACCAGACTAATGCCATTTACAAGTTCGCTGATGACACCATCATAGTCGATCGAATCTCAGATGGTGACAAAACGGGAGGTGGAAGACCTGGAAAAATGGTGCACTGAGAACAACCTAGCTCTCAATGCCAGCAAAACCAAAGAACTCATTATTGACTTTTAGCGGGATGTTACGTTAGGCATGAAGTCCCACTTCAAATCGATGTTTAAAACTGAGGTCCAGCTTTTTTGGACAGAAAAGAATCTTGAATAAAGTAAGTCCCCCCACGTATTTTTTTTTGACAGAAAGAATCCTGAATGAAAGAACTCCCCCCAGCATGTGTCTTGTGACCATGCATGTGTGGGAGAGGGTTTATGTAAATGTGCAAGTGTGTGTGTGAGAGAGTCTGTATGTGGGAATATATTGTGTGGTGGGGTTACCTGTCATGTGACATGAACCCAAGATCACAGTCATGGAGGACTCGACTGCGAAAGATGTAAGATGAACTGCGACAACTTTCCAAGCCTCCTCTAATCTTCCAAAACTGTGACCAATTACACTACAGGGATCCTGGAATTCCAAACTGGTTCATTTTTATGTCGGAGCGCAGAGATCCAGTTGTCATGGTCTATGTAAACACTAAGAAGATAGGTAGAAAGAGGAAAGAGGTTCTGATGAGAAAATATGACAAATTGGGGCTAAATTAAAAAGCATGACCAAAGAAGGTAATAATCGCCTGATTGCTATCTGAATCAAAGCTAATTGATACAGGGCCAACAAGATTTAAGACATAAATGCATGACTCAAAGGTGTGGGGGAAGCAGGTTTGAATTCATGGGACATTGGCACCAGTACTGGGCAAAAAATTGGATGTAGGTTTGCTCGCTGAGATGGAAGGTTCATTTTCAGACATTTCGTCACCATACTAGGTAACATCTTCAGTGAGCCTCCAAACAAAGCACTGCTGGTGTTTCCTGCTTTCCATGTGTGTTTGGGTTTCTGTGGGTGGGTGATGTCATTTCCTGTGGTGACGTCATTTTCTATGGCGATGTAATTTCCAGTTCTTTTTCTCAGAGGTGGTAAATGGGATCCAAGTCAATGTGTTTGTTGTTAGAGTTCAGGTTGGAATGCCATGCTTCGAGGAATTCTCATGTGTGTCTCTGTTTGGCTTGTCCTAGGATGGCTGTGTTGTCCCAGTCAAAGTGGTGTCCTTTCTCATCTGCATGTAAGGAAACTAATGAGAGTGGATCATGTCTTCTGGTGGCTAGCTAATGTTCATATATCCTGGTGCCTAGTTTTCTGCTTGTTTGTCCAATGTAGTGTTTGTTATAGTTCTTGCATGGTATTTTGTAACAAACACTACATTGGACAAACAGGCAGAAAACTAGCCACCTGGATACATGAATATTAACTCGCCACAAAATGACATGACCCACTTTCACTAGTATCCTTACATGCAAATGAGGAAGGACATCACTTCCACTGGGGCAACACATCCATTCTAGGACAAGCCAAACAGAGACATGCAGATCCATGCTGCAGAAGGCTCTTGAGGCCAAGTTATTAAGTGTATTTGAGGGAGAGATAGATAGGCTCTTGATCAGTAAGGAGATCAAGGGAATCAAGGTTTCAAGGGAGAAGGCAAGAGAATGGAAAACATACCAGCCACGATTAAATGGTGGAGTAGAATCGATGGGCTGAATGGCTTAATCCTGCTCCTATATATTATGGAATTCATCTGCAACCTCATGCTCTAGCATATCCTCCACTCTATCATTACCAACAAGCCAGGAGATCAACCCAGGCTCAATCGAGTGTGCAGGAGGGTATTCCAGGAGCAGCATCAAGAATACCTGAATATGAGGTGTCAATTTTGTGAAGCTACAAAACAGGACTACTTGCATACTAAGCAGCTTCAGCAGCAAGTGATAGACACAGCTAAGTTATCTTACAGATTAGATCTAAATTCTACAATCAAAGAACAAAAGAGAAGTATAACACAGGAACAGGCCCTTTGATCCTCCAAGCCTGTCCCTCCATAACTAAACTAAAAAAACAAACCTTCTGCCCTTACTCAGCCCGTTTTCTTCTACTCCCTCCCTATTTACGTAACCATCCATATGCTTTTTAAATGCTACTAATATGCCTGCTTCCACCACCTCTTCTTGCAGTGCGTTCTAGGCTCCTACTGCTCTGCATGAAAAACTTCTCTCGCACATCTCCCTTAAACTTGGCTCCTCTCACCTTCAACCTGTGACCCCTTGTAATTGAAAATTCAATATTGGGAAGAAGCCTCTGACCATCCACTCTATCTACGTGTCTCATCATTTTGTAGACCTTCCACACCCAGTAGTGAATGGTGGAGAACAAACAAACAAGTCTTTGGAGTAGGAAGCTCTATAAATTTCCCGATCCTCAATGACAGGAGTGTCCATACAAAAGATAACACTGAAACATTTGCAGTAACCTGCTGTAAAAATGCCAAACAGATGATGCATCCTGGCCTCCTTCAGCAGCACAGATGACAATCATCAGGCAATCTTCAGGCAATTCATCTCACTCAATGTGATATCAAGAAGCAATTGGAAGCACTGGATGCTACATAACTCTTGATAATATTCTGCCAATAGTTCTGAAGTCTTGTGCTCCAGAACTTTCCATGCTCCAGCCAAGCTGTTCCAGTACAGTTACAATAGTTGCATCCATCTGCTAATACAGAAAATTGCCCAGGTACATATGGACAAATCCAACTCAGCTAATTTGTGTCCTATAATTTATTTTCAATCACGATTAACGTGATGGAAAATATCCTCAATAGTGCTATCAAGCAGAACCTGTTCACTGACATAGAATTTGTGCTCTGCCAGGGGCATTCAGCCCCCTGACCTCATTACAGCCTGGATTCAAACATGAACAAAGGAGATGAATTCCAGAGGTGAGGTAGCACTTGACATTAAGGCAACATTTCATTGAGTGCTGCATCAAGGACACCAGCAACACTGGAGTCCATTTAAAACAGGAGAGAAAATCTCTAATAGTTGCAGTCATTCCTAGCACATAGGAAGATAGCTCCAGAACATTGCTGCAGGAATTCCCCAGGATAGTGTCCTTGGCCCAGCCATCTTCAGCTCCTTCATCAAGGTCAGAAATGGGGATGTATACAGATGATTGCAAGAAATTTTGCACCATATGCAACTCAATCATATACTGAAACAATCCATGTTCTAAATCAACTGGACCTGGACAATATCCAGGCTTGGCTGCAAGATGAGAAGTAACATTCATGCCACACAAATGCGAGGCAATGACCATCTTCAATAAAAGGCAATCTACCACTGTCCCTTGAAAGTTACTGGCTTTACCATCACTGAATCTCTCCTTAACAAACATCCCAGAGGTTACAATTGTCCAGAAATTCTTCTGAACTCACCATATCCATAAAGTGGCCACATGAGTAGGTAAGAGGCTAAGAATACTGCAGTAAGCAACTCAGCTTGAGTGTCCAAAGCCTGTCCACCATCTACAAGACACAAGTTAGGTGGGTGATGGAATATCCCTCACTAACCTTGATGACTGCAGCTCCAACAATACTCAGAATGTTTAACACTGTCCAGGACAAGCAGCCCACTTGATTCACACCATATTCATAAGCACCACTGACACTCAGCAGCAGCAGTATGCACTAATTGCAAGATGCAGTGCTGAAAGCTGTGACAATGCTGTCACTTTAAAGAAGTAATTTCGTCCTTGAGGTTTTTGAAGAGAGGTCGTAAAGGCAGAGGTGAGCAAGAGTTGAGAGTGTGGTGCTGGAAAAGCATAGCAGGTCAGGTCGCACCCGAGGAGTAGGAGAGTCAACATGAGAAACATCGACTCTCCTGCTCCTTGGATGCTGTCTGACCTGCTGTGCTTTTCCAGCGCCATACTCTCAATTCTAATCTCCAGCATCTGCAGTCCTCACTTTCACCCAGAGGTGAAGAAGACTCAATGGAGTTTAACAGTGAAGGTTTGTTTTAGCTTTTTTAAGCTGTAGCAGTCACAATGTATTGGAGTTCAGAAGTGTTGCAAGCTTCCATTAAGGTTTCCTCTGACTTTTTCTGAAATCTCTCTTTGGATGCTGTTCCCTCCTGCCTGTAAGAATCTATGTTTTAATTACTTTTTTGCTCAGGAGGTGTTCTTATGGTATGTTACTGTATTGGAACAGTTAATTAATTAAGTTGCTGCATTGGGTCAGGTAAGTTTGCCAATAGGTAAAGTATTCTAAGTTCCACTTTCTTTTGTTCGTGTTTCAATTGCCGCGTTTAAATAAAAATTCAATTTTGCTAAAAGCCAAGTTTGACCAGTTCCACTACATCTGGAAAACCCACTTCACATCAGCCTTTCAAATAATGGAAAAGTTAGGGTCCAGGCTACCTTCTTAAAATATTTTAAGGGGTTCTGACCTGGTCCATAACAAATTCACCAAAAATCCTGAACAGCACCTTCCAAATTCAAACTACTTCTATCCAGAAGGACAAGGGTAGTAGATACATGTGAATACTGCTACTTGCATGTTCCACTGCAAGTCACCCACCACCTTAAATTAGAAAGACATCACTGTTCCTTTACTGTCACTGGATCAAAATCCTGGAAATCCTCCACCCCCCCCCACCAACTGCATCGTGGATCAACCTACAGGACAGATACAGCAGCAATTCAAGATGACAGCTCACCACTACATTCTCAAAGGTGTAGTGGATAATATCACTGGACTAACAATCCAGAACCCCAGGTCAATGTTCTGGGATATGTGTTGAAATTCTGTCATGGTACATGGCGAAATTTGAACTCAATAAAACCTGGAGTAAAGAGCTGATCTAATGACAACCATGTTACCGCTGCTGATCATCATAAAAACACATTAAGTTCACTAATGTCCCTTCAGGAAGGAAATCCTTTACCTAATCTGGCCTACATGTGATCCTAGACCCACAAGTCGTATGGGATTCCTGATGAAGGGCTTTTGCCCGAAACGTCGACTTTCCTGCTCCTCTGATGCTGCCTGACCTGCTGTGCTTTCCCAGCACTATGCTAATCTTGACTCTAATCTCCAACATCTGCAGTACCCACTTTTGCCACTGTCATATGGTTGATTCTTAAATTCCTGCTGAGCAATTAGGGATGAGCAATAAATGCTGGCTCAGCCAGTGGGCCTAGATCTCTCGTTGAAATAAAAATAATGTATTCTGATTGCCAATCTTTTGTCCACTCGGCTAACCTGTCTATATCCCTCTGCAGGTAACGTGTATCATTCTGACCAGTTACCTTCTCACCTATTTTTGAGTCATCCGCATACTTGGCTACAGTACATTTGCTTTCCTCACTCAAGTCAAATCATTGTGATCCCATCACTGATCACTTTGGTACTCCACTAGTTACAGGTTGCTACCCTGAAAATGTCCCTTATCCAAACTCTTCTTTATGTCAGCAAATCCTCTCTGAGAAACTACTTGCATCATCATATGAAATATTCTAACGTGTGATACATTATCAATTGCCTTCTGAAAATCAAAAATATATTACATCCAGCGCTTCCCCTTTATCTCTCCTACTTGATTATCTCCTTGAAAGAACTGTACCTTGGCAGTGTCTGCAAATTTAGCTACCATGTCTTGATTCCCCTATTCAAGTCACCAATATAAATTGTGAAAATTTGAGGTCCCAGCACAGACTTTTACAGACCATTCATCACATCCTGACAATCAGACATAACCTATTAATGCATATTCTCTGATTTCTGTCAAACAATCTTCAATCTACGTTAACACATTCCACCCTACACCATGAGCTTTCACTTTCCACAAAAGCTTTTGATGTGGCATTTTATCAAATGCTTTCTGGAAATCTAAGAAAAGTATATTCACAGGTTCCCCTAGACATAGAACATAATTTACTTCTTTAAAGAATTCCAACAAATTGGCTTAATACGATTTCCCTTTGACAAATCAGTGTGATTCTTCTCTATCACCTCAACTTTTTTCTAACTGCACAGCTTTAATTGTTTAATGATCTATGCTAACAATCTTCCCCATGACATATGTCAAGTTAACTACCCTCAGCATGCAGTTTTTTGCTTTTCTTCCTTCTTAAGTAAAGGGGTTATATGTGTTCTTATCTGGAAAAGGAGCATTAGGCTAAAACTAAGAATTTTGGATAATTAACAGTCAACACATCTAACAGCTCATTAGCCACACCTTAAGACCTCAGGATGAAGTTCATCTGGACCAGAGACTTACCAGCCCAGAGTTCCATCAGTTTGCTTCATATCCATATCCCTCGCAATTGTATTTTTTCTCAGTTTCTCTCTCCCTTCCACATTCTGACTGATAATTACTATTTGAATGAGAAAAGATACAAAATATTTGTACTTTACAGCTGCTGTTTCCTTTTTATCTACTACTTACTCCCTGTTCTCACTTAGCTTACTTGTTAAATATCTTCAGAAACTTTGTTTTTCCATCTTTACATCCCTCTAACCAATGTAGAAATATTCTCTGTCTGGAAGGGATATTTCCTAACTTATAAAGGGAAGTAAAGAGTGAATATTGAGGGGGATCTGATCATAATGTTGCAATAGTCCATGGCATGCTTACCAACTGAAGCCTGCATTTGTAATCTCTATATTTAACTATTCCAACAATCTCCTCGTCAGTCATCTGAAGTAAAGACCATTCAAAGTACTTGTGATTACACACATACCAAGTCCATTTCACAAACTTCCATAATGCTGACCGAGCAACACTGCTCTGATTTCAAATTTCTTATCTTGCTTTCAAATATCACCTTGACCTCACCTCTGCCTAACTTTCATCTCCTCTAGTCTGCATCCAATTCTGGTTTCAAACATGCTCTCCCCCCAGTCACCATTGGTGACCATGCTTTCAGGTGCAAAGTCTCCAAATTCTGCATTTCCCCATTGCAAATCTCTTGGTCTCCCTTCCTTTATATTGCTCCTTTAAAACAATCTTTTTGACTAAGTTTTTGGTCGTTTTCTCGAATATTTTTTTGTAAGGCAGTATTAAATCCTGTATTTTTTGCAATAAGTTATTTTGAGATCTAAATTCAAATTATGTTTTAAAAACTTGATTGAATTCTTTGAATTCAACAAAGGGGTGATGATTAATCTTAACAATTTTCAAAACTATATTCGATAAAACACCATTGTACAAAATTAATTTAATTGACTATAAGGAAAGACAGTGGCAGTTAAAAAAATACTGAGGAACAGAAAGCAGTGATTAACAGTCCACACAGGACTCTTGGTGGAAATGGCTTACGTTGGGAATACAAGAGTTGAAAGATAGATCTCTGAAGAGTCATTGGTGGTATAGCCTACAATTAGGGTGAAAAACATGTTTCCACACAGTAACTCATGCTGCACCGAATAACGAGAAACATGTCTCCATCACTTTTTCAGCTTCAGCCTCAGCATTGAAACTGACTGAGCAAATTTGCCATATAATTGACTGACCACAACATTACAACAAAAATAAATGCTCTTATGCTCCAACTCACTTCACAGTTCAGACCCGCATCAACCATTCAACTCTTCATGCATTCAGCACAGCTCATTGTTAAATTGCAGATGAAGTAATGGTCTATAGATGCCAAAGCACCCTTAAAAATTTAGACAGAAAATGGTTTGTCTTTGGCCACCACTGGCCTCTTTTTCAGTTATTGCTGTTAAGTTCAGCATCATTGGAATAGCAATGTTCAATTCACAAGGACCAATGGAACAGTGGAAATTGCCTTTGATAACCATTTGAATTCTTAAAACTCTGCAAGCAAATAATTGGCAATGATATGATTGCTGAGGTTCACAATCGTCTGCTTCAGGTATTGAACATCCTATTAGCCAGCAAATGTGAATCCTGAGTTTTCACCCATCAAACTGACATGGATTGTACCTGCCTTCAGCATTACCCCCTCCATTTTCCAGTTCCAAGCAATATCTATGGGAGTGGCAAGTAATGTCAGGGAACATAGCTTGTGTTGCATATCATCAACACGTCTCTGCCTGGTCACCAGGTACCACCCCAGACCCTACATTACCCATTTTATCTCACACTATCCACACAGCCCAATTCCCATCATCTACACAATTTGAAGATGCACCACACTACACTTCATTTTTAACTGTCCTCCATGCCCCTGAACCCCAATATCACACCTTAATGAGTCCACCTTGTTCCTATACAATCTCCTTGTGGAGGACACAGTATTGATCACTATGCTCGCCAAAGCTGTTCCACTATTTCACCATACACATTCCGTCCCTCCATTTTGCAATAACCATCCTTGTCTCTACCTCTATACATGCCTGTTTTCCAACCCCAGCATCAACTTTTCTATCTCTTCTAACAGAGCCCACGGCTGTCCTCTACAGGCTCCCTTGCACTCTCCTTAAAAAAAAATCAACAGACCAATCCCCAGGAATGGAATCAACCCAGACCTCTAACCAATTTCAATGCGCAGGCTTCAGACATGACTGACCAGATGCCTGCCACATCTTTGCAGATGCCTGACTGACATAAGCGATTCCCAACTATTTTTGATAACCCTACAGGACTGACTATTGCTCAATCCTGGGACTATACTTGGACATATCCCCGACCAATGAATGATCCAAGTGGACAATTGACTATAGCAAAGCCCCTACACTGACTGTGGACTGTATCCATGACTGACAGTAGCACGATCACAACAGACAATCACGGCCATGTCTTTTGACTGGAATGAGGACCAGTTCTCCCATTCAGTTTGCGACAAGGCCATTTTGTTGAGAGAAATTGTTTTTGATATGCAGGCAGCAGCCTAAAGCAAAATGTTGCCACCCTCCTTCGACATATTCCTGCTGACAAGCATGTCAAGCAGTATGGCTGTGCACCTATGTGAAACAGCACAGTGCTACAATAGCACGGACAGATTTTGGCTCGAGGTGAAGTGCCAATGTGCTAACAGGTATGAGCTTGCAGATAGACACTAACTATGCAAATGCTAAGGGAGAAAGCAAGAACATCTATGATAGAGCCTGGTCTAATCCTTTAACTGGGTACCTGTCTTTATAGGAGAGAGTGAAGACTACGGATGCTAGAGATTAGAGTTGAGTGTGTGGTGCTGGGAAAGCACAGCAGGTCAGGCAGCATCCGAGGAGCAGAGAATCAACGTTTCGGACATAAGCCTTCAGGAATGAGGCTTGTGGGCGGTGGGCTGAGTGATAAATGGGTGGGAGAATAGGGCTGGGTGGATTAGACTGTCAGATGTGGAATGATCCTTTGGGGGCTTGGATGGAGGTGGTGCGGGCGCAGGTTTTGCGCTTCTTGTGGTGGCAGGGAAAGGTGCCGGGAGTGGGTGTGGGCTGGTGGGGGGAGGGGGCATCGATCTGACAAGGGAGTCACAGAGTCATCCCTCCCGGCCCACAAGCCTCAATCCTGATGAAGGGCCTATACCCGATATGTCGATTCTGCCACTCCACAGATGCTGCCTAACCCCTGCTGTGTTTTTCCAGCACCACATTCTCGACACTACCTGTCTTTGCTGGCCAAGTGCCCTTGCAACAGCAATCTTTCAATGTTATTGTTGGTCATCCTGTAACGCAAGCCCATGCTTCCTGAGTGTCCTCCAAGTGAACTGGAGAATTGCTATTGTAATTGTGAGGACCTGGCAGTCAGATCTTGGATGCCAATGTCCGTAATGAGGGGGGAGTGCCAATGGTGGCAGGAGTTCGTGCCCTGAGATATTGTTTGATGATGAGCAAAATAAAGGTTCCTCGAAGCCAGTGGTGAGCTGAAGTCGTCAGATATTGACACTGACTTCCATGTCAAGAATTCTCAGTGACTAGCTTCATCAATGAATTTAAGATAGGAATCTGAAGATAAATGAGGAAAGTTGCAGCATTAAAAGCTATGTCAAGCTATACTCTCCCTTAATTGGCAACTTCCTACTGCCTAATGAGATACTCTTCTTGCAGTTTGGCAAATGCATAAAAGATGCAGTGAGACACTTTCAAGGACAAGATAGGGCTGTTTCCATGCTGTGTGACTTTAGATCTTGCCGAACACCTTGTCTGATACCCCACAAATCCTGCTTTAGTCCATGTCACTCAGACTCTCAAAATTCTGACCTCTACCTTGTAGCAGAAGGATTGATATTGCCTTGAATCTTGTCTTAGTTGGCACCACTAAGATCCTGTTAGATTCTGCACTGGATATTGCAGCAGAATTCCTAATCAGATACAAATTTAAAATGATTGGCACAAGAAACGAGGAATCATTTGGACAGGTCCTTTTACATAATTAACTGAAATTGTCTACAAGTGTGGAGGAGGCAAATTCAAAAAGTAACTTTCAGAAGAAAATTAGGCAAACACCAAAAGAAAAACAAAGAGGGGAAATTGCAGTGAAGTAAGATTAATTAGATATATCGCTACCAGGTGCCAGCAGCAGAACAATAGGCCAAATGGTCTCCTTTCATGCTACATTATTCGACCACTTCAAACTTGTTCAGTTTTGACTCAAGCAGCTCACCTTCGGTTAGAACATTGTGCATCTTTAAATAATAACCACATAAAAGTAGGACTATTAATTAGGATCTGTTACTGTGATTCAACTGTGAGATCAAAGTCTTGTGCCAACCTAAATAAAAACACTAATCACTTTGAGGAAGCTGATATTACTAACACAAATATAATTTGCAACATGACCAAATAAAGCTGACATCTTTACTACAAATATTACAAATAGAAATTAATACAACACACTCAGGAGTACCACACTTTCTTGGTTTCAGGCATATGTATCCAATGGTACTCAGATTATCTGATCTGCACCATTACCCTAGAATCTCCCATATATTTATCATTCATTCCATCTTCTTCTTTCCAAATAGACATGAGGTAAATTTTGGCATGATAAATAATAGCCTTAAGGCCTTGTACCTTATTGCATTTACAATAAAGTGGATAAATTAGTCATGCAAATGGATACAAATGGACATGATATAACTGGGATTAGACATGGCTGCAGGGTGACCAGGAATAGGAGATAAATTTCTCTGTGTATTCAAATTTTTAGACAAAAAGGAAAAGAAGTTGGGTGACATTGCTGATTAAGATCAATGCAATACAGGGGAAGCATATTAGCTCCAGTGAAGTGGAACTTGTGTGGGTAGAGTTTAAAACACCAAGGGGCAGAAAATGATAGTGCGCGTTGTATATAGACAGTAGTAAAAAGCAGGGGAAGGCATTATCCAGGAAATTAGAGATACAAGCAGTAAAAGTATAACTGTAATTATGGGTGATTTTAATATGAATTGGGCAAATCAAATCAGTAACAATGCCAGGGAGGAGGAATTCCTGGAGGGTAGATGGGACAGTTTTCTCACCCAACATGTTGAGAAACCAACGAGAGAACAGGCCATCCTAAACTGGATGTTGTGTAATGAGAAAGGCATAATTGGCAATCTAGCAGTGCATGACCTTAATATAATAGAATTCTTCATTAAGATGGAGAGTGATGTGTTTGATTCTGCGACTAGGATCCTTAATCTAAATAAAGGAAATTATGATTGAATAAGGCATGAGCTGGCTATGATGGATTGAAGATGTACTTTAAAGGGATGATGGCAGATAGGGAATTGCAAACATTTAAAGAGCACATGGAGGAACTGTGAGAATTGTTCATTCCTGTCTGGAACAAAATTTAAACAGGAAGTGAGGCCCAACTATGGCTAACAAGGGAAATTTCGGGTAGTATTAGATCCAAGAAAGGGGCATACATATTAGCCAACCTAAGGATCAGATATTAAATTGTGAGCAGTTGAGAATTCAACAAAGTAGAAGAAAGAAAATAATTAAAATGAGGAAATGGAGTACAAGAGTAAACTTATACTCAACATGTCAAAAGAGTGTAAAAGCCTTCATAGGTATGAGAACAGCAAAAGATTAATGAAGACAAATATACACCCTGACATCAGAAAATGGAAATCACGAAGAGGTACAAGAGACGGCAGATCAAATATGGTGGCACAGTAGCTGAACACTGCAGCTTCAGAATGTCAGGGATTCAGGTTCGATTTCAGCCTCAGGCAACTATCTCTGGGGAGTTTACACACTCTCCCAGTGTCCGTGTAAATTTCCTCCCACAGTCCAAAGACGTGCAGGTTAGGTGGATTGGCCAAGCTAAATTGCCCATTGTGTCCAGACGAGGAGGATTAGCGGTGGGAAATGTTGGGTCACAGGGATTGGAGGGTGGGGGGGGATTGTCGATATGGGATGATCTTTGGAGAGTTGGTGATAGTGTGGAAATAGGCCATTCAGCCTAAGTGTTCTATTCTAATGAAACATACACTTTAGTCTGTCTTTTCAAAGTAGGACAGGATCAGACAGAGTCAGCATGGATTTATGAATTGGAACTGAAAATGTGTTGCTGGAAAAGCGCAGCAGGTCAGGCAGCATCCAAGGAACAGGAGAATCGACGTTTCGGGCATAAGCTCTCTTTATGAATTGGAAATCATGCTAAACAAAGTGAGTGAAATTTGTTTTGAGGATGTAACTAAAAGAGTTGATATGGGGAACCAGTGTACAAACTTGTACTTTCAGAGGTTTTTCGCTAAGATCCTACCTAAGAGATTAGCACGTAAAGTCAAAGTGAGTGGGATTGGAATAGTGTAACAACACAGACAGCTGGCTGGCAGAGAGGAAATGAAGAATGGGAATAAGCATATACTTTTCTAAGTAGTTGTCAGTGAACAGTGAGTTGAAAGAGAAAGTGAGGTCTGCAGATGCTGGAGATCAGAGCTGGAAATGTGTTGCTGGAAAAGCGCAGCAGGTCAGGCAGCATCCAGGGAACAGGAGAATCGACGTTTCGGGCATAAGCCCTTCTTCAGGAATGAGAAAAGTTTGTCCAGCAGGCTAAGATAAAAGGTAGGGAGGAGGGACTTGGGGGAGGGGCGTCGGAAATGTGATAGGTGGAAAGAGGTCAAGGTGAGGGTGAAAGGTCAGACTGGGGTGGGGGCGGAGAGGTCGGGAAGAAGATTGCAGGTTAGGAAGGCGGTGCTGAATTCGATGGATTTGACTGAGACAGGGTTGGGGGAGGGGTAATGAGGAAACTGGTGAAATCTGAGTTCATCCCTTGTGGTTGGAGGGTTCCTAGGGGGAAGATGAGGCGTTCTTCCTCCAACCGCCGTTTTGTTGTGGTCTGACGATGGAGGAGTCCAAAGACCTGCATATCCTTGGTGGACTGGGAAGGGGAATTGAAATGTTGAGCTACAGGGTGGTTGGGTTGGTTGGTCCGGGTGTCCCAGAGTGTTCTCTGAAACGCTCCGCAAGTAGCCGGCCTGTCTCCCCAATATAGAGGAGGCCACATCAGGTGCAGAGGATGCAATAGATGATGTGTGTGGAGGTGCAGGTGAATCTGTGGCGGATATGGAAGTTTCCTTTGGGGCCTTGGAGGGAGGTGAGGGGGGAGGTGTGGGCGCAAGCCTTGCACCTCCTGCGGTTGCAGGGGAAGGTGCCGGGAGTGGAGGTTGGGTTGGTGGGGGGTGTGGATCTGACGAGGGAGTCACGGAGGGAGTGGTCTTTATGGAATGCTGATAGGGGAGGGGAGGGAAATATATCCTTGGTGGTGGGGTCCGTTTGGAGGTAGCGGAAATGACGGCGGATGATGCGCTGTACATGGAGATTGGTGGGGTGGTATGTGAGGACCAGTGGGGTTCTGTCCTGATGGCGGTTGGAGGAGCGGGGCTCAAGGGCGGAGGAGCGGGAAGTGGAAGAGATGCGGTGGAGGGCATTGTCGACCACGTCAGGGGGGAAATTGCGGTCCTTGAAGAAGGAGGCCATCTGTGTTGTGCGTTTTTGGAACTGGTCCTCCTGGGAGCAGATGCGGCGGAGTCGAAGGAATTGGGAGAATGGGATGGCGTTTTTACAGGGGGCAGGATGGGAGGAGGTGTAGTCCAGGTAGCTGTGGGAGTCGGTCGGTTTGTAGTAGATGTCCGTGTTGATTCGGTCGCCTGAGATAGAAATAGAAAGGTCGAGGAAGGGGAGGGAGGAATCTGAGACTGTCCAGGTGAATTTGAGGTCGGGATGGAAGGTGTTGGTGAAGTGGATGAACTGTTCAACCTCCTCGTGGGAGCACGAGGCGGCGCCGATACAGTCATCGATGTAGCGGAGGAAAAGGTGGGGGGTGGGGCCAGTGTAGTTGCGGAAGATGGATTGTTCCACATATCCTACGAAGAGGCAGGCATAGCTGGGGCCCATGCGGGTGCCCATGGCTACTCCTTTCGTTTGGAGGAAGTGGGAGGATTGGAAAGAGAAGTTGTTCAGGGTGAGGACCAGTTCAGTCAGTCGAAGGAGGGTGTCAGTGGAAGGGTACTGGTCGGTACGGCGGGAACGAAATAAGCGGAGGGCTTTGAGTCCTTCGTGATGGGGGATGGAGGTGTACAGGGACTGGCGTGATGGGGGATGGAGGTGTACAGGGACTGGCGTGATGGGGGATGGAGGTGTACAGGGACTGGATATATTTCCCTCCCCTCCCCTATCAGCATTCCGTAAAGACCACTCCCTCCGTGACTCCCTCGTCAGATCCACACCCCCCACCAACCCAACCTCCACTCCCGGCACCTTCCCCTGCAACCGCAGGAGGTGCAAGACTTGCGCCCACACCTCCCCCCTCACCTCCCTCCAAGGCCCCAAAGGAAACTTCCATATCCGCTACAGATTCACCTGCACCTCCACACACATCATCTATTGCATCCTCTGCACCCGATGTGGCCTCCTCTATATTGGGGAGACAGGCCGGCTACTTGCGGAGCGTTTCAGAGAACACCTCTGGGACACCCGGACCAACCAACCCAACCACCCTGTAGCTCAACATTTCAATTCCCCCTCCCACTTCACCAAGGATATGCAGGTCTTTGGACTCCTCCATCGTCAGACCACAACAAAACGACGGTTGGAGGAAGAACGCCTCATCTTCCGCCTAGGAACCCTCCAACCACAAGGGATGAACTCGGATTTCACCAGTTTCCTCATTTCCCCTCCCCCCACCCTGTCTCAGTCAAATCCATCGAATTCAGCACACCGCCTTCCTAACCTGCAATCTTCTTCCCGACCTCTCCGCCCCCACCCCAGTCTGACCTTTCACCCTCACCTTGACCTCTTTCCACCTATCACATTTCCGACACCCCTCCCCCAAGTCCCTCCTCCCTACCTTTTATCTTAGCCTGCTGGACAAACTTTCCTCATTCCTGAAGAAGGGCTTATGCCCGAAACGTCGATTCTCCTGTTCCCTGGATGCTGCCTGACCTGCTGCACTTTTCCAGCAACACATTTCCAGCAGTGAACAGTGAGTTGCCAGAGGAATCAGTGCTTGGACTCCAGGATTTCACAATATGTATTAATTATTGAGATGAGGGAACTAAATGTAAGTGAGATTTTTGGAGAAGATTTGTAGCTCAGGTTGTAGATCAAATCCTCGGTTTGCTCTCTGAGCTAGTGGGTTTGTTCTCACATGTTTCGTCACCATCCAAGGTAACGTGATCAGTGAACTCTAGTGGTGCACTGTGTTTTGTCCTGCTTGCCATTTATGTTTCTTGGTTTGTTGTGGTGGGTGATATCATTTCCATTTCTGTTTGAGAGTTTCTTTAATATACATATAGATTTGGACCCCATTTATGAAGCTCTGGTTTGAATATCAGGCTTCTAGAAATTCCCATATGTGTCTAAATTTGGCCTGTCTTAGTATGGTTGTATTGTCACAGTGGAACTAGTGTCCCTCTTTGTCCATGTGCATGGGTACCAGTGAGAGTTGCATGTATCTTGGCGGCTAGTTTCCTGACAGTTTGTCCAATGTAATGTGTGTTGCAGTCTTTGCAAGGTATTTTGAACAGGACGTTCCTCTGTTAGCTGTGGGTATGGGGTCCTTCAAATTATAGAGTCACAGATATGTGCAGCACAGAAACAGAACCTTCAGTCCAACCCGTCCATGCTGATCAGATATCCCAACCCAATCTAGTCCCACCTGCCAGCACCTGGCCCATATCCCTCCAAATCTTTCCTATTCATATACCCATTCAGATACCTTTTAAATGTTGCAATTGTACCAGCCTCCACCACTTCCTCTGGCAGCTCATTTCATACACACACCACCCTCTGTGAAAAAGTTGCCTCTTAGGTCTCTTATTTCTTTCTCCTCTCACCCTAAACCAATGCCCTCTCGTTCTGGACTCCCCCACCCAGGGAAAAGATCTGGTCTATTTATCCTATCCATGCCCCTCATTATTTTGTAAACCTCTACATAATGTAACCCCTCAGGCTCCGATGTTCAAGGGAAAATAGCCCAGCCTATTCAACCTCTCCCTATAGCTCAAATCCTCCAACCCTGGCAACATCCTTATAAATCTTTTTTGAACCCTTTCAAGTTTCACAACATCTTTCTGATAGGAAGGAGACCAGAATTGCACGCAATATTCCAAAGGTGGCCTAACCAATGTTCTGTACAGCCGCAACATGACCTCCCAACTCCTGTACTTAATACTCTGACCAATAAAGGAAAGCATATCAAAAGCCTTCTTCACTATCCTAACCACCTGCGACTCCACTTTCAAGGAGCTATGAACCTGCACTCCAAGGTCTCTTTGTTCAACAACATTCCCTAGGACCTGCATTTATTAAATTAAACTCCATCTGCCACTTCTCAGCCCATTGGCCCACCTGATCAAGGTCCTGTTGTATTCTGAGGTAACCTTCTTCGCTGTCCACTACACCTCCAATTTTGGTGGCATCTGCAAACTTCCTAACCATACCTCTTATGCTCACATCTAAATCATTTATGTAAATGACAAAAAGTAGTGGACCCAGCACCGATCCTTGTGGCACTCCACTGGTCACAGGCCTCCAGTCTGAAAAACAACCCTCCACCACCATCCTCTGTCTTCAACCTTTGAGCTAGTTCTGTATCCAAATGGCTAGTTCTCCCTGTATTCCATGAGATCTAACTTCACTAATCAGTCTCCCATGGGGAAACTTGTCGAATGCCTTATTAAAAGTCCATATAGATCACATCCACCCCTCTGCCCTCATCAATCCTCAGTAGTTGTTTTAGTGTGGTCGTAGGTTTGTGGGCTACCATGATGCCTAGGGGCCAGAGTAGTCTGGTGGTCATCTCTGAAATGTGTTTGATGTATGGTAGAGTGACTAGAATCCCTGGGCGTATTGTATCTTCCTGTTTAGGTCTGTTGTGCAGACATCGGCCAACTGAGCTTATCAGGTAACCATTGTTCCTGAAAACATTGTATAGATGTTTCTCCTCGGCTTCTCATAGTTCCAGGGTGCTGCAGTGTGTTGTGGCTCATTTAAATAATGTCCTGATGGAGCTCCATTTGAAGGTGTTGGGATGGTTGCTTCTGTAGTTGAATATTGGTCATTGGGTGTGGCCTTCCTGTAAACACTGGTCTACAGTCCTCCATTGACTTTTCGTTCTATCCTGACATCTAAGAAGGGGAGTCAGTTGTTGTTCTCTTCCCCTTTGATGAATTTTATACCAGTGAAGATACTGTTTATGGGTTTCTTTGGGCTTGTCGCGTTTCGTGATGGCAAAGGTGTCATCTACACAGTGGACCCAAAGCTTAGGCTGAATCATGGGAAGGGCTGCTCTTTCTAACCTCTGCATATTGGTGATCCCATAAGCATCCCACTGATTTATTTGTAGACATTGTCGTTGAAGGTGAAATATGTTGTGAGGCACAGGTCCAACAGTTTGATGATGCTTTCCTTGCTGATGGAGTTGGCGCTGTCGAGTGTTTGTATGCCTGGTTCGTCTAGCAGTGAGGCCAGTGTTTATCGATGTGAATAGAACCGTCACGTTGAAGGAAACCATGACCGTGTTGTCCTCTATCTTGGTGTCTTTGATGATGTTAAGAAATTCCTGGGTGACATGGATGGACTGGGTTGTTTCGTCTAATGGGTGTTTTAGTTTTCGTTGCAGTTCCTTTGCTAGCCTGTGTGTTGGTACGCTGGGAACCGAGACTCTGGTCGGGGCGGGGACAGGGAGCTTGATTGTGCAGCTCTGGTAATCTATAAGAATACGGTGCATTGGATCATTCTGATTTCATTCTTTGGAAGCCTGTCTTATTAATTTCATCTGCTTTGTGTAGTTCCTCAGGGTTGCTGTAATGTGAAGTTGAGTCCATCGTTACCTGTTGATAGGTGTTGGTTTCGGTTATTAGTGTGCTCACCTTTTCCATATACTGTGTTCTGTTCAGGATGACGGTCATGTGCTGTTTGTCCACAGGTAGGATTACAATATTTGTCTTTTCTGAGTCCTTTCGGAGCTTTCCTTTCAAGTGTATCAAGGGTGTTCCTTTGTTTCTTTCTGCTAAGTGTTGGTGTTACCGTCTGATGGCCTTCTGGGTTTCTTCTATCAGTCCATTGTCTTTAAGGGTGGATTCCTAGGAAGTCCTTTTTGTCTGCCTCCCTGTGGTTGCAGTTCATCCCTCGTACTAGGACGGCTTTTTCAGTGTCTGAGAGTGGTCGGTCAGATAGACTCTTGATACAGGTCTCTGATTTGTCCATGTCGTTGCTGTGGGTGAGGTTGGTTACTTTCTCTTGTACAGCCAGTCCATTCTTTGTTCAGCTGTTTCGATGAGATTAGATTCTCTACAGTGTGGAAACAGGCCATGCCGACCCTCAGAAGAGTAACCCACCCAGACCCATTTCACGCTGACTACGCACCTAACACTATGGGCAATTTAGCATGACCAATTCACCTGACCGGCACATCTTTCGACTGTGGGAGAAAACCAGAGCACCCAGAGGAAACTCACACAGACACAGGGAGAATCGAAGGCTGGAATCAAACCCAGGTCCCTGTTGCTGTGAGGCAGCAGTGTTAACCACAGAGCCACTGTGCTACCCCTTGTTTAATGATGCTGGCTCATTCTAGCATAGTTGTCCATTCATGGTCAGTTGCGTTAGTGTTTTCATGTGAAATTTCTCTTTTGTATTTGTGGAGTTGGTTGTGGGCATCCCATTTATCATTGCTTGTAGCCGTTCTGTTCTGCTGTTCTCCTGGCTTGTGGAATGTTGAGATGTGGTTTGTATTTGACACATCGTGGTAATACCTGTTTTCTGAGGCATTCATGCAGGAAGTACAGTTGCATCTTACAAGATTGAATGTAATAATGTAATATTTCCAAGTTTGCAGGTGACACAAAGCTGGGGTGGATGGGAGGGTGATAAATGGGGTCCAAGTTAATGTGTTTGTTGATACAGTGTCAGTTAGAACCACCCTCTGATAAAAAGAACAGGAAATCATATCATCACAGAAAATGACATCACCAACCCAAGGAGATCGAAACACAAATAGAAAACAGGTCACTATCACTAATGCTACCTAGTATGGTGACAAAACATCTGAAAACGAACCTTTCACCGCAGTAAGCAAACTTACATCCAGAACCTCAACCTGAGCTACAAATCTTCTAAAAACTCACTCTGCAATCCATCCCTAATTGTTTAGAGTTAACCACATTGATGTGGGTCTAGAGTCACACGTAGGCTAGACCAGGTAAGGATGACAGTTTCCTTCCGTAAAGCACATGGGTGAACCAGATGGGTTTTTCCTGATTATCGAGAGTGATTTCATGGTCACTACTAGACTTCTAATTCCAGATACTTATTGAATTCAAATTTTACCATCTGCCATGGCAGGATTCAAACCCGTGTCCCAGAACATTACCAGAGTCTAGCAATAATACCATTAGGCCATTACCTCCCCTCAAAGGACTGGAGGACAATGTATGCAGTAGGATTATTCAAGAAGTGTGGTAGTGATGAACCAGGTAACTCTCGGCCAGTGAGTGGTCATCAGTGGTCATGAAGCTATTCAAAAAGATTCTGAGGCACTGCATTCACCTCCATTTTAAGAGGCAAGAACAGTCAGCATGTCTTTTTCGGAGGGACGTTATGTCTGACAGGTTTGATTCAGTTTTTCGAAGAGCTGACAAGGCATGTGGATGATGGCAGTGCAGTTGTTGTTTACATGGATTCACTAAGGCCTTTGACAGGGTATTGCATGCCAGATCAGTTAAGAAGCTAATAGCACATGGGATTTAGGGCTATGTGACAAATTAAATCTAAAATTGGCTCAGTCAGGAGGGATAGAATGATAGTTGAAAGTGTTTTTATGACTGGGTGTCTGTGTCTATTAAATCACTGGGTTTAGTGCTGGGTCCTTTCAGGTTTGTAGTCAACTTTAATGATCCACACATCAGTGTACAGGAGATATCATCCGTAAATTCGCAGATGATATAAATTAGATGTGTGATAAATAGTGAGGAGACATAGATTACATGACAATGCAGATGGGCTAATCAGATTGGAGAACAATGCAAACTGGAATTTAATCCTGAAAAGTTTGAGTTGCTGCATTTTGGGAGGTTTAACACAGCAAGGGAGTATACGTAGAATGGTAGGACTCTAAGAAGTAAAAAGGATCAGTGGGACTCAGTGTGCATGTCCAAAGATCCTTAAAAGAAACATAACAGGTGGATAAGATGATCAAGTAAGCGTATGGAGTATTTGATTTTATTAATCAAGGCACTGAATACAAGAGAAAGGAGATTGCGGCAGAGTTACACAAGATATTTAGGCGTCAGCTGGAGCCTAAATTGTGTACAATTCTGGTCACCACACTATGAGAAGGACAAGATTACATTAGGGTGCAGAAGATAATTATCGTGTTTCAACTGTGAAGAAGGACAAGATAGGCTGGGCTTGTTTTCCTCAGCTTGGGGAAGGTTGAAGGAGAACCTGACTGAGGTGTACCAAACAAATGAGGGGCAGAGATAGGGGTAGATAGGAAGAAACGTTTCCCTTCAGCAGAGGAATCAATAACCAGGAGGCATAGATGTAAAGACAGACAGCAAGAGATTTCAGGCAGACTTTTTTTCACCCAGAGGGGAATGGATATCCGGAATTCACTGCTGAAAGGCTGGGTGCAAGAACCAATACAAAATTTAAGTAGTGTTTATGTCATCACTTCAAGTGCCATAGAATGCAAGGCTATAAGCTAAGTGTTAAAAAATGGTACTAGAGTTGAGAGGTGTTTGATGGCAAGCATGGCTCCAAGTCCTCTTTGCATGCTATAAAACCCTTAGACTCCAGCTAAAGACACTTAAATAGGCATGAAATGACAATAAATGCCAACTCATGGACCTCAACATGTCAGTGGGATGGGCCACCCCACCAAGAAGTCAATCATGGCAGAGGCAGGATGGTAGCAGAATCCTCACCTTTTCTTTGTTTAAGTGTCTCCCCACCATCAACCTTTCATGCAAGACATTAAATTTTACAAAGAATATTAACTGCCAAAATATCATTAATAATTAATTCACACAACACTGAAAGTTTTCTTTTCTGATGGAAACGAACATACAACATGAAATGTATCACGTTTTCCACAGAGATAAATACAGAACACTTAATACAATCACAATAACAAAACAGCAACAGTTACTCACCTACATTTTTTAAAAGCTTTACATCCATCCATGTAATAAATAGAATCAGGCAATAATCTGTCTTTTATTCATGATAAGATTTGTAACAAAAGACTTAGATCATATAACTGTATGGTGATGATGTATGTATCAATTGACAAAAGACTTTAATAAGGATACTTTTTGCAAGCTAATGCTGAGAACACTGAACATCCATAGAGAGGAGCAGGACCTTTTCCAGTATTTTGCTTTTAATTACAGATTTCCAGCACCTGGAGTATTCTGCTTTCAAGTTTAATGCAAAGCTAACGTTTTTGCCGAGACTAAATAATGAAACATAGAAAATAGGAGCAGGAATAAGCCATTCAGCCCTTGGAGCCTGTTCTGCTATTAAAATGATTACAGCTGACCATTCAACTCAGTCCTTGCTTTCTCCCCATCTTGGATGCTTTAGCTCCAAGAGCTACTTCTAAATCCTCCTTGAAAGCATTCAATGTTTTGGCCTCAGCTGCTTTAATTTTATTAATTTACAGGATGAGGGCATTGCTGGCTAAGACAGCATTTATTGCCCATCCCAGAGGCCAGTTAACAGTCAACCACATTGCTGTGGGTCAGAGTCATACAGCACAGAAACAGCCTTTGGCTCAACTTGTCCATGCATACCCAGTTTCTTGAACTGAATTGGTCCCATTTTCTTGTGTTTGGCCCATATGCCTCTATGGAGAAAGTGAGGACTACAGATGCTGGAGATGAGAGTCGGGAGTGTGGTGCTGGAAAAGCACAGCAGGTCAGGCAGCTTCCAAGGAGCATGAGAATCGACGTTTTGAGCATAAGCCTGATGAAGATCAATTCTTCTGTTCCTCGGATGGTGCCTGACCTGCTGTACTTTTCCAGCACCACACTCTCGACCCACATATGTCTCTATACCTGTCCTCTCCATGTACTGCTCCAATATCTTTGAAATGGTATAATTGTATATGCTTTTACCACTTCCTCTGACAGCTTGAAAATGTCGGTCCTCAGGTCCCTTTTAAATCTTTCTCCTCTTACCTTAAACTTATGTTCTCTAGTTTTGGACTCCCCTATCCTGGGGAGAAGATCTTGGCTTTTCACCAATTTCTTCGCCTAATTTTATAGACCTTGATCACGTCATTCCTCAGCCTCCTACACTCCAATGAAAAAAAGTCCCAGCTGATCCAGCCTCTCCTTATAACTCAAACCTCACCCCCCCCCCCCCCCCCCCCCTCCCCAGTCTCAGTAAGTCCCCTTGGAAAACTCTTCTGTACCCTTTCCAGTTTAATGACATTGTTTCTATAACAGGGAGACCAGAATTTAACACAGTACTCTGAATGTGGCCTTACCAATGTCTTGTACATCTGGAACAAGACATCCTGATTCCTGCACTCAATGCTCTGACCGATGAAGGCAAGTGCGCCAAATGCCTTCTTCACCTCCCTGTCTACCTGTGATGTCATATTCAAGGAACTTTTGACATGCACTCCAAGATCTCTTTACTTAACAACACTCCCCAGGGCCCTACCCTTAATTGTGTAAGTCCTGCCCTGGTTTGTCTTACCAAAATGCAACACTTCCCATTAATCTAAATTAAATTCCATCTGCCATTCCTTGGTCCATTGGCACAGTTGATCCAGACCACATTGTACTCTTAGATAACATATCATTGATGACAAGGCGGCTATGACAGGTGAGAACCGAGAAATGATCATCATCATGAAAGAGGTAGTTAAGCTAATGGGACTAAAGGTAGACAAGTCTCCTGGCCCTGATGGAATGCATCCCAGGGAACTAAAAGAGATGGCTGAGGGAAAAGCAAGTGCACTCATTGTAATTCACCAAAATTTGCTAGACTCTGGGGTGGTTCCAGTCGATTAAAAACAGCAAATGTGATGCCACTGTTTAAAAAAGCAAGTCAACAAAAGGCAGGTAACTGTAGGCCTGTTAGCTTAACTTATGTACTGGGGAAAATGCTTGAATCTATAAACAATGAAAAAATAGCTTAACATCTGTACAGAAAGTGTCCCATCGGACTAACACAGCATGGGTTCATGAAGGGCAAATCATGTTTAATTAATTTACTGGAATTCTTTGAGGGAATTACAAGCGCGGTGGATAATAGGGAACCGGCAGATATGGTGTATCTGGATTTTCAAAAGGCATTCGACAAGATTCCACACAAAATGCCACTGCATAAGATAAGGATGCACGCATTACGGGTAATTTCTCGGTATTAGCACGATTGGTTAACTAACAGAAAACAAGAATGGGATAAATGGGTGTTTTTCTGATTGGTGATCAGTGGCTAGTGGTGTGCCTTAGGGATCAGTGTTGGAACAATTGTTTACACTTTACATAGACGATATAGAGTTGGAGACCAAGTGCAGTGAATCAAAGATCACGAATGAAACTAAACTGAGTGGCAGAGCAAAGTGTGCAGATGACTCTGAAAGTCTGCAGAAGGCAATAGACAGGGGCAAGGGCCTGGCATATGGAATACAAATTTGATAAATGTGAGGTCATCCATTTTCTAGGAATAATGGCAAAATGGACTATTATTCAAATAGTGCAACATACAGCTGGACAGAGTGACTTAAGTACCCTTGTGTATGAATCATGAAAAGTTATTTTGCAGGTGCAGCAGGTATTGAAGAAAGTAAATGGAATATTGTCCTTCATTGCTGGAGAAGTGAAGCTTAAAACATAGGGAGGTTATGCTGCAGCTGTACAGGGTATTAGTAAGGGCACACCTGGAGTACTGTCTTACTGGCATTGGTGGCGGTGCAGAGGAGGGTCACTACGTTGATTCTGGAGAAGGTTGAGAAGATTGGTTTATGAGAAGAGATTGAGTAAACTTGGACTATACTCGTTGGAATTTAGAAGAATTGGGGGATCTTATAGAAACTTACAAAATTATGAAGGGAGTAAATAAGGTAGAAACAGAGAGGTTGCTTCCACTGGCAGGTGAAACTAGAACTGGGATGGCATAGCCTCAAAATGAGGGGGAGCAAATTTAGGACTGATCTGGGGAGAAACTTTTCATCAAAAGGGTTGTGAATCTGTGGAATTTCCTGTCCAGTACAGCAGCTGATGCTACCTCGTTGAATGTTTTTAAGGCAAAGATGGACTTTTGAATAGTAAAGATTAGCAGGCAAGTAAGTGGAGCTGAGTCTACGAAAAGATCCGCAATGATTTATTGAATGGCACTACAGGTTCAATGGGCCAGATGGCCTACGCCTGCTCCTCTTTCTTATGCTGTTGTGTTCTTGTTATGTTCTTAAGTACAATCTTAAATACCCAACCTTCTTCACTGTCCATTATACCACCAATTTGAGTCATCCACTGGAGACACTTAAGCCTGACCATGAAAATTTAGCAGTTTCCTTCTCTAAAGGACATTTCCAACAATCAACAATGGATTTATGGTCATTAGACACTTAATTCCAGACTTTTTAAAAAATTATTGAATTCAAATTCTACCATGTCCCATGATGGGATTCAAATCCAGTTTTCCTAGAACAAGACTTGGGTCACTTGTTTAGTAGTCTGGCAATAATAACACTTGACCAACAACTCCCCTTTCATGGCAGAGATGTCCACAGGCTCACACTTTCTGGGTGAAAACATTTCTCTTCTTCTCAATCCTGTATGGCCTACCCCATATCCTTGGACTGTGACTCTGGTCTGAACTCCCCAGCCAACCTTCCTGCATTTTCCCTCTATTCCTGTTAGAATTTTCTAAGATTGTTCCCTTGTTCTTCTGAACTCATGAGTATATTCCTAACCAAATCATAGTAGTACAGAATGGTGGAAAGGAAACAACAGGAAAAGAAAGTTCAGATCGATAAATTACTCAAAATGGATTTACAACATAAAAATTTTTAATGCACAGGAAAAATGATAGAGATTAAAAGATATTTACAACAAAATCAATTTATAATCTCAGAATTAAGCATTTTAAACTCATTCAGTTGTCAACTGTACTTTGAACAATTTGTTCCCCTACTCCAAATGTGATTGTAAGGTACTTACCAAAAGGCAATTCAAAACGGGTGTCTAATAGGATTTTGTGTGGAGTTGGACTTTTGGTTCCACATATTTCATCTTCCTTCATTAAAACCTCTGCATCCAATGTTGACCAATCTCCTGGCCCTTCCTATTAAAACATGAATCACAGGAAGTTAAAAGACCTAAATAAATTATAGCCTGTAAGCTTAGATGGACCAAAATGGATTCCGATTTCGGGGTCAAACATAGAATTCTCAATTTTAAGGGTAGCATAAGACAAAGAGTAGTTATCTGCTGACTGCTTTATGTCTTGCCTACTTTTCCTATCAATCAACTCAATGGGATAGCAAGTGATCTGTTTGATGTGCAACAAACTCACCAAAGCCAAAATGGAATGCTATATCCCATCTAAAATTATTTATTACATCTTCAGAGGCTAATAAAATTATTGATACCATTTAAGTTTTATTCTATAACTTCTAACCTATATAAACCTACTGAATGATTTTCAACAAGCACGTCTATTGATAATTATGGAGAATGACCCTTCTGGACAACAATATGACTTGACACTTCGACTCCAAGTATCAGTATTAATGACATCCAAGTCAAGATAAACACAAGCAACAGGAGAATGAATATGAGTCTATCCCTGTGAAATAATGGGACTTGTTCTCAGCCTCAGAGGCTATTTCCCTCCTTATGGAGAACATGACCACTGCAGATGTTAGAGATCGTTGTCGAAGAGTGTGGTGCTGGAAAAGAACAGCTAGTCAGGCAGCATCCGAGGAGCAGGAGATTCGACATTTCGAGCATAAGCTCTTCATCAGGAATACTGACATTTTGAGCATAAGCTGTTCATCAGGAAGATACCCACGTAAAAATATTCCAATATTCCAATGCATCAGGCTGCTGTTGCAACTGAATTTTATGTTGTGAACAACGAGCGACTCAAAAGGTGGAGACAATCTCCCTGTCAGTTGTCAGTCTGTAATATATTCAGACTCAAGTTCTAGAGTTGAAAGGGCAGTGCTCATCCTATGTTCCAAATGACACCCTTCTTCTGTTTAGCGTTTCTTCAAAAATTGGAACTTAACCCAAAACAATGTTTTTTTCCATTTATCAATCAATAAAGGCAATCAAGTCAACTCTTAGTCAAAGATTCAAGAGACACTTCTGACAGACCAACGTTGCAAATCAGAAAATAGTTATCACTGATCGAGCTATGTAACTGTCATCATTTATTTTAACCTTCAATTAATACAACTCAAGTACTAAATTTATTTATTACTTTAGAAGTAGAAAACACTTTTTTGGACTACACAAAAGACATCAAAAATGTTACAATGAAAAACAGCAACTAATATTCATTAATGTGGTAGTGATCTAAAAGCGCACTTTTGGGCTTTGACATACATTAGTTGCATTTCCGGACAGGATTGCAATGGTTTAACCTGCAGGGAAAATCATCAAAGAACAAATTTACTGTTTTGCAATTGTTGATAGCATATAACAACAATGTCCACTCAACATCATGATCACCAGATGCCCCAAAATACCTTGCAACCAATCCAGTTGGAAGTGTAGCCATTTCCCCAAAATACCTTTCTTTATTATTGGATTTATAAAAGCTCTATGTTCTGAAGTCAGTGTTCATATAAAGCGCTTCATGATAATCATGCTTAACTCACTTGTGAAAAATACAAACATTTCAGACACTTTTCCAAATATTAGTTGCAAGATGGAAATATTGCATTAATAGTAATTCCAGAAATATCAAGGAATTGCAAGTTTACTACCGTTTTCTCTTGCTTAAGGCAGAGTGGGAATGGATGACTGCTAGACAGAGTCAACCAAACAGATGACTAGGGAATCCCTTGAGTGCATCTCTTACAAACCCTTGCTTGATCTTCGAAAATGGCTGGAGTACTGTTACGAAGATGTAGGGGTACTATACCTTTAAGAGAGTTGAAAAGCTAGCAAGGACTGAGAGAAGCAGAGAGAGTCCGGAACAAGGTAACAATGTAACATTTGGGTGAAACAACTAACTAAGTGCTGTGTTGCCTGGATACAAAAACAAATTCAAATTCAGCCAATCAGTTTAAATTATACACCAACATACAAAATTCCAATCAAGTTTCAATTAGTATTTTGACAATATTAAAACCAATGAAACGGTCACTTTGAGTGAGAGCAGCAGCTAAGGTAAGACTTTTTGTTTTAAAATTACTGACCGGTAGCGGGCAGCAGTGTTTTTTTTTCTCTCTTTTACAGAAAGAGCGGGAGCAGCAGGGGGAAGTGACGAAGACCGGAGGGGCAGCCGGGAAGGAAAGCAGTGAGTATAAATACTCACCCTTCGATGCCAACGGTCACTTTGAGTGCGAGCAGCAGCTAAGGTAAGACTGTTTGTTTTAAAATTACTTACCGGTAGCGGGCAGCGGTGTTTTTTTTTCTCTCTCTTTTACAGAAAGAGCGGGAGCAGCAGGGGGAAGTGACGAAGACCGGACGGGCAGCCGGGTAGGTTTTTTCCTATAAAAGCGAGCAGGAGAAGAACCCGAGGCACTACGGAGGTAGTGCCTCCCACCCGCCCTCCTCCTCTAACCTAAATAATAAGACCCGTTGTGGTGTAGGTAAGTGCTGCATTTTGCTTGTTGTATTCTTTAGACCCAGTTTTTTTAATATAAAAGGTTACTTTCAGAGGGATGGCAGTGAAGGCAGTGCAATGTTCCTCTTGCAACATGTTTGAGGTGAGGGATGCCATGGACGTCCCTGCTGATTACACTTGCAGGAAGTGCACCCATCTCCAGCTCCTCCAAGACCGCGTTAGGGAACTGGAGCTGGAGTTGGATGAACTTAGGATCATTCGGGAGGCAGAGAGGGTCATAGATCGGAGCTTTAGGGAAGTAGTAACTCCAAAGATGGCAGATAGATGGGTGACAGTGAGGGGGACTGGGAGGAAGCAGCCAGTGCAGGGACCCCCTGCGGCCGTTCCCCTCAAGAACAAGTATACCGTTTTGGATACTTGTGGGGGGGACGACTTACCAGGGGCAAGTCACAGGGCTCAGGCCTCTGGCACGGAGCCTGTCCCCGTTACTCAGAAGGGAAGGGTGGAGAAGAGCAGAGCAAGAGGAATTGAGGACTCAATAGTTCGGGGCACAGATAGGCGGTTTTGTGGGAACGAGAGAGACTCACGTTTGGTATGTTGCCTCCCAGGTGCAAGGGTACATGACGTCTCTGATCGTATTTTCCGGGTCCTTAAGGGGGAGGGGGAGCAGCCTGAAGTCGTGGTCCACATTGGCACCAATGACATAGGTAGGAGGAGCGCTGAGGATGTTAGACAGGCTTTCAGGGAGCTAGGTTGGAAGCTCAGAGTTAGAACGAACAGAGTTGTTGTCTCTGGTTTGTTACGCGTGCCACGTGATAGAGAGTCGAGGAATAGGGAGAGAGAACAGTTAAATGCGTGGCTACAGGGATGGTGCAGGAGGGAGGGATTCCGGTATTTGGATAACTGGGGTTCTTTCTGGGAAGGTGGGACCTCTATAAACAGGATGGTCTGCACCTGAACCAGAGGGGCACTAGTATCCTTGGTGGGAGGTTTGCTAGTGCTCTTGGGGGGGGGTTTAAACAACTCTGCAGGGGCATGGGAACCCAGACTGTAGCTTTAGGGTGCAGGACCTGGAGTGTAGGGAGGTTAAGAACATGGCATCATTTTCAAAGGAGGGTGCCTGTAAACAGGAAAGTGGCTTGAAGTGTGTATACTTCAATGCAAGAAGTATACGAAATAAGGTAGGTGAACTTGCAGCGTGGGTTGGTACCTGGGACTTCGATGTTGTGGCTATTACGGAGACATGGGTAGAACAGGGACAGGATTGGCTGTTGCAAGTTCCAGGGTTTAAATGTTTTAGTAGGGTCAGAGGTGGGGGCAAAAGAGGGGGAGGTGTGGCATTGCTTGTCAAAGATAGTATTACAGCTGTGGAAAGGACGATGGATGAAGACTCGCCATCAGAGGTAGTTTGGGCTGAGGTTAGGAATAGGAAAGGTGAGGTCACCCTGTTAGGAGTTTTTTGCAGGCCCCCTAATAGTCCTAGAAACGTAGAAGAAAGGATTGTGAGGATGATTCAAGAGAAGAGTGAAAGTAATAGAGTGGTTGTTATGGGGGACTTTAACTTTCCTGATATTGATTGGGAAAGCTATAGCTCAAGTTCGTTAGATGGGTCAGTGTTTGTCCAATGTGTGCAGGAGGGTTTCCTGACACAATATGTAGATAGGCCAACAAGAGGTGAGGCCATACTGGATTTGGTTCTGGGTAATGAACCAGGCCAGGTGTTAGAATTAGAGGTAGGTGAGCACTTTGGGGACAGTGACTTTTACTCTAGTGATGGAGAGGGATAAGAGTGCACTACAGGGCAAGAGTTATAGCTGGGGGAAGGGAAATCATTTTGCGGTGAGGCATGACTTAGGATGTGTGGCCTGGAAAAGTAAGCTTCAAGGCAAGGGTGTAATTGATATGTGGAGCTTGTTCAAGGAGCAACTATTGAGTGTCCTTGATAAGTATGTACCCGTCAGACAGGGAGGAAAGGGTCGTGTGAGGGAGCCGTGGTTTAATAAGGAATTGGAATCCCTTGTTAAATGGAAGAGGGCGGCCTATGTAAAGATGAGGCGTGAAGGTTCAATTGGGGCGATTGAGAGTTATAAGGTAGCCAGGAAGGACCTGAAGAGAGAGCTAAGAGCAGCAAGGAGGGGACATGAAAGGTCCTTAGTTGGTAGGATTAGGGAAAACCCTAAGGCTTTCTATAGGTATGTCAGGAATAAAAGAATGACTAGGGTAGGAATAGGTCCAGTCAAGGATAGTAGTGGGAAGTTGCGTGTGGAGGCTGAAGAGATTGGGGAGACACTGAATGAATACTTTTCGTCAGTATTCACTCAGGAACACGACATTGTTGTCGATGTGAGTACCGAGTCACAATTAAGTAGAATGGACGGCTTTGAGGTATGTAGAGAAGAGGTGTTGGAAATCCTGGAAAGGGTGAAAATAGATAAGTCTCCTGGGCCTGATGGCATTTATCCTAGGATTCTCTGGGAAGCAAGGGAGGAGATTGCAGAGCCATTGGCCTTGATTTTTATGTCCTCGTTGTCTACAGGAGTAGTGCCAGAAGATTGGAGGCTAGCAAATGTGGTTCCCTTGTTCAAGAAGGGGAGTACGGATAACCCTAGTAACTATAGGCCGGTGAGTCTCACTTCTGTTGTGGGTAAAATCTTAGAGAGAATTGTAAGGGATAGGATTTATGCACATCTGGATAGGAATAATGTGATCAAGGATAGTCAGCATGGTTTTGTGAAGGGCAGGTCGTGCCTCACAAACCTTATTGAATTCTTTGAGAAGGTGACTAAGGAGGTGGACGAGGGGAAAACAGTAGATGTGGTGTATATGGATTTTAGTAAGGCGTTTGATAAGGTTCCCCATGGTAGACTAATGCAAAAAATACGGAGGTATGGCATTGAGGGTGAGTTGGAGGTTTGGATTAGGAGTTGGCTGGCTGGAAGAAGACAGAGGGTAGTAGTTGATGGCAAAGGTTCATCTTGGAGTGCTGTCACTAGCGGTGTTCCGCAAGGATCTGTTTTGGGACCATTGCTGTTTGTCATTTTTATAAATAACCTGGAGGAGAGGCTAGAAGGTTGGGTGAGCAAGTTTGCAGATGATACGAAAGTCGGAGGAGTTGTTGACAGTGAGGAAGGATGTGGCAGGTTACAGCGGGATATTGATAAGCTGCAGAACTGGGCAGAAAGGTGGCAAATGGAGTTCAATGTAGCTAAGTGTGAGGTGATTCATTTTGGTAAGAGTAATAAAAAGATAGGGTACTGGGCTAACGGTCGGATACTTGGTAGTGTGGATGAGCAGAAAGATCTTGGTGTCCATGTACACAAATCTTTGAAAGTTGCCACCCAGGTAAATAGTGCGGTGAAGAAGGCATATGGCGTACTGGCTTTTATTGGTAGAGGAATTGAGTTCCGGAGTACTGAGGTAATGTTGCAGTTGTATAAGACTCTGGTGCGGCCGCATCTGGAGTATTGTGTGCACTTTTGGTCGCCATACTATAGGAAGGATGTGGAGGCACTGGAACGGGTGCAGAGGAGGTTTACCAGGATGTTGCCTGGTATGGTAGGAAGATCGTATGAGGAAAGGCTGAGGCACTTGGGGCTGTTTTCATTGGAGAAAAGAAGGTTTAGGGGTGACTTGATAGAGGTGTACAAAGATGATTAGGGGTTTGGATAGGGTCGACAGTGAGAATCTTTTTCCACGTATGGAGTCAGCTATTACAAGGGGGCATAGCTTTAAATTAAGGGGGGGTAGGTATAGGACAGATGTTAGGGGTAGATTCTTTACTCAGCGAGTCGTGAGTTCATGGAATGCCCTGCCAGTAGCAGTGGTGGACTCTCCTTCATTATGGGCATTTAAACGTGCATTGGATAGGCATATGGAGGATAGTGGGCTAGTGTAGGTTAGGTGGGCTTGGATCGGCGCAACATCGAGGGCCAAAGGGCCTGTACTGCGCTGTATTCTTCTATGTTCTATGTTCTATGATCCAATATTTTGGGTTATAAATATCAGGCATTTTGAACAGTTACCCAGAGCGGCAAAGAGTAGCTAGCAACGACAAGAGAGATTGCTTGCAGAAAGATCTGCTCTCTAAAAGGTACCTTTATCTAACAAAGACCTGTGAAGCAGAATCCCTCAGAAGAAGAAAAGAGAACAGACGAAAATCTAGAGGACACTCGGCAAAGCTGCCTGGTTTTGAAACGTGATTTTTTTTGTAAATCATAATCAGGAGTTTTATTGGATTTGTATTGTAGGGGGGAGGTAAAAGATAAGTTTAAGAAAAAGGAGCTGTAAGTAGTTGTTAGTTAATATTCTCTGTCAGACTTAAAGAAATAATGTTGTTAATTTTTATTTTAAATCGTGACTTTTGGGATAGCTCTTTGCCTCTCGAATTTTAACAGATTATAGCATTGGGTGAATCTTTTCTGTGTTGCTGATTTAAATTAGCAGAGGGGTTTACCCCATGTCATAACAGTACTGGTTTCTCTGACAAATCCAGCCAGATCCAAGGCCATGGCAGTATGGGTGGTTCCTATGTTCAACGGGGGAAGGAAGAAATGTATCAGGGCACTCATGGTCCAGGATTTGTTGGTTTTGGGAGTACACAGGTGTTTGTTCAGTCCAAAAAGTAACTCCAGAATGGTATGTTGCCTCCTAGGTGCCAGGGTTAAGGATGTCACAAAATGGTTTCAGGGCATTCAGAACCAGGAGGGTGAAAACAGCAAAATGAAAAGCAGGGCTTCAAAAGTTGCAACCTCTGGATTGCTATTCTCTTCCACATAAGAAGAGAATGATAAAACAGATGAAGGTGCTGGAGAGCAAGCCAGGAGGAAAGGCTTTACATTTGTCAGGCATTGAGATATGTACAAGTTGAATGGGTCTCATAGAATAAAACAGTATAGAAGAGGCCCTCTGGCCCATCAAGTCTGCACCAAAAAAACCCCGAAGTCTGTGCTAGTCCAATTTTCCAATGTTTCAGCCGTAGCCTTGCATGTTATGACATTTTAAGTACTTATCCAAATACCTTTTAAATGTTTTGAGGTTGCCTGCCTCAACTAATTTTCTACACAGGGCATTCCAGAATCCTACCACCTCTCTGCTGGATGAAAAAAAATGTCCTCAAATCCCCTCTGACCCTCTAGCTTTGCACCATAAAACTATAACCCCTTCTTATTCATCCTTCAACTCAGGGGGATAGCTGCTTCCTATCTACTCTGTCCATGCACCTCAAATCTTATACACCTAAATCAGGTCATCTTGCAACCTTCTCTGCTCTAAAGAAAACAACCTGAAGTTATCCAGGATGTGAGCATAAGAGGTACAGTTAGTAAGTTTACAGATAACACCAAAGTTGGAGGTGTAGTGGACAGCAAAGAGTGTTACCTCAGATTACAAAGGATCTTGACCAGATGGGCCAATGGGCTGAGAAGTGGCAGGTGGAGTTTAATTCAGATAAATGCGAAGTGCTACATTTTGGGAAAGCAAATTTTAGCAGGACTTATACACTTAATGGTAAGGTCCTAGGGAGTGTTGCTAAACAAAGAGACCTTGGAGTGTTGGTTCATAGCTCCTTGAAAATGGATTCGCAGATATACGATAATGAAGAAGGCACTTGGTATGCTTTCCTTTATCGGTCAGAGTATTGAGTACACGGGTTGGGAGATCATGTTGCGGCTGTACAGGACATTGGTTAGGCCACTGTTGGAATATTGCGTGCAATTCTGGTCTCCTTCCTATCGGAAAGATGTTGTGAAACTTGAAAGGGTTCAGAAAAGATTTACAAGGATGTTGCCAGGGTTGGAGGATTTGAGCTATAGGGAGAGGCTGAACAGGCTGGGCCTGTTTTCCCTGGAGCATTGGAGGCTGAGGGGTGACCTTATAGAGTTTTACAAAATTATGAGGAGCATGGATAAAGTAAATAGGCAAAGTCTTTTCCCTGGGGTCAGGGAGTTCAGAACTAGAGGCCATAGGTTTAGAGTGAGAGAGGAAAGATATACAAGAAACCTAAGGAGCAACTTTTTCACACAGAGGGTGGGACGCGTATGGAATGAGCTGCCAGAGGATGTGGTGGAGGCTGGTACAATTGCGACATTTAAGAGGCATTTGGATGGGTATATGAATAGGAAGGGTTTGGAGGGATATGGGCCAGGTGCTGGCAGGTGGGACTAGATTGGGATGGGATATCTGGTCGGCATGGACGGGTTGGATCGAAGGGTCTGTTTCCATGCTGTACTCTGACTCTATGATTCCTCACAGCTAAAATGCTCATTCCAGGCAACATCCTGATGAATCTCCTCTGAACCCCCTCCAATGCAATCACATCTTGCCTATAGGGCAGGGGCCGGAACTGTACACAGTACAAAATCAGAAATTGCTGGAGAAGGTCAGCAGGTCTGATTGCTTTCTCTCCATAGATGTTGAGTTAATGTTTTGTGTTCAGTGACCCTTCTTAAGAACCAATTGTAGCTAGGCAAAGGATGGTTCTGTTGATGCATGGCTTCCTGGCTTCTACCTTGTGGAGGTTGAGCACCAGCTCACTGATACGTCCTCCTATCTCCCCCGATCATGACCGCACCACAGAACACTCGACCACTCTATCCACAATTGTCACCGCCATTCGTTTCATCTGGTGATCTCCCTCCAAGCTCATAGCTTTCCAACCCAGCACAGCCCACATCTACGTGTTCCCCAAAGTCCACAAACAGGACTTCCCAGGCAGACCCACTGCTCCTGCCCCACAGAACTCAACTCTTCCTACCTCGAGTTGATTTTTTTCTCCCCTTGTCCAGTTCCTTCCCACTTAGACTGCAATTCTTCTGATACTTCACATCAGTTTCAGAATTTCCAGTTTGTGGGCTTCAGCCGCCTCCTCTTTATGCAATCCGTCAACTTGTCCATTCCCCATCAGGAAGGTCTTAGGACTCTTTGCTTCATCCTGGAAAAAAGGCCTGAACCATTGCAATATGCCATCATACTTCTCTGCCTGGTTGAGCTCGTCCTCATTCTGAACAACTTCTGTTTTAACTCCTCACACATTCTTGAAGTCAAAGATGTGGCCAAGGGTACCCACATTGGCCCCAGTGATGCCTGTCTCTTTGAGGGGTAAGTGGAATATCCCTTGTTCCAGTCCTACTCTGGACCCAGCCACAACTCTCTCACCAGTATATCAATGACATCGTCAGTGCTGCTTTCCTTTCTCGTGCTGAAGTGGAAAAGTTTATCGACTGCACTTCCAATTTCAACAGACGTCATCTTCACCAGGTCCATCTCGGACTGCTCTCTTCCTCGACATTTGTTTTCCTTTCTGGGTATAGGATGGCCACCAATATCCACTACTAAGCCACTCACTCCCACAGTCACCTCGATTATACATGCTTGCACCTTCTTCCTGTAAAGACTCTATTCAATTCTCTCATTTCCTCCATCTGTGTTGCACCTGTGTGGGGATGCCAATTTTGACAAAGGGTCCTCCCCAATGTCCACCTTCTTCTTCAACTAACGATTCCCCGCTGCTGTGGGTGCAAGGTCCTCAGCTGCGTCGTACTCATTCTCCATACTTCAGACCTCACCCCCCTCTTCCCTCACAAAAACGATAGGGCCCCTTCATCCACACCTACCATTCCATCAGCATCCACATCCAATTGATCATTAGCCTCAATTTCCACTACCTCCAGCAGAAATGTCACCAGACATATATTCCCCTTCCCTCCCCTGTCAGCATTCCAGAAGGACTGTTCCCTTCAGGACACCATGGTCCACTCCTCCCAACATCTTATCATAGGGCACCTTCCCATGCAATTGCAGAAAGTGTAACACCTGCCTGTTTAATTCCTCCCTCCTCACTATCCAAGGTCCTGGACACACATCTTCTGGCTGAAGCAGCAATTTACCTGCACTTCACTCAATCTAGTCTATTGTATTCACTTCTCACAATGTGGTCTCCTCTACATTGCATAGATGGGCGACTGCTCTGCAGAACACCTAAGCCTGCCGACAAAAATGATCCTCAGGTTCCAGCTGCCTGCCATTTCAACACATTACCATGTTCCTTCGCCAATATTTCTGTCTTGGGCTTTGCTGCATTGCTCTAGCAAAGCTAAGCGTAAGTTGGAAGAACAACACCTCATTTTCCGCTTGGGAACCCCGCAACTTTCTGGTCTCAATATCAAGAGCCTGAGCATGTTCTCTCATGACCTTACCCTAACCCCCACAACCAGGCCTTGTCACCAAATGGACTGCTACGACAAACAACCAATTATCAGCCATCAATAGTCCCCATTTTACATTCTCTCAGGCACACCTTTACCCATGCCTTTGACTGTGCGACTGTATGCCACTCTCTCAAGGATCTATCTGCACCTATCGTTTACTCCTTCCCCCTCCCTCAATCCCTTCATGACAATATGTACCAACCTTTTCTTAGCTACAATCAGTCTGAAAAAGGGTTACCAGATCTGAAACGTCAATTCTGCTTACTTTTCACAAAATTTGCCAGATTTGCTGACCTTTGCCAGAAATTTCTGCTTTTGTTTCTGATTTAGTTCTCCCTACTCCTACAGGCCAGTGTGTTTTCATATGCCCTCTTTGTTCTCTTAATTGCTCTCTTTAGTTCACCACTGTGCTTTCTAAACTCCATGAAGAGCTCTGTTGATGAACTCCCTTTGCACCTCATTAAACATCTCTTTTCCTTCTTATCTAATCCTGATGGTTTCTAGACATTTAGGATTCTCTGGGCTTGTGGCTCCTACATTTCACTCTCTGTTGGGCATATACAGTCTCCAATTCTATTTTCAATGGCCCCAATGTACTACTGTCAACTTACTGAGAAGTAGCTGTCAACTTCAGTTAGAACTGTAAAAAGCTCTTTGAATACATTTCAAGAAATCTGCCCATTCACTCTGTGGCTATTCTAATTAATGTTGGGGAATTTAAAATCTCCAAATATAATTGTTCTATTATTGCTTTTACACAGTGGAGTGTCTACATATCGGTTTTCTATTTGGGGGTCTATAATTGATGCCTAGCAGTCTATCTTCCCTTTTTTCTCAAAAGCTCTCCTTTGGACCCTTTAAAGACTTTTTTCAGGGTATCGTTAATCCTTACTGTAGTAACTGACTCCTTAATTATTAATGTGACACCACCTCCTCTTTCACACCGTCCCTATCCTGCCCGAATATCCTAAATCCCACAATGTTGAGTTGCCAGTCTTGCCCCTCCCTCAACATTCAAGGTGATTGCACTGAAAATGTCATTATCTCCAGAACTTGCCACATCCCTAGCCAAACTGTTCATCCGCAGCAACAACACTACCACCGACCTGAAAATGTGCAAAATTGCCCAGGTATCTCCAATTACTGCTCCGGTTTACTCCAGATCATCCGTAACAGGAGCAACAGCTGCTTAATAACAACCTGCTATTTTGACACTCAGTTTGAGTTCTGCCAGGGTCACTAATTTCCTGAATTCATAACAGCCAAATACTGGCAAAGAGGTGAGGTGAGAGTGACAGCTATTTCTCAGGGTCGAGGTCCAACTATTTTCAACTACTACATTAATGACCTTCTCTCTATCATAAGGTCAGAAGTGGAAGTACTCACTGATACTTGCATAATGATCAGTATCATTCATCACCCAAATGTCCAAATGCAGCAAGATCTGGACAAGATGCAGGTTCGGATAGATAAGTTGCAAACAATAAGCACAGGTGCTAGGCACTGACCATCTCCAGATAGAATCTACCCAGTGGCCCTTGACATTCAATGGCATTACTATTATTGAATCCCCAACTATCAACATTGTGGGGATTACCATTGACCAGAAATTGAACTAGACTAGCTACTTAAATACTATGGCTACAAGAGCAGGAGAGAGGCCAGGAATCGTGCAGCGAGTAACTCATCACTTAACTCCCAAAGTTTATCCATTATCTACAAGACACAAGTCAGGAGTGTGATGGAATACATTGCATATATCTGGATGAGTACAGCTCCAACTTGAAGCTTCACGCAAAATCATCCAGGACAAAACAGCTTGCCTGACTGGCATCACATCCACAAACATTCACCCACAATCAGCAACAATGATATATACCATCCACAACTCACACTGCAGAACTTCACCAAGGTCCTTTAGAAAGTGCCTGCCAAATGCACAACATCTTCCATTTATAAAGGCCAATGGCGGCAAATGCATGGGAACACTGCCACTTGCAAATTCCCCTCCAAGACCCTCACGATCCTGACTTGGGAAATATCCTGCTGTTTTTTCAGGACCACTGGGTCAAAATCCTGGATCTTGCTCTCTTACTGCAGTTTGGATCTACAACATGGATATCTTAAAGAGTCAGCAAATAAAGCAAATTTGATCAAAATCTACCAGGAAGTAACCAGGCATGTTAAAGACTAATGCATTTTATACTGTCTATATGGATTTTTGTTCAGGTCTCTGATGGCAGACTGGTCAAGAAAGTAAGAGTGCATAGGATCCAAGGTAAAGTGACACATTGGATCTGCAGGGCTCAGTCATGGGACCTTGCTTTTTATTCTGTATCTTAATGATTTGGACTTAAAGGCAAGGGGTAAGAACAAGAAACTTGTGGCTGAGAGAAAAATTGATCAGGTGTTAAACAGTGAGGATGATAGCTCTAAACTGTAAGGAGAGTTTCTATGGAATTATTAGGCGGATAGAACAATGGCAAATAGAATTTAACTGAAAATGTGTGAGTGATGCTCTTGAAGAGGGTTAGCAAGGCAAGAAATAAATGCACCATAAGTGGCAGTTCCATTAAAAATACAGAAGATCTGAGATACAATGCCTGCACATCCACACATCCCTTAAGATAGCAGATGTGATGAGGCTGTGGTTTCAAGAGGTGAATTTTGTCCTTTTTTGAAGAGAAGTTTTAAGACAGAGGGGATGACCTGTCTGTTTGAATCCAATAAAGTAAACAGCTGGTGGCCTTTGGTTTCTTTTTAAGTTAGAATGAGTGCAGTCATGCTTCCCCAGAGTCAGGATTTTTAGTTTTAGTTTCAGTCTCTCAGTCGAAGTTGTTAGGATTTTCAAGCTGGGTTTGGAAGCTGTAGTACATCTCTACTTGCTAATCGCTCTTTCTCTCGAAGTTTTCCTCCAGACTAGAGAATTGAATGCGAGATAATCTATTTGACTGAATTTGTCTTTGCCAAGGCCGTGTTTATGGGATGTTACTACATTGGAACAGATAGCTTTTAGTAGTGAAATAATCTATTATTCTGTTAAGTTTTCCAATAGATTTATGTTATTCCAATTTCTTCTTTCTTTTCTTCTCTTTTAACAATAGTGTATGAATAAAGTATGTTTTGCTTCAAGACTCATAGTTTGACCAATCGAATTGCACCTAGAATGCAATATCTGGCACTTGCTTTTAAAAGAAGTTGGGTCTAGGTTATTTTCTTAATATTTTTGAGGGTGTTTGGCCTGATCTATTACACAGGGAAGACAGTGGTTAAACAGGCTTACGTGATATTTGCCTTTTTTTTAAGACAAACTAGAAAGATTCTACTGGAATTATATAAAACGCTGGTTAGGTCACAACTGGTGTACTGTGTGCAGATCTACTCACCACATTAGGAAGGATGCGATTACACTAGAAAATTTGCAGAGGAGATTTACCAGGATCCTGCTTGGGCTGAATAAATCTAAGCTTAATCAGTCTGAGGGAAGTCTGAACAGGCTTTGGTTGTTTTCCTTGGAAAATCAAAATTTTGAGAGGAGACCTGTGGAGTTGTGTACGATTATGCGTGGCATTGCTAAGTTGGTTGGATAGGTACTTTTCTCAATCCTGGAGGGTTCATTAAATAGGGGTCATAAGTTTAAAAGGTAAGTAAAATAGTAACAGGGGAGTTAAAGATAATTTTTTGCTGGGTTTAGATTTCAATGGCTGAAAGGGTAGTTGAGTCAGGAACTCATAACATTTGAACAGGATTTGGGTGGCTATAGCCTCCAGGGCTATGGGCCAAGAACTGGAAAATGAGATTAGTCTATCAGATTTTTGTTGACTGATTCAATCACAATGGGCCGAATGGGCTCCTTCTGCATTGTAAACATTTATGTATCCATATAATCCAACTGTGGCAGAATTCAATAAAACTTGAATTCAAAGTTAGTCTAATATTAGTCTATATTAGACTATAGTCTAATATAGACTAATATTAGATTAACTTTGAATTCAAGTTTTATAGACTATATTCAAGACTATAGTCTAATATAGTCAATGTTAACACTGTCATTTTTTGGAAGCAGCCATCAGATTCACTAATATCCTCTACAGAAGGAAATGTGTCATCCTTACCAGCCGACGTGAGTCGAAGCCTACATTAATTTGGTTAATCCTTAAATACCCCGAGAAAAGGCATAACAAGCCAAGCAGTTGTAACAAACTAGCAGCAAGTCTAAAGAAAGGACAAAAGCAGAAGTACCATCTTGACCTTTGGATCAGAAATAGCAAAGGCAAATGCATCCCTGTTACTCCTGCAATGTCCTCCTTTGCAGTATCTGATCACTTGCTATAAAATTTGAAAAGCTTCCCATAGACGAGTGAAATAATAGCCTGACCATTCCTCAGACATTGACATCAGAAGAATTGCACTCATCCAGACACATGGGAAGTATTCTCTCCTGACTTCTATATTGTAGATGGTGGAAGGCACTGTGGTGAAGGGAGGTGAGTGATGCAAAATTCCTTGTGTCAAACCTTCTTGCATGGTCATTTAATTATATGACTAGTCTAGTTTATTTTCTGGTCAAGGGTAACCCATAGGATGCTGATTGTGAGAGATTCAGAAGTGGTCATACACTCAGAAGTACATCTCATTGAAAATGTCCCAGACACCGCTACTATCGTTCCTCCTGATGTCATGTTCTAAATGCATGACTGATGCAGCAGAGGTGTTCACACAGCAGTATATGGTCTGTAAGGAAATGGGCTGGGAATCATCATTGACTCCATATTCTGTGAAATCTTATGGCATCAGGTCAAACATGGCAAGGAGACATCCCCCGATTTACGATTCCCCTTGGCTGATGCATCAGTACTCCAAGGGTTGCAATAGCACAGAATATACTCTTGGTAGAGGAGTTGAGTGCCCATTGTAAGAATGGCAGTAACTGGCAAAGCTGGCCAACTCCTAAATAACATAGCTGCTAGAAAGTTCTGTAACAGGAGTCAAAGAAACCCACAAGAGAGAAATATCCACTTAACCGTATCCTCAGCAGGACTGAGGAACTGTTGCACCACATGTCTGTACATTACAGTATCGGTTGGAGAGGCAACCAGATAGTGCTTGCAGAGATTAAATTGACCCTTAATACTCAGTGGTATTAGTATCACTGAATCTCCCACTTAGAGCATCCTGTGGGTTACCATTGACCAGAAACTGAATTAAACTAGCCATATAAATACATGGCTACACAAGAAGGTCAGACTGTATCTGGTTAATTCTTAAATATCCTTAAATCTCTCATCTCCCTTTTCCCCAGTGCTTTCCACCATCTATAATGTAGAAATCAGAAGAGAACACTCCCTACGTGCTTGGATGAGTGCAGCTCTTTTGGATGTGAATCGAAGAGTAATGGTTAGTAAATTTGCAGATGATACCAAAATTGGTGGTGTCATGCACAGTGAAGAACGGAACATTGATCAGATGGGCCGATAGGCCGAGGAGCAGCAGAGACAATTTGATTTAGAGAAATGTGAGGTGTTGCATTTTGGGCAGGCAAATCAGAGCAGGACTTATTCACTTAATGGTAAGGTCCTATGGAGTGTTGCTGAATAAAGAGACCTTGGGGTGCAGGTTCATAGTTCCTTGAAGGTGGAGTCACAGGTAGCGAAAAACACACTTGGTACACATGCCTTTATTGGTCAGTGCTTTGAGGAGTTGAGAAGTCACGTTGTGGCTCTACAGGGAATTAGTTAGGCTACTTTTGGAATACTGTGTTCAATTCAGGTCTCCCTATTATAGGAAACGTTGATAAACTTGAAAGTGTGCAGAGAAGATGTACAAGGATATTGCTGAGGTTAGACAGTTTGAGTTTTAGAGAGAGGCTGAACAGGTAAAGGCTATTTTCCCTGCAGTATCAGAAGCAGAGTGGTGACCTATAGAAGTTTACAGAATTAATTGGAGCATGGGTAGGGTGAATACCGAAGGTTTTTTTTGCCCCAAGGTAGGGGAGCCCAAAAACTAGATGGCGTAGGTTTAAGGCGAGAGGGGAATGATTTAAGAGACCTAAGGGGCAGCTTTTTCACACAGACTGTGGTGCACGTATGGAATGAGCTGCCAGAAAAAGTGGTGGAGGCTGGTAGAATTACAACATTTAAAAGGCATTTAGATAGGAACATAAATAGGAAGTGTTTAGATAGATACAGGCCAAATGTTGGCAAGTGGGAGTAAATTAATTTAGTATACCTGGTCAGCATGGACAAGTTTGACTGAAGGGTCTGTTTCCGTGCTGTACAATTGTAGGACTTTATGCTCAAGAAATTGGATATCATCCAAGACAAAGCAGATCACTCGACTAGCACCCCTCCACCACCTCTAACATTTCTGCCCTTCGCCACACAAAGTAGCAGCAGTATGTGCTATCAACACAATGCACTGCAGTAATGCAACAAGATTCCTCTGACAGTATATTTCAAATTCCTAGTCTCTGCCATCTAGAAAATCATAGACAGCAGATGCATAGGAACACCACCATCTGCACGTTCCTTCCAAATCACATTCCATCCTGACTCGGAAATATATACTGTTCCTGTCCTGACACTGAGTCTTAATCTGAGAACTCCCACCCTCACATCACAGCAGATTTACTTACACCACACAAACTGTAGCAGTTCAAGAAGGCAGCTTACCACCACCTTACCAAGAGCAATTAGGAATGGGCAATCAATCCTCACCCAGTCAGGGATATCTATGTGCCGTGAATGAAAAATATTCAAGTCAGCATGAACCATCGACAAATAGTCATCAAAGCGTGGAGACTGTATTTGAGAATGGGTGAATACAGTTAATGCTATCACTTTAATGAGCAGCTTTGAAGTGTTTTCTTTGTCCTCCTCTGAAACAAAAACCATTTTAAAGTTGAGAGAAGTGGACCTGACAATGGTGAAGGCGTTTTTTTTGCCAACTGGACAGTCTCCAATCCACTGAAAAAAACTTTGAAGGAGTTTGCCTGATTCTTGAGAACTCGCTTCAAGAGGCCACTCGCTTTTGTTTGATGATCTTTGCACTGAATCCAGGCAATGCAGTGGAGGCATGGCTGATAGAATTTCTCTTGGCTCTTTACATGTCATTCATGCACAGACCTGCTGTAAGTGGAGTGCAAGTGTGGTGACCAGACCATTTTGTATAATTAGACTTGCCGAACTTTTGGAGGTCTTCGTTGTCAAAAACTTGGTGTTTGGTAGAAGACTGATCTGGCACAGCTAATCCACTGCCGGACAGCCCAGTCAATGATCATCTTTTGACAGAAGTGGAGTACCAGGCTGACTAGGTGTGGGCTGCTATGAGTTTAGCGTTGACAATTTTTAAGAATACGCCAAGTCTACTGCGAACACATTTAAAGAAGAATGATTTGCAAATCAGTGCAGAGTGGACAATGACACTGCAGCTATCTTCAAATGATAGATCATGTGAGGAGGAACTTGCTACAATTGCTCAAAAAGGCAAAAATCTGTTAATTTTGCTGCCTCACAGTTTGAATTCCAACATCTTCCTTATGGGGCATAGCAGTGCCACAGAAGGAACGAAAATGAAGTAAAATCCCATATTTTGGATCTCATGACTCCATGGGATGTCTTGACCCATGTGCCCCAAAGACATGCATAATCAGCTGTTCAGGAACATGAAGACCCATGATAAAAACTCTCAACACTAAGTAGGAGTCACCCTCAAACAATTGCTGATGACAAATATACAACATTACTAAAAGGATTCAAATTACCCAACAGGCAAATTGTTCCAAATTTGTGTAAAATAGGATCCCTTTTTACAGTCTTTGAGAGAAAGTGAGGGCTGCAGATGCTGGAGATCAGAGCTGAAAATGTGTTGCTGGAAAAGCGCAGAAGGTCAGGCAGCATCCAAGGAACAGGAGAACCGACGTTTCGGGCATAAGCCCTTCTTCCTGAAGAAGGGTTTATGCCCGAAACGTCGATTCTCCTGTTCCTTGGATGCTGCCTGACCTGCTGCGCTTTTCCAGCAACACATTTTCATCCCTTTTTACAATGTTATGTGATGTGCCTTGGTTCATTGGGCTGTTATTTTAGTTATTACCAGCAGAGGGTACTCTGGTTAGACTCCTTAATTTCTGAAATTATCAGATGATCAGCTCATTTTGTCTGACAATCTAATTATACCTTTTTCAGACCAGGCTAAATTATAGTGGCAACACAAATTCCTTATTTATTTCAGAAGACTTACATCTCTGGCGAGAACTACCCTGTCTAAAAATAATTCTCTATTCACATGCATGGTACCCAGTTCTCAGTTTGTTCCTGCCAAAATGCAGAATGTAATTAAATCCTCTTTATAATATTAAGCAAATATCCTGCAGCTGTTTCAGAGAACTACGGGTGTGAAGTGTACTGGTGCCACACCTAATTGGAGAAACACACCTCCTTATAATTAGTGTGACTCATACATTGCTTCAACTCCACACAGTAAAAATGTTAAAATTGCTAAAACTATGCCAAGTAAAATTTATTTTCTGGCCCTTTTGCCATTGTTCCATTGTGTTCTGAATCACTGCACAGTACATAGTGGTTATGTTATTGGATTAATGATCTTGAAGAAAGAGTTCAAATCCCATAAGAGCTGGGGAAATTAAATTGATTCATTAAGTAAGCACAGAATATTTCAAAAAGGAAATATTAATAATGTTGACCACAGAACAACTAAACTGTTCTAAAATTACATGTAGACTGTCAAATAGAAAATATAATGATTTTATCCAACCTCAGATAATTGTGCAAAACTCCACACAGTCATTCGCCCAGTGTAGGTTTGTGCTGGGGGCTCCGGTTTCCTCCCACAGACCAAAAGACATGTGGGCTAGATGGTTTAGCTGTGGTAAACATGGAGTTACATGGATGGGGTGGGTCTAGGTGAGACACACTTTGGAGTTCAGTGCAATCTTAACTGGGCCAAATGGACTTTGTCTGCACTGCTAGGATTCTATGATTCATCATGGCTACCACTGACACCAAAAACTGCTAGCCCAAAGTGGACAAGATCTCCAAAAAGAACGCACTTAACGACACAGAAATCAAGTTTCTGCAAAAATACAAGAAAGCAGAGAAGATCCCGAAAGGACTACAGACCACAACCCAAAATTATCTTGCAATGAACTCTCTGCCTATGAATTCTGTGCGTGTGCACTTCTCTCCACTTCACATGACGAAGCAGCAGCACTCCAAAAGCTTGTGATTTCAAAAACCTCTTGGCTTATAACCTGGTATCATGTGCTTCTGACATGATTCTTCCAGATAAAAAAAGAAAATAACTGCATTGCAGACAGGAGAGAGAAGGTTCATTAGATTGACCTCTGAGGTGAGGGGGTTGTCCCAATATGAGAGCCGAAGTAAATTAAGCCCATAAATGAGTTCTGAATGTAGTCTCGCTACCATAAATGAGTACTGAAGATAACTAAGCAGCTTGACACAGTGGAGGTAGAGAGATTGTTTTCCCTGCCTCTCAAGGGGGCACAGTTTTAAAAGAAGGGGCAATCATTCAAAACTGAGAAGAGGAAAAGTTACTTGACTAAACGATTGAGTCTTTTCACATTTCTGAGGGGGTTGTGGATACACATTACTGAATCAAGCTGAGATAGATATATTTTTGGTATCTCAGGAAACCAAGTGATGAAGGGAACAGATGGGTCAGTGACAAGAGCAACCATGATCGTACTGAATAGCAGAGCAGGTTTGATAAGCCATACTGGTCTTCTCCTGCTCCTGTCTCTTACGTACTTATCCTCAACTTCCCATCTGAAGGTGGTGATGAACTGCCTTCTCAAAAGCAGCGAGCCATAATAATAAATGCTGGCCAACCAGCAACACCCATGTTTCATGAATGAATTTTAAAAAACTGGCCATCATCATAGATGATAGAAGGATGCCAATGATAACATAGGAGAATTGAATTAAAAGGGTACTCTTATAATTAATCAAAGTTTAGCCACTTTGAATTAATTCCTTCAAATGATCGCACAGGGGCAAAAGGGAATTGCACAAATCTATCAGCACTAAATCTCATCGGATCCAACATAATTAAATTCAGATTTTAGATAATTTACCTTGTTTTTTTCTTTTATAAAAAAAATTCATTCACTGTCGTGTGATTTGAGTGAATGCTGAAGACATATTAAAAGTAATAAATTTATTAAGGGCCAACCTTACTTCAATACTCGGAAATTAATCTTTTTTCTTTACAAAGCAATTAGCAGAGTAAAGTAACTAATGTAGAAAAGCATTCATTTACATGATATAAAACAAAATAAAGATTAAGATTAGAATGAAGGTAAAAACTGAAATATAAACATACTTTAAAAATCTACAGGCATTTTTTAAAATCATGGAATGAATAGATTTTACACTCCTGAAATACAAAATTAGTTTTCAGAGCCAGACAGATTGTTCAGAAATAATTACGGCATTATACATTTTAAATATTTTGTTACACTTCGTTGAATAAGGCATAACATTTTGGAGGGATTTTTACAAAGAGAAGATACAAAATGTGAAACTCAGCACAATTTAGTGATTTTAACTTGTTTTCTGCCAGTAAGGACTTGAACAGTGCAACCTGCGGAGGAATTGGGAATACTGAAATTAGTTTGAACTTTTGAATTTTGCTGTATGGGTGTGAAGTCCAAAGATTTCTAAGCTTCACAAATCATTGACAGTAAACATTGATAATTTTGCTGTTTTTCAACCAACAAATCTGAAGAAGCATTGTGCAGTGGGACTGGAAAGCTACCAGTATAAAATTTCCATCCAGAAGAAGGCAAACTGAACGGGGCAAAAATAAAAACAAAAGTGGCAAGCAAACCTCTAGGATCATTAAGTCAAGGCAAAAATGAGAGAATATTTAGTAATGCTTGGATGTATGGAAAGACAACTGATATTTCACCAACGGAATTGTGATTTTTCAGAATTATTCAAATGAACAAGCAGATGCAACATTGAAGTGTATATGGATAATTGGAAGACATACGAAAAGATCTTCAAGAGTGTTTGGTAGAAATTCGGTTCATAGACAGTTAATAAAGGGGCAAACCCTGTTGCTTATTTAGAAGTTATGTACACAACGGTTATTAGTAGGACCATGTTATCTATACATGTAGACAAGTTAGATCGGAAAACAGCACAATTTAAAAAACATAACAAAACAAAATAGCAACTGTTCTTTTCCAGCACCACACTCTTAGACAGTGGAACATTTCTGATGATTTTAAGGAAGAAATTGCCTCTTTTGCCATGTTAACCAAGTGTTAAGATGTCTGCAGCATCACCCAACAGTAATCTGCACTGGATCAGCACCATCCTTAGCAACGGTGCTAACCTTTCCTGTTCCCCTACAAGCATCATGGTGCACATGAACGTTCTTGCCGATGCCCTTACCAGCATCAACAATTCTGAGAAACATGCAAAACACCAGGTTCTCATCCAGGCATGCTCCAAAGTGATTGTAAGATTCCTGACTGCAATGATGAAATATGGCCACATTGCAGAGTTTGAGATTACTGATGACATAGAGGTGGGAAAATATTTTTAAAGAGAGGTGATGTCAACACATTTGAAGAACAGAGAGAATATCTTTATCAGAATATCTATAACATGGAGACCAGGTGGGACAGTTGGTTGATCAGCAGGTTAGTGGGAATCGGGTTAAGCTGACATCTCTCTGCAAGTGCAAATTTAGGTAAACAAACCAACTAAAGAAAGGTCAACAGCATACTAGGTTTTAAGAATAGGGACAGCAAATACAAAAGTTAAGTAATGTTCAAATTGTACCAAATATGAGAGGACACATAGTACTCTAGATAGCTTTGGTCACATCTGGGCAGTGAAGTTAAATATCACACAACACCAGGTTACAGTCCAACAGGTTTAATTGGAAGCACTAGCTTTCGGAGCGCTGCTCCTTCATCAGGTGGCTGTGTTGTGCAGCGCTCGGAAAGCTAGTGTTTCCAATTCAACCTGTCGGACTATAACCTGGTGTTGTGTGACTTTTAACTTTGTACACCTCAGTCCAACACCAGCATCTCCATATCTGGGCAGTGAAGGTATTTTAAAGACTTTGAGAAACTTAAGTTTGTGAGAATGATACCAGGAATATCAAACTGTACTTTGGCGAAGATATTTGAGCCAATGAAACTGTTTACATTCAACAAGAATAGCTTAAAAAAACAAGAGTTGTCACAATAAGTAAATATGGTTATAGAACAAAAATGAAATTACAATTTCCTCTAGATGTCGAGCCAATGACAAGAATTTACTAATTTAAAATGTCTCAAATAATAAGGGCAATGTGAAATTTTTAGCTGTAGTGGGTTTTCATGCAAGGAGAGGGATTGAGGCAAGGACATGACATGTTAAAAGGGAAAACTGGATAATTATTTGATATAGAACAAAGTATTAAGGGCAATGGAGAGATAGCGAGAAGTGTATTGCTTGAACAAAAGAAAGGCAAAACAACTGTGCAAATGGTTTTCTTTTTGCACTGTACCCAACAATGTTTCCACATCTGCTCTTGCTTGCGTTCTTAACTTTCCAATGCCTAGATGAATCCTACATAAAATGCAGTCTTTAAAATTGAAACAAATATGTTGTTGCAATGTTGTCAGAGACTTAATATTTAACGAAATATTCAATCTGATGATCAACTGAAAGAAGTTACACAAGATTCCACTGATAAAGTAAACTAATTTAACATGCCAATAAATACAACAAACAAGCACTAACAAATAAACATGATTTTAGGTGAATATATCACAATCACATGTACTTTAAATTAAAATTCTCAATTGAGCTCTTTTTTTTTATGGCTTCCCCTTAGTCTTTGGCTGTTTCAAAGGTTTCTTCACTTCCTGGGACCAAACCAAAGGGCCACAGCTCTCAGGAACTCATTTTGATTTTCCTCAGTTTTGCTCTGGTCGGGACCCTTCCACAAGCTTCCAGAAAACAGCCGTTCATCACATTCCTTAAGCACTTCATGACTGCGGACACCTCAGGAATAACTTTGATTTTACTTTGGGCCGACAGCCATGCTGCAGTCCCCAGCTCCATCTGCTTGCACCCACTAATTTAGGAGCTTTCACTTTTAACCCACATGGTGTCTTGAAAGACATCTTGCAAATAATTTCCCAGAATGCAGAGGCATTGACCTAATGGTATTATCGCTAAACTATTTGTCCAGGAACTCTGCAAATGTTCTGGGGACCCTGATTCAAAGCCTGCCATGGCAGATGGTAAAATTTAAATTCAATAGAGAATATAGTATTAAGAATCAAATAAAGGATCAGTGGTGGGTGGACTACTTTTCATCATCTACATAAATGACTTTGATATGAACATAGGAGGCATAGTCAGTAAGTTTGCAGATGACACTAAAATTGGACCAAGTTAAAAATCACAAACACCAAGTTATAGTCTAACAGTTTTATTTGGAAGCACTAGCTTTCAGAGCTCCACTCCTTCTTCAGTCGGTTGTCGAGTAGGACTATAAAACACAGAATCTTTACCAAAAGATTACTGTGTCATGGAAATAAAATGTTATATTTAACAAACCTCGATTGTCGTTAAGTCTTTCATCTTTTAAGAGGAGAGGCATGAATCAAACCAAATAATCAATCATCCTAACAAAATAGTGCCTGCCCATCTCGTTTGGATAATCGAGGTTCCTCTGTACCTGAGAAAGGAGTAGCGCTCTGAAAGCTTGTGTTTCTGAATAAACCTGTTGGATGATAAACTGGTGTTGTGTGAGTTTTGACTTTGTCCACCCCAGTCAACACCAACTCCTCCATATCATTGACCAAAATTGGAGGTCTGACAGCGAAGGAGGTTACCTCAGAGTACAACAGGATCTTGATCAGATGGGCCAATGGGCTGAGGAGTGGCAGTTGGAGTTTAATTTAGATAAATGTGAGGTGTTGCGTTTTGGAAAAGCAATTCAGAGCAGGACTTATACACTTAAAGGTAAGGACCTGCAGAGTGTTACTGAACAAAGAGACCTTGGATTGCAGGTTCATAACTCCTTGAAAATAGAGTCACAGGTAGGTAGGATAGTGAATAAGGCAGTTGGCATGCTTTCCTTTATCAGTCAGAGCACTGAGTATAGGAGTTGGGAGGTCATGTTGCAGCTGTACAGGACATTGGTTAAGCCACTTCTGGAATATTGCATGTAATTCTGGTCTCCTTCCTATTGGAAAGATATTGTGAAACTTGAAAGGCTTCAGAAAAGAGTTACACAGATATTGCCAGGATTGGAGGGTTTGAACTATGTGGAGAGGCTGAATAGGCTGGGCTATTTTCCCTAGAGTATTGGAGTCTGAGGGGTGACCTTTTCGAGGTTTATAAAATCATGCGGGGCATGGATAGAATAAATAGATAAGATCTTTTCCCTGGGGTGGGGGAGTCCAGAACTATAGGGCATAGGTACAGGGTGAGAGGGGAAAAATAAAAGGGACCCAAGAGGCAACGTTTTCATGCAAAGGGTGGTACATGTATGGAATGAGCTGCCAGAGGAAGTTGTGGAGGCTAGTACAATTGTAACATTTAAAAGGCATCTGGATAGGTATATGAATATGAAAGGCTTCGAGGGATATGGGCCAAATGCTGGCAAATGGGACGAGGGGCATGTCTGGGGCATGGTCGAGTTGGACTGAAGGGTCTGTTTCCATGCTCTCCATCTCTATGACTGCAAAATCATTGTCAATGTCAGAAAAACCTATCTGGATCACTAATATCCTTTAGGAATAAAATCTGTAGTCGTCTTTACCTAGTCTGGTGTACATGTGATTCCAGACTCATGGCAATGTGATTCACTCTTAATTGCTCTCTTATCAATTAGGGATGGGCAATAAAAGCTGGCCCAGCCAGAGGTGCCCATACCCCATGACTGAATCTTTTAAAAATTCTAAGCTCCAATGCAACGGAAATGGAGGTTAATTGAAATGTCTGATAGATTTTAGATTAACTAACTTGCAACTCTAAAATCAACTTTAGAGATTCTGGGATCCACCTGAATAATTGGAAATTCTAATGTAGTCAAAGCCAAGATTTACCCTCTCTAGTTCTCCAGCTGAATTAGGACCACTGACCATTTTATGGCTTTCACTCTCCTAACTCTGATCTCATAAGTACTCTGAGCTGTAATTTCCCTGATCGGTTTACCAAATCCTCAACCACATTTGTCATAGCGGCAGTAGTGTAATTTCCAAGCTTGATACTCTCCCTTCAGATGAAATAGTCTGCAAACTGATGAGGGGGGTGTAGGAGCCACACCCACTACCTGCAGAAAGAATTGAGACGCAGCTGGGTATGGACAGTCTGGTAAGAGGCCCTTCTCTGTGCTAATTACATAGCTACAGCACTTCCATTTCAATTCATCCATTCTAAACTGTATAGAATTAATGAACTTTGTGCTTTTGTAACGATCATCTGAGATGTAATTTTATTTCGATAAAATAAACAGTTGAATAGTTGGGAAAACTGCAGTTGTTAAAACAGGAACAATGCAATAAGGAAGGAAAATTACAACTCAAGTCAGAAAGATTTTCACATCACGTATCTAAAAGGTGCCAGGTGCAACATGTCTCATGCAGATATATTTAATTTGAATGGAAGCAAGTAAAGAATTAAAAAAAGAGTATAAACAATGTGTTCAATGAAATATATCCTCAATTGGGTTGTCGGTCATAAAGCTTGGTAACATACTTCATTTAACTGCTATAAATGTATATAACCCAATATAAAATTAACAAGAGTGTTGTTAAGTCCCAATAAAAAGACAATGAAGAGTATGTTATTCAGTGGTTTAGAAGATCATATAATCTGTTTATAAAACATAGAACAATACAACACAGAACAGGCCCTTCAGCCCACAATGTTGTGCTGACCATTGATCCTCATGTGTGCACCCTGCAAATTTCTGTGACCATATGCATGTCCAGCAGTCTCTTAAATGTCCCCAATGACCTTGCTTCCACAATGCTGCTGGCAACGCATTCCATGCTCTCACAATTCTGTGTAAAGTACCCGCCTCTGACATCCCCTCTATACGTTCCTCCAACCAGCTTAAAACTATGACCCCTCATGTTAGCCATTTCTGCCCTGGGAAATAGTTTCTGGCTATCGACTCTATCTATGCCTCTCATTATCTTGTATACCTCAATTAGGTCCCCTCTCCTCCTCCTTTTCCCCAATGAAAAAGTCCGAGCTCAGTCAACCTCTCTTCATAAGATAAGCCCTCCAGTCCAGGCAGCATCCTGGTAAACCTCCTCTGAATCCTCTCCAAAGCATCCACATCTTTCCTATAATAGGGCGACCAGAACTGGACGCAGTATTCCAAGTGCGGTCGTTTTATAGAGCTGCAACAAGATCTCACGACTCTTAAACCCAATCCCCCTGTTAATGAAAGCCAAAACACCATATGCTTTCTGAACTTAGAAATAACTTTTATTCCTCTTTCCCAAGATATTTCCTAAATACAAGATAAAAATGAATTTGAAATGACTTTTAAGACCTCTTACCTCATCAGATTGTCGAATGCACTTCAGTGGTATCCACACATTGCCCACCATTGTATCCCAAATTAGTCCTTTGTTCCAGACCTCAACAATCAACCCAAGTTCCAAACGGCTAATCTCGCTGTAAAACAAAATTATTGCACTGTTTAATTACAAAATTATGCCATGTTCTTCACAAAGAACCATAGACTACTGTCAGAATCCAGAATCTGGTCCTCCTGGGAGCAGATGTGGCGGAGACGAAGGAATTGGGAGAATGGGATGGCGTTTTTACAGGGGGCAGGGTGGGAGGAGGTGTAGTCCAGGTAGCTGTGGGACCGACCGACCGACTCCCACAGCTACCTGGACTACACCTCCTCCCACCCTGCCCCCTGTAAAAACGCCATCCCATTCTCCCAATTCCTTCGTCTCCGCCGCATCTGCTCCCAGGAGGACCAGTTCCAAAAACATACAACCCAGATGGCCTCTTTCTTCAAGGACCGCAATTTCCCCCCCGACGTGGTCAACGATGCCCTCCACCACATCTCTTCCACTTCCCGCTCCTCCGCCCTTGAGCCCCGCCCCTCCAACCGCCACCAGGACAGAACCCCACTGGTCCTCACCTACCACCCCACCAATCTCCATGTACAGCGCATCATCCGCCGTCATTTCCGCCACCTCCAAACGGACCCCACCACCAAGGATATATTTCCCTCCCCTCCCCTATCAGCATTCCGTAAAGACCACTCCCTCCATGACTCCCTCGTCAGATCCACACCCCCCCACCAACCCAACCTCCACTCCCGGCACCTTCCCCTGCAACCGCAGGAGGTGCAAGACTTGTGCCCATACCTCCCCCCTCACCTCCCTCCAAGGCCCCAAAGGAAACTTCCATATCCGCCACAGATTCACCTGCACCTCCACACACATCATCTATTGCATCCTCTGCACCCGAGGTGGCCTCCTCTATATTGGGGAGACAGGCCGCCTACGCGGAGCATTTCAGAGAACACCTCTGGGACACCCAGACCAACCAACCCAACCACCCTGTGGCTTAACACTTTAACTCCCCCTCCCACTCCACCAAGGATATGCAGGTCTTTAGACTCCTCCATCGCCAGACCACGACAGTTGGAGGAAGAACGCCTCACCTTCCGCCTAGGAACCCTCCAACCACAAGGGATGAACTCGGATTTCACCAGTTTCCTCATTTCCCCTCCCCCCACCAAGTCTCAGTCAAATCCATCGAATTCAGCACCCCCTTCCTAACCTGCAATCTTCTTCCTGACCTCTCCACCCCCACCCCAGTCTGACCTATTACCCTCACCTTGACCTCTTTCCACCTATCGCATTTCCAACGCCCCTCCCCCAAGTCCCTCCTCCCTACCTTTTATCTTAGCCTGCTGGACAAACTTTCCTCATTCCTGAAGAAGGGCTTATGCCCAAAACGTCGATTCTCCTGTTCCCTGGATGCTGCCTGACCTGCTGTGCTTTTCCAGCAACACATTTTCAGAACAGGACCAACAGCCTTGCAGGGAGGTTTGTGAGTGCAGTTGGTGGGGTTTAAGCTAGTTTTGCAGATGCTGGAAACTGGAGAAATTCAGTTGAACAAGGGAAAATGGTTCTGCTGATTGGAGGTCATCATCTCAGCTCTAGGACATCAATGCAGGAGCTCCTCTGGCTAGTATCTTAGCTTCAATCATTTTCAGTTGTAATATGAGACAATATAATCACCAACTCTTAACATTCCATCACTGGATCTCCCGCTAACATCCTAGAAGCCACCAACAGACAATAGACAATAGGTGCAGGAGTAGGCCATTCTGCCCTTCGAGCCTGCACCACCATTCACTATGATCATGGCGGACCATCCTTAATCAGTATCCTGTTCCTGCCTTATCTCCATAACCCTTAATTCCACTATCCTTGAGAGCTCTATCCAACTCTTTCTTAAATGAATCCAGAGACTGGGCCTCCACTGCCCTCTGGGGCAGAGCATTCCATACACCCACCACTCTCTGGGTGAAGAAGTTTCTCCTCATCTCTGTCCTAAATGGTCTACCCCGTATTTTTAAGCTGTGTCCTCTGGTTCGGCACTCACCCATCAGCGGAAACATGTTTCCTGCCTCCAGAATGTCCAATCCTTTAATAATCTTATATGTCTCAATCAGATCCCCTCTCAGTCTTCTAAACTCAAGGGTTTACAAGCCCAGAACCACTAATCAAAGACACCTCTGACATCAAAGGGCTCTGGCAAAATGTGAATCAATGGGAATGAAGTGAAAATGCTCTTCTGGTTGCAGCCATACCAGGCACATTGGAAGATGCTCTCGGTTGTTGGAGACCAGTCATCTCGGTTCAGGACATCTCTGCAGGAGTTCCTCCATGTGATGTCTTAGAACCAATCATCTTCAGCTATTCCATCAATTACCTCCTCTCCATCATAAGGTCAGAATTTTCACCAGTGATTTGCACAATGTTCAGCATCATTCAGGATTTCTAGGATACTGAAGCAGACTATACTCAAATGCAACAACATCTGGTCCATATCCATACTTGAGCTGAAAAGTGGTTGGCAACAGCCATCTGCAATAAGAGGCAGATAATCTAAACAATGCCCTTTGATATTCTATGGTATTGCCACCACTGAATCTCGCACTATCAACATCCTGCGAGTTACCAGTGACCAGAAACTCAACTGAACTATCCATATAAATACAATGGTTACAGAGCAGCTCAGAAGGTAGGAATCCTGTAGTGGGTATATCATTCCCAAAATCCACCATCTTCAAGGCAAGAATTGAGAGTGCGATGAAACACTACCCACTTGCCTGGATGAGTGTAACTCCAATTACATTCAAGAAGCTTAACACTATCCAGGATACTTATTTGACACGACATCCACAAACAATCACTCCTTCCACCACCTACAATCAATAGCAGCAGGGCATACCATCTGCAAGATGCACTGCAGAAAGTCACCAATATTCCTTAGAAAACACCTTTGAAACCCACGATCACTTCCACCTGTACTGACAAGAACAGAAGATATATGGGAATGCCACCACCTGAAAGCTCCCCTCCAAGACACTCACCTTCCTGACATGGATATATATTGCCCTTCCTTCAGTGTTGTTGGGACAAAAACCTAGAAGTCCCTGGCTCACAGCATTGCTGGCCAATGTACAGCACATGGACTGCAGCAGTTTAAGAAGGCATCTCATCATGACCTTCTTAAGAACTACGAGGTATAGGCAATAAATGCTGGCCTACACAATGTTGCCCATCTCCCACAAATGAATTTCAAAAAACTGATTCTTTTGTGCATCTTTTAAATGATCTTCAGATTCATTCCTTTACACTCAAACTCTATTAGGTTAAGTACCATACTTTGACTGTGCTATAATTTCGTATTTATCTGAAATGTGATGAGAATTTTCTCAATCTCCTTTTCATCATTTGGGAGTCTATAATAAACACTCAACTCCTTCTGGTAATTCACAAAAAAAAACAGATTCAGTCTTTCAATTCTTTAATATGTCGTTCCTCGACAACACAGTTTGCAATTTTTGATCAATTGTGCTATTACTCTTTTGTTTTCTTCCTTAGACCTCACAAATACGTTGTTGCTATTTTAAGCCCTGGTTTTTAAAAAAAAAATTAAAGAAGAGCCATATATCAACATCTCATGTGTTAATTGGTGCCTGGAGTTCATCAATATATGACCTAATGTTTTGACAGAGAAACAGAGTGGTTGAACACTTTAACTCCCCCTCCCACTCTGCCAAGGACATGCAGGTCCTTGGCCTCCTCCATCGCCAGACCATGGCAACACGACACCTGGAGGAAGAGCGCCTCATCTTCCGCCTAGGAACCCTCCAACCACAAGGGATGAATGCAGATTTCTCCAGCTTCCTCATTTCCCCTCCCCCCACCTTATCTCAGTCCCAACCCTCGGATTCAGCACCGCCTTCTTGACCTGCAATCTTCTTCCCGACCTCTCCGCCCCCACCCCCTCTCCGGCCTATCACCCTCACCTTAACCTCCTACCACCTATCGCATTCCCAACGCCCCTCCCCCAAGTCCCACCTCCCTACCTTTTATCTTAGTCTGCTTGGCACACCCTCCTCATTCCTGAAGGGTTTATGCCCGAAACATCAATTCTCCTGCTCCTTGGATGCTGCCTGACCTGCTGTGCTTTTCCAGCAACGCATTTTTCAGCCCTGATCTCCAGCATCTCCAGTCCTCACTTTCTCCACAGAGAAAATCATGTCCTGATTTGAAGGTCGAGCCTGATATGGCTGAGCAATGTCAAACAAGAACTGCCAAAAATGACGTTTTGTTGTCAAGTCAGAGAATGTTCTCAGAGTCCACTATCATTCTGGTAAGTTGGGTGAATGGAGTGGAAGGTTGATTAGGTTACTTACAAGGCCCTTCGGCCCAACAAGTCCACACCGACCCGCTGAAGCGCATCCCACCCAGACCCATACCCCTACATTGACCCCTTCACCTAACACTACGGGCAATTTAGCATGACCAATTCACCTAACCTGCACATTTTTGGATTGTGGGAGGAAACCGGAGCACCCGGAGGAAACCCAGGCAGACACAAGGAGAATGTGCAAACTCCACACAGAGAGTCGCCTGAGGTGGGAAGTGAACCCGGGTCTCTGGCACTGTGAGGCAACAGTTGGTTGATGAAATTAGTCAAGAACAGCCAAGCAATGAAGAACAAATTATCAGAGTTGGATCCAAAATAGTAAATAAACTGCACATGTACAGAGGTGGAGGGAATACAGAGTTAATTTCTTGATTAACATAAAACAAATGGCCTTGCCAGCAATGAGTGACATATTGACAGACTAATGAGTTTGTAGGATACTTACAAATCTGAACTGGTTGTATTGACTTTAAAAAGTTAACCGGAAACTGACAGAACAATTTGAGAAGAGGTTTTCCTATTTTGAGACAACTGATTTAGTGCACAAACATTATTAAGTTAGAAAATATCAACAGAATATTTTTCGGTATCAAACTGCCTATCACTTTATAGCCATTTTTACTCTCCTGCTTAATGTGAAACCAGCAACACTGAAAAGATTTATCCCATGCAGTAAGCTGTAAAAATTCAACTGGCCAAGAACTAAGTAAAAATTAACAACTTTATTTGTTAAAGTGTACTAGAGAACAATTAATTAACCACGATTTACAATTCCTTTCTCTAGCCAATCTTTTACCTTCCCTTCTGTAATACTCGTCCAATGAAACTCCCAATTGAGATTTACAAAACCACATTTCTTATCTCAAAACCAGGCAGCTTTCGTTCTTTTATTCGGATCTTCCTGTGTCTTTTTTTCTTTTTCTTATGAATTTCGTCATCAAAGGTTACTGATCGAAAAGGTATCTTTTTAACAGAGTTAGTTTTCAGGCAATCTGTTTCCATGCTAGGATTGGTAGTTCTCCTCTCAACTGTTCAATTTCCCCTCAGTCTTTTTCCCCTAGAGCATCTAATTGTGTCATTGGCTTTTAAGATTGTCAATATACTCAATTCAAACTTGATTGGAAATTGACATTTTTTAATCAGGGTATAATTTAAACTGAGTGGCCGAATTCAAATTTATTTTTGTCTCCAAGCAACAAACTACTCAAGTTGTTCAACCCAGTATTACAGACATTGTTGCCTTATTGAGAACACATGGTGCTGCTTCTAGTAGTTCTGCCGCTTTTAACTCTCAAAGGTACACCAACATCTTCATAACATCTACTCCTTAAGAAAAAGAAACCATCATAATGAAAAGGTGGCTTCATTTTTTTCTACCTTTTCAACACATTACCCTAACATACTGATCACTTTCATATAAGTTCACCTTAACTTCTTACCAAGACAAATCTCATCTGAACTCTATCAGTTAAATCTGCAATAACACGTCTGCGATTACATTCTTCCGAACCACAACATGTATGATTTTTAAATTCAAAGTTTGTAACATAAGACTCCAACGAAATTGTCTCATATTCTTGTCTTTAAAACATTTGAAGAATGTAAGCAGATTGTGGTCAGTGTACACAATTGCCTCCAACACATTGTTCGTGACATACACATTAAAATGCTGTAAGGCCAGTACCAAACTCAATAGCTCCTTTTCAATTGTGGAGTATTTCCTCTGGTGGATGTTGATTTTCTTCAAAAAGTAACCAACTGGCAGTTCAATCCCATCCTCATATTCCTGTAGGAGTACAGTTCCAACTCCAACGTCACTAGCATCAATGGCAACTTTAAAAAGGCTGTGAAAAGTTTGGTGTAGCTAAAATAATATTGATTTCAAATGGTTGAATGCCTCCTGGCATGGTTCTGTCCACCAAAACTTTGTGTTCTTCTTTAGCAAATCGGTTAACAGTGCCACTACACTGAAGTATGGAAGAAACTTCTGATAGAATCCACTGAGTCCTAAGAATCGAAGCACCTCTTCCTTCAAGATTGGATGTGGAAATTCCTCAATAGTCTTCGTCTTTGTGTTTCGTGGGGTCAACCTTCCATGATCGATGTGATGTCCAAAGTATGTCATCTCTGCTTTCACGAATTCCGTTTTATTTAAATTTATTACCAGTTTTGCTTCTCATAGTAATTCAAAGAGCTCTGCCAACTGTACCATGTGATCCTTCAAGGACTTACGAAAGATCACTATATTGTCCAAAAGATTGCATAGTTTGTTAACCCCGCCACAACTCTGTTTAGGAGTCTTTGAAATGTGGCAGGCACATTGTTCATCCCAAAGGGCATGACTTTAAGCCGATACAGCCCATTTGGGGTTACAAATGCAGAAATGTCTTTCGCCATCTCTAATAAAGATACTTGTCAGTAACCACGCATTAAGTCCAATTTGGTGATATAACTGCTTGTCCGACTTTCTCAATACAGTCCTCCAATCCAAGAATTGGACATGCGTCCAATTTTGTAATAGCAGTGACCTTCCAATAATCCATGCGGAATCTTTGGGTCCCGTCCGGTTTGGGAACTAAGACGATCGGCAAACTCCACTCTCTCTGGCTTGCTTCAATGATGTTCTCATCGAGCACGGCCGCCACCTCCATCTGGACCTGTTTGGCTTTGAGAGGATTAAGCCGATAGGGGTGTTGTTTTATTGAAGCAGTATTCCCTAAGTTTATTTCATGTACAATAGCATTAGTCCTCCCCATCTGATTCTTACACATGTCCTTACACTGTAGTAACAATTCTTTCAATTCCATTCTATGCTCCTGAAACAGATAGCTTACTAATCTATCCCGCTCCTCAAGGACTTATTCAATTTTTAATCTATTTTGAGGTACCCCAAAATCCGGATTTGATTCCTCACTCTGCGGGGCAGTAACTAACACCTGTTTCTCCAGTTCTTCTCTAGTGTAATACGGGTGACACGGTTCGCATGACATACTTAATATCTTTTTTTTCTTCTATCTGGCATCTTTATTAAATTGCTCTCAATTTGATAGCGACCACTAAACCTGGCTTTGAAGGGATCTCCAATCATTGGTAACAGTACGAACACGTTATCCCCTCAGGAAAACTTCGGAGTCTCAGAGATTTTATCTGCCACGTGCTTCTTTCTACACTGTGCCCTCTTTAGGTGCTGTTTAGCCAACTCAACTACTCGATTTAATCTTTCCCTCACCTCCGATAGTCTAATCGTGAGATCTCCAACTTTGGTGCTGACAATTTTCCTTTAATTAATTTCAAAGGGCCTCTCACTTCATGACCGAATATTAACTCAAGTGAACTGAGTAGATTCACTTTGGGCATCTCTAGTGGTAAACAATACGAATGGGATACCTTTATCCCAATTGTTCGGGTAATCCTGACAGCATGCTCTTTACATGATCTTCAAGGTCTGATGGCAGCTTTCTAAAGCTCTCTGGGATTCAGGATGATATGCGCTGGATTTAAAGTGCTACATACCGACAGTATCCATAACCCACTTAAACAGCCGAGCAGTAAAATTTGACTCTTGGACCAACTGAATCTCTCTGGGTAGCCCGTACCATGTGAAGAAAGCTACTAACTCCTCTACCATCTTTTCTGCCTTGATACTCCATAATAGAATTGCCTCTGGAAGTCTCGTCAACACATCTATTATGGTTAACAAGTACTAGTTCCCACTTTTAGTTCTTGGGAGGGGATTGACACAATCAATTATAACCCATGTGAAAGGTTCTTCAAATGCAGGAATTGGCAACAAAGGTGCTGACTTTATTACCGCCTGTCGCTTACCTACTATTTGGCATGTATGACACATACAGCAAAAGTTAACCACATCCTTGTGCATTCCAGGCTAATAAAAATATTCTTGTACCTTAGTCTGAGTCTTTTGTACCTCTAGGCGACCTCCTACAGTCTACCTCTAACACTTCCTGTCTGTGTGCTAGCAGCAATACAATCTGGTGCACTTCTGCCCATTTTTCCTCTGCATTAGCCCGCCGTGGTCTCCATTTCCTTCTGGGGATTCTATCTTTCAGATTATCACCCTCTAATATTTTCTGCTTTCTTTTCAGAGTATGCATCCACATATATATATTTTATTGTCTTGTCCTGCTGTTGCAAGTCCCTTAGCCTTTCAGGACTAAACACTTCTGTCTGACCCTCTGCCTGTTCAGGTTTTTCCTGCACCATAACATCAAACAGGATATCTGTTAAATGAACCTCAACTCTTCATCTTCCTCTTTACTTTTCACTTTGTGCTGTGACTTATGATAGTGAGATCTGGTTTACACACAGTCTGGGAAAATACCAGGATATTTCTGTTTTAACTCCTCAGTGTCCTGGTTTTCCTTGGGCTTCTCCACAACAAGGGGTGTCACTCCCACCTTGGATCCTGCCAAATCTTTCCCAAGTAAAACTGAATTCCTGGAACTGACACTTGTGAATCACTCCCACTTTAACCCCCAGTCTTAAGTTGGCACTCCAACTTGATCTTACATAGGTAAACACTAAATTTCTGTGCATCTATCCCACCAAATTACCACACTCTCGGGTAACAAATCAAGAAGAGTGCATATTTGCTCATCCCTTACTACCAGCCACTGTTTAGATCAAAATTATAACTTTTTGTCCTTCCACCCCGTTGTTTCTGAGTAAACTTCACCCACAGAGGCAGATTCTTTGTAGAGATCAGGTGCTAACTCCATACTCAGCCACTGCCTAGGCTGTGCACTCTCCTGCAGCTCCTTGGCTCTTGTTGGAGTCTCCTTCACTAATGCCACTGGCTTAGCTTCTTTTACCACACTTTTTCCCATAGTGCCTTTCATTAACAACCAGCACTATGTCTTTATATGTTCCATCTTCTGGCAGTGAAAACACCTTTTCCCAGTGCCCTTCTGAAATTCCTGGCACTGTAATTTTGTGTGTCCCACTCCATTACAGTGAAAACACCTTAGGCCTTTCACCTCCTGTCCACCCTCTTGGGATTCTTTAAACTGTGGTAAAATCTTACCAGTGCTTTCTACTCTTGGTTTAGCATAGTAGGATCTCCCCTTCTCACAACTTCTATCCCTCACAGGACGAAATTCTGACCGGAAGTTTGTCTTATGCACCAGCATGTATTCATTTGCTATTTCTGCTGCCCTTCTCACTTCCTGAACTTTCTGTTCATCCACGTGAATTCTTACCATCTCTGGAAGTGAGTTTTTAAACTCCTCCAGCAAAATAATCTCTGAGAGCCTCAAATGTCCTATTTTCAAAGCACACACCCATCGATCAAAATGACTTTGTTTAATTCTTTCAAACTCAACATAAGTCTCACTTGGATTCTTCTTTGTTTTTCTGAACCACTGTCTCTATGCTTCTGGTACCAATTCATTAGCACTTAAAAAGCCTGCTTAACCTCTTCATAATCTCTTGACACCTCATCTGACAATGCAGCAAATACCTCACTAGCTCTGCTTACCAATTTACTCTGAACAAGCATTATCCATAAATCCTCGGACCACTCTATCTACCTAGCCAATTTTCAAATGAAATAAAGAAAGCTTCAAAATCTTTCTCATCAAAACGTGGCAGAGTTTTGACATATTTATAGAAATCACTACCTTCTCTTTTAATCTCCAACCTGCTAACTTGACTTTGCTGACTAAGTAGCAACTTCTCAAGTTGGGCATCATGGTGGCTCAGTGGTTAGTACTGCTGCCTCACAGTGCCAGGGACTTGGGTTTGATTCCCACCTCGGGCGGCTGTCTATGTGGAGTTTGCACATTCTGCCCATGTCTGCATGGGTTTCCTCCCACAATCCAAAGACGTGCAGGTCAGGTGAATTGGTCATGTTAAATTGCCCATAGTGTTAGGTGCATTCGGCAGGGGTAAACGTAGGGTCGGGATGGGTTATTCTTTGGAGGGTCGGTGTGGATTTGTTGGGCCAAAAGGGCCTGTTTCTATACTGTATGGAAACTCTCTCATCTAATTTCAAAGTTCATATTCTCTCTCTTTCTCCCTCTTCTCTCTTTGTTTCTCCCTTTCTTCTATCTCTCTTGGTTCAGCCAAGAACCTTCTCTCTCTCTCTCTCTCTCTCTCTCTCTGTTATCTCTCTCCCTCTCTCTTGGTTTATCTTCTAACTCCATTGTCCTCTATTGTAATTTAAGTTTTTCTACCTCTACTGCACTTGTCTGTTTCTCTGAAACACCTAAGTGGTTGAATAACGCCTTTACAATTTCAGCTTTACTTCTGTCCTTGGTTAAACTCAAAGCTAATTTATTTGCTAATTCTAAAGGTATGGTCTTTCTCTTTCCTTCTAAATTTTCTTGGCAAATCATCTTCAAATCCCAGAACTACTTCTGCAACTTTAAGAGCCATTTCTCTCACTTTTAATTTTACCAACCACAAGAAACCAAAATTAATCAAATTGTATCATCTGCATTTTATTGAAAGATCTAGGACACTAACCTGCAAGTGTTTAAATCTGCTGGGACTTTTCGTACCCTCTATTCAAATTTAAATCTATTCAAATCTGTCTAAACCATGTCAAATCATTGACCCGAGCCTCCAAACTATGATGACATGGGGTAAAACTCTCCTGCTTAATTTAAAACCTGCAACACTGAAAAGATTTATCCCATACAGTAATCTGTAAAAATTCGACTGGCCAAGAACTAAGTAAAAATTAACAACTTTACTTTTTAAAGTATAACAGAGAATAATTAACTAACCACTACTTACAATTTCTTTCTCTAACCAATGTTTTACCTTCCCTTCTCAAATACTAGTCCGATAAAATTCCCAATTAAGATTGGCAAAACCACATTTCTTATCTCAAAACCTGGCAGCTTTTGTTCTTCTATTCAGACTTTCGGGTCTTCTTTTCTTTTTCTTACGAATTTCTTCATCGCAATTTACTGACAATGGACAATAGGTGCAGGAGTAGGCCATTCTGCCCTTCGAGCCAGCACCATCATTCATTATGATCATGGCTGATCATCCTCAATCAGTATCCTGTTCCTGCCTTATCCCCATAACCCTTGATTCCACTATCCTTAAGAGCTCTATCCAACTCTTTCTTGAAAGTATCCAGAGACTTGGCCTCCACTGCCTTCTGGGGCAGAGCATTCCATACACCCACCACTCTCTGGGTGAAGTAGTTTCTCCTCAACTCTGTTCTAAGTGGCCTACCCCTTATTTTAAACTGTGTCCTCTGAATTCGGGACTCACCCATCAGCAGAAACATGCTTCCTGCCTCCAGAGTCTCCAATCCTTTAATAATCTTATACGTCTCAATCAGATCCCCTCTCAGCCTTCTAAACTCAAGCATATACAAGCCCAGTCGCTCCAACCTTTCAGCGTAAGATAGTCCCGCCATTCCGGGAATTGACCTCGTCAACCCACGCTGCACTCCCTCAATACCTAAATGTCTTTCCTCAAATTTGGAGACCAAAACTGCGCACAATATTCCAGGTGCGGTCTCACCAGGGCCCTGTACAGCTGCAGAAGGTCCTCTTTGCTTCTGCACAATTCCTCTTGTTATGAAGGCCAGCATGCCATTAGCTTTCTTCACTGCCTGCTGTACCTGCATGCTTGCTTTCATTGACTGATGTACAAGAACACCTAAATCTCGTTGTACTTCCCCTTTACCTAACTTGACTTCATTTAGATAGTAATCTGTTCTTCCTGTTCTTGCCACCAAATTGGATAACCACACGTTTATCCACATTAAACTGCATCTGCCGTGCATCCGTCCACTCACCTAGCCTGTCCAAGTCACCCTGTATTCTCATAACATCTTCCTCACATTTCACCCTGCCACTCAGCTTTGTGTCATCAGCAAATTTGCTAATATTACTTTTAATGCCTTCACCCATATCATTAATGTATATTGTAAACAGCTGTGGTCCCAGCACCGAACTTTGTGGTACCCCACTGGTCACTGCCTGCCATTCCGAAAGGGACCCATTTATCACTACTCTTTGCTTCCTGTCAGTCAATCTAAGTCAGTATTTTTCCCCCCAATACCATGTGCCCTAATTTTGCTCACTAATCTCCTCTGTGGGAATTTATCAAAGGCATTCTGAAAGTCCAGATGCATTACATCCACTGGGTCTCCCTTGTCTATCTTCATAGTTACATCCACAAAAACTTTCAGAAGATTAGTCAAGCACGATTTGTAAATCCATGCTGACTCTGACCTAACCTGTTACTGCTATCCATATGAGTCGGCATTTCATATTTTATAACTGATCCAGCATCTTTCCCACCACTGACATCAGGCTAACCGGTCGAAAATACCGTTTTCTCTCTCTCCCACCCTTCTTGAAATGGGGGACAACATTAGCCACCCTCCAATCCAAAGGAACTGATCCTGAATCGATAGAACATTGGAAAATGATTACCAATGCATCCACGATTTCTAGAGCCACCTCCTTAAGTACCCTGGGATGCAGACCATCAGGTCCCAGGGACTGATCAGCCTTCAGACCAAACAGTCTATCCAACACTATTTCCTGCCGAGTATAAATTCCTTTCAGTTCATCCATTACCCTAGGTTCTTCAGCCACTATTACATCTGGTAGATGGCTTGTGTCTTCCCCAGTGAAGACAAATCCAAAGTACCTATTCAACTCTTCTGCCATTTCCTTGTTCCCCATAATAAATCCACCCATTTCTGTCTTAACCGTTTTTTTTTTCTTTTCACATACCTAAAAAAGCTTTTACTATCCTCCTTTATATTTTGGCCAAATTGCCTTCATACCTCATTTTTTTCTCCGCATATTGTCTTTTTAATTTTCCTCTGTTGCTCTTTAAAAGTTTCCCAGTCCTCCGGCTTCCCGCTCATGTTTGCTATGTTATACTTCCCTTTTAACTTCCCTCGTCAGCCACGCCCGCTGCTGCCTCCCCTTAGGTCCAGTACCATCTTGATTCTCCCAGTCTACCTGCATGTTGAAATCCCCCATAACAACTATAGTAATACCTTTGCGACAGGCCAATTTCAAATATCCATACTAACTCTACATCTCCTGATGCTATGTCCCCCCTCGCAAGGGACTGAGTATCATTCATCACCAACAGGGCTATCCCACCTCCTCTGCCCATCAGTCTGTCCTTTCGATAGCACGTATAGCCTTGAATGTTCATTTCCCAGGCCCTGTCCACTTGAAGCCACGTCTCAGTTATCTCCACAACATTGTATCTGTCAATTTCCAACAGAGCCTCAAGCTCATCCACCTTATTTCTTATGCTTCGTGCATTCATATATAATATTCTTAATTTGTTACTCCCCTCACCCTTCCTATCAATCCCTATTTCACTTGACAATACTGTTTGATCCCTGCTTGAGTTTTCTGCTCCATTGATTCTGTTGTCTTTCTTAACTTCTCTTACTCTAACTTTCCCTATAACGTCCTTCTTAAATTTCCAGTTTGTCCCCTCCCCCCACTAGATAGTTTAAACACACCTGCATGACAGTGGCAAACCTGCCTGCCAGAATGCTGGTCCTCCACCTATTAAGGTGCAACCCACCCTTCTTGTATAATTTATCCTTACCGCAAAACCCATTCCTGAAGAAGGGCTTATGCCCGAAACGTCGATTCTCCTGTTCCCTGGATGCTGCCTGACCTGCTGCACTTTTCCAGCAACACATTTTCAGCACAAAACATATCGCAGTGATCCAAGAATTTAAATCCTTGCTTCCTGCACCAGTTCCTCAGCCATACATTCAAGTCCATTATCTCCCTTTTCTTCCCTCTCCATCCCGAGGAACTGGAAGCAAACCAGAGATAACCACACTGGAAGTCCTGCTTTTCAGCTTTCTTCCGAGTTCTCTGAAGCCCCGCTGTAGAATGTCACTCCTCTTTTTTTCGACGTCATTTGTGCTTACATGCACCACCATCCCTAGCTCTTCACCTTTGCCCTTGAGGATTCCCTGCACTCTGTCAGTGACATGCTGGATCCTGGCACCAGGTAGGCAACACACTATCCTCAAACCCCGCCTACTGCAGCAGAAAACCCTTTCAGTCCCTCTCACTATGGAGTCCCCTATACCACGGCTCTGCATGATGTCTGACTTCTCGACTCTGCCTCCACACCAATTTTCGATTGGCAGACCTGTCCGCCTCTCGGACTCGAAGTGTCATCTGCCTCGACAGTTTCCAAGAGATTCAACCTGTTCTCAAGAGGTACTTCCCCCGGGTCTCTTGTACTTGAATCATGTCTTCCTTCCTCATCGTCATCTATCTTCTTCTCTCTTCTGTTATGCTCAGTGTAATGACCTTGTTGAAGGTCCTGTCCAGAAAATTCTTGTTCTGAGGTCATCTAGTTCTTCCTTCAGTGCTGCAACATGCTCCTTCAAAGCTAAATGTATACACACTTTCCACAGCTATAGGAGCAAGAGACACCATCAGTGTCCCTGACCTCCCACATCATGCACCCAGCACACAATCAGCTTGGCAGTCATGTCTTCACCCTCTTCAACTGCAGCGTAATCTCCTCACTCAGCCTCTTCACAAAAGACTCCTGAGCCAAAGACTTGCACTTTTCTCACCAGACACTTCTCTCTACCCCATTTTTTTTGCTGCGAATCTGTGGGCTCTTAGTTAGGTCAGAGGAGGAGGATGAAAGGAAGGACCTACTATGTAGGACCTGGGGCCTGGAACACACCTACTTAAATAGAACTCACTAACCTTCCCAACAGCTCTGTGCTCCGACCTCACTTCCGCCCAGCTCCCGCCGCTCTCTGCTGCAAAAAAAAAAGGGCCCAAGGGTCTGTACTGCGCTGCAAAAAAAAACTGTCCCACCATAAAGTCTTTGCTTCCAGTCTACTTTTGCCAAATCCTCCCTCATCCCACTGTAGTCTCCCTTGTTTAAGCACAGGATCCTGGTATTGGATTTTACCTTCTCATCTTCTAACTGAATTCGAAATTCGCTCCTTCCAAGAGGATCCCTAACTACAAGGTCATTAATTATTCCCATCTTATTTCACAGGACCAGATGTAGGATAGCTTGCTCCTCGTTAGTTCCATTACATAATGTTCAAGAAAACTACCACTGATACATACAATGAACTCCCCCTCAAGGCTGCCTTGACCAACCTGGTTCAACCAATCGACATGTAGATTAAAATTCCTCATATAACTGCCATAACTTGTTTACAGGCATTAGTTATTTCTTTCTTTATTGCCCGCCCCAATGTGATGTTATTGGCTGGTGGCATATGGACTACCCCTATCAGTGACTTTTTCTTAGAATTTCTAGTTTCCACCCACATGGATTTAACCTTATTCTCTGCAGAACCTATATCATCTCTCCTCACCTCCCTGATGTCATCCTTAAATATTGGAGCTACACCACCTCCCTTATCATTCTGTCTGTTCTTCTGAACAGTCTGATACCAAGGACCTTTAATTTCCAGTCATGACTATCCTGCAACCATATTTTCATAATTGCTATTAAACATATAGAACATAGAACATTACAGCGCAGTACAGGCCCTTCAGCGTTGATGTTGCGCCGAACTGTGGAACTAATCTGAAACTTATCTATCCTACACTATTCCATTTTCATCCATATGTTTATCCAATGGCCATTTACTCATTTGCGATGATTTGTACTGTTAACTCATCTACCTTGTTTTAAATGCTACGAGCATTCAGGTAAAATGCCTTTATGCTCGTTTTTATACCTTATTTTTGAATTCTAACATCTCCATTAATTTTATCTCCTGAGTTTTCCTTCCTTTTAATTTCTTTCATAGTCTTCAATATAGTTAAACCCTCCTGCACACATGTTAACTTGCTGCTTTCTTTTCTATTTATCATTATACTTCCCGTCATTTTCCCCTTACCTTCTCCTCCAGTTCACTAGTTTAAAATCCCAGTGACCACTTTATTTTTCTCTAGAATACTGATTCCAGATTGGTTCAGGTGGAGACCATCCCAACAGTCAGATCCCTCCTGTTCCAATACTGATGCCAATGCTCATGAAATGGAACCCCTTTTTCCCACACCATTCCCTTAGCCACGTGTTTACTTCCCTCATTTTCTTAATCCTAAGCCAATGTTTTGTGTAGGAATGGGTGACAGCAAGCAAGGATGGGGCAAGTATAAGAAGGGGCATGATGACATTCATTCAGAGTTTGATGTCAGAACTGAAATTATGGTTTCTTGCCACTGCCCTCAAAAACAGCTGCCTATAATCATCTGTCAAGACTCCGGGCGCAGCTTTCACCTTTTCCAACTTTAACTTCATGCTGGCTCCAGATGGAAGAGATCTCAAATGATGTACTCAGGCAGGGAACAGACTCAATTACCATAAAACTATAAGACAAAAAAGCAAAATTAGGCCATTTGAAAAACTGAGTCTGCTCCCCCATTCAATATATATATATATTTCTATTCCATTCTCTTGCTTTCTGCCTCTAATCTAAACAATCAAGAACCTTTCTACCTTTGTCTTAAATACACACAAAGACATGGCCTCCACAGCAGCATTGAGTTCTGCAGATTCACCACCCTCACGCTGAAGTAGCTCCTCCTCATGCCAGTTATAAAGGGTCATGCCTTCATTCTGAGGCTGAGAGCTTCGGTGTTAGAATCTCCTAAATGCTAACTCAGATTTATAAAAATCTGAAAGTATCTCCAAGTGCACAAAAAGGGAGAGATAAGCAACAGTAAACGACGATCCCTTACGTGCAGAGAATCAAAAAATTATAATTGAGAATTGGAAAATGCCAGAGACATTACACAAATAGAAAAAGATCAAGTGCTGGAGAAGCTCTGCAGATCTGGCAGGATCTGTGAAGAAAGAAACAAAGTTAACATTTCAATTCCAACATGACTCTTCCTCGGAATTGAAGTTCATACTCCAAAGAAGAGTCATTGTAGACTTAAAACACTATCTCTTTGTTTCTTCCAATATGCTGCCAGACCGACTTGGCCTTTACTCAGTACTTGGCCTTTATTTCAATCTCCAGCTCCCATAGCATTTGATTTTTATGTGATACATGTTTTGTCTCTGTCTTCCTGGTAAAAGATACAAAAATATTCCAGAATTTGAAATTTTTGTCTAACTGAACTAGGTAAAGTATGCATTTGGTGTGCATAAATGGATGAATCTTAACCATCCGTGGCATGCAGAAATATATCCAGTTAAATTAATTTAACAATACTCTATTAGAAAGATCAATCTGCAACAGTAATAGATCTCCTTCGACAAACCATATTGATCCACTTTCACAACATTGGGGCAGCACGGTGGCTCAGTGGTTAACACTGCTATCTCACAGCAGCCAGGGACCTAGGTTCGATTCCAGCCTGGGGCACCTGTCTTTGTGGAGTTTGCACATTGTCTATGTGCATTTCCTCCAGGTACTATGGTTTCCTCCCACAGTTCAAAGATGTGCAGGTTAGGTGAATTGGCTATGCTAAATTGCCCATGGTGTTCAGGGATGTGTACGTTAGGTACATTAGTCATAGGTAAACGTAGGATAATAGGGTAGGGGAATGGGTCTGGGTGGGTTACTCTTCGGAGGGGTCGTGTGAACTTGTTAGGCCGAAGGGTCTATTTCCACACAGTTGGGATTTTAAAAAATTGAGGAACTAAATTGGAACTTAAAGAAATTAGAGTTACTGAAGGAATACTCCTGGCAAAAAATCATGAAACCAAAAGCTGACAAATCCCCTTGATCTTATGGCCTACACCCAAGGAATTCAACAGAAAAACGTGGAAATCCACCAGGCGATCTGGCGGATGCATTGGCTTTGATTTTCCACAATTCTCTAAATTCTAAAATAATCCAAAAGCCTACCTGTCAGGAAGAGAGTGTGGAAATAGGGAACTAAAGGCCAGTCAGCCTTACAGTACGAGTCAGAAAAATATGACAACCTTATCATTAGATATGTGCTGACAGATTATTTGGAAAATCATAACTCAATTTTGACTGATTGTATTGTGAAAGGGAAACAATACCTGACACATCTCTTAAAAATAATAAGGGTGCAATTAGGAGGAAAGACAGGCAATAAGTGGATATTATGAATTAGATTTTCAAAATGCATTCAATAAAGTAACATATTGAGATTGTGAGGAAAAGTGATGCAGAAAATCAGGGCCATGAATGTGGGGAAATACATGTTTCTTAAAATGATTTATCAATAAAACCAGAGTTTCAGGAACATCCAGCAGTTGATGTCCATCCCAACTGACCTCGAGAAGCTGGTAATGAACCTTGTTGAACAACTAAATTTGTTGTAAATGTAGTGATAGTCTATTTAGAGTCAGAGTCATACAGTTGTACAGCATGGTCCAACTCATCTATGCTGACCAGATATCTCAAATTAATACAGTTCCATTTGCCAGGATTTGGTCCATATCCCTCTGAACCGTTCCAATCCATATACCCATCCAAATGTTGTTTAAATGTTGTGATGTACCAGCCTCCACCACTCCCTTTGGCAGCTCATTCCATATAAGCACCACTTGCTGCATGAAAAAGTTGCCCCTAAAGGTTGTTTTAAACCTGGGGGCGGCACAGTGGTTAGCACTGCTGCCTCACAGTGCCAGAGATCCGGGTTTAATTCCCGCCTCAGGCAAATGTCTGTGTGGAGTTTGCATATTCTCCCCGTGTCTATGTAGGTTTCCTCCGGGTGCTCCAGTTTCCTCCCACAGTCCAAAAATGTGCAGGTTAGCTGAATTGGCCATGCTAAATTGCCTGTAGTGTTAGGTGAAGGGGTAAATGTAGGGGAATGGGTCTGGGTGAGTTGATCTTCACAGGGTCGGTGTGGACTTGTTGGGCCGAAGGGCCTGTTTCCACACTAAGTAATCTAATCTAAATATTTCCCTCTTACCTTAAACCTATGTCCTCTAGTTTGGGATTCCACTACCCTGGGGGAAAAAATATGCTCTTCACCCTTGTTATAAAGTGGAGGTTGACCCTGCCCCTCAGAACTAAAACTGAAACACCCAAAGAGGAGTACCTTGCTCCATGATCTGTAAGAGGAGTGTGAAAAGTGTATAACTGGCTTTTTGCAACTTCAATTTCTTCCCCGAGTCTTCCTTTTTGTCATTCTCTGCCATTTTATATTCTGGCCAATCATCTGACCTGTCACTGATCTTTATGCAACTGTACACTTTATTCTGAAGTTTAATGCTGTCCTTAAATTCTTCAGATCACCATGATGAATACTCTCCTTGGAATATTCCTTTTTAGTGGGAATATACTTATTCAGAGTATTTTGAACTGCCATTTTGGACTATTAATAATTAGCCACAAATTAGAAGCACATATTATTAAGGGACGAACTGAGAAACAAGAGGTATTCATGAAAGTCAAGGCCAATATAATCAAATGTTATATGTAAGCCAATGTAGAATAAGGGAAGGAGAATAAAGTTAGTTTTAACATTACTACTTAGAAATTAAGTACAGGTACATATCCCTTTATCCAAAATGCTTGGGACCAGCTGCTTTGCAGAAATCAGAATTTTGCGGTTTTCGGAACTAAAATAGTGTCCCCTGTAGGGTGCAGCAACACAATCAAACATAAATACTGTATTGCAGCAAAAACGTATGAATACTGACACTAAGCGGGATTAATAAAGATTAGAAGAACGACCACACTTTATTTATCAAGTAGTGTACTGATAAATCAAATACATCGACCATAAATATTCAACAACATTTTTTTGTTAAAAAACATTACAAGAGAAACATTTTGGAAAACAAATGTACAAAGCTTATTTATAGAGTGATATATACAAATTCATGAAATACATCGACTATAAACATTCAGCAACATTTTATCTCCATGAAAAACATTCCAATAAAAACATTCAGTAAAACTCAAAACAAACACAGCTTCAGCACTATGGCAGGCGGCAGTTTTAAAGGCTTCTTCAAGTGTCATCTGTCTCATTAACATTGGTTTCTGTCGAAGCAATCTCTCTTTAATTCAGTAAATTGCCATAATCTCTTGAACAATGTTCATTTATCAGTGAGCAAGGCCAGCAATTAACTGATCACACATTTTCACCATATCGTCAACGGGGACTTTTTCAACTGTGTTCACTAATTCATCATCATCATCATCATCACTATACCCTCATATTTATCTGTACAGGAACCCGTATTTAAAACCATTTCAGCAATGTTCTCATCGCCAAGGAATGCACGACAGGCACATCATTGTCAATGTTCAGCATTTCTTCGATGTCAACTTCATGTAATTTATTTACACTTTGGTCCGATAAATTTTGTGCGTAAATAACAAGGCTTGCTATCATCTTTTTCTCGTCAGTGACATGAAATCCTTCAAACTCTTCTTCTGCAGGTTCATCTACAAAAAAGATCGTTGCTTTATCAACATCATTCCAAGCATTACCAACTGTGTAAAGGGCATCCTCAAGACGAAACTCTATTGGGAAGTCTTGAATTCCTACCTCTTTGTTGACTGCAGCAAGCATACTGTTTAAAATATAGCCTTACACTTGCTCTTCATGGGGCATAGCATTCCTTGGTCACAAGGCTGTAATACCGATGTCACATTCGGGGGCAAGTAAATGCTAAAAACATTACTTTTCATAAGCTGTTCGGCAGGAGGAACGTGCAGAGCAGTTGTCCAGGAACAATAAAATTTTACACTTTTCTTCCAGTCCAGCTTGTCTGCAATGAGCTCGTGCCACTGGTACGAAGTGTTTAATGAACCAGTCGGAACAAATTTCTCTGGTTTCCCATGCTTTCGTATTTGCATAATAATGCACAGGCAAATTGCATACACCTTTAAGACATCTTGGATGTTTGCTTTTTCCCATCACTGACAATCTCACCTTGTGTGTGCCTGGAGCATTGACACACCCAAAAATAGTTAAATCTGTCCTTAGTTTCCTTAAAACCAGTTGGTGCTTGTTCATTAGCCGTTGCTAATGTTTCTCTCGGGACATAGCGCCAGTAGAGAGCTGTTTCATCAGCACTGTAAATTTGTTCAAGACTAAGGCTTTCATCAGATATCAGCTTGGCAAATTCACCTACATAATTTTCAGCTGCTTCATAGTCAGCAGAAGTCTTTTCGCCACAGATTTTCAGGTATTTCACACCATTAGGCTTCTTGAATTTCTGCAGCCAACCTTCTGAATTTTGACATTCACCTTTAATGTTCAGTTCTTCTTGATATTTTCTAGCTTGTTTCATGACCATCAAACCAGTTAGTGGCATACGTTCACTTCTTTCTAATCCACTCCATCAACACACGGTAAAGATCTTCATTTTATTGCCCTATGCAGTGTTTTCCTATTTTTCATTAGTTGATGGTCATCACTGTCACCATAAACTTCAGTAACTTGTCTTTCTGTTCCTTCAAATCATAGACAGTGGTAGTACTGACACCATATTCTTCAGTAAGACACCGCACAGCCACACCGCAATCAAGCTTCTGCAATACCTCTACTTTCTGCATTATTGATAATGACAGATGCTTGCTTTTCTTTATACTACTGTTCATATAAAGATGTACCTGCACCTCTTTTTGACATTTTTTACTCTAAAATTAAACAATTTAACACAGTAAATACAATACACAACTGACACTTCTGAGTGCTCGTCCATGCCACCACGTGGGTCGAATAGGCGAGGTCTTCGCCCGCCAAGAAAACCCCATTATGTTATGCAGCCATGACTGACGCTGCATTCTCCATGAAAACCTTCGGTTTTCGGAGCTTTTTGGTTTTTGGTTTTTGGATGCTCGGATAAAGAGATATGTACCTGTAATTAAGAAAGCATGTAAGCATACAAGAAAGTACACAAGTACAGGGAGTTGTCGACGTGGTGGGATATTGCAAGACTATTAATCCAGAGAAGCAGGTAATGTTCTGGGTACCCGAGGTTGAATTTCACCATGTCAGATATTGGAAATGGAATTTAGTACTTTTTTCAAATCTGGAATTAGGATTAAGATGACCATGAAACCATAGTCAATTATCAAAAATAAAGTCCGATTCATTAATGTCCTTTAGGTGGGAAATCTGCTGTCCTTAACTGGTCAGCCAACATGTGAATCAAGATCCAAGGCAGTGTGGCTGACTCTTAACTGTCCTTTGAAATGGCCCAGCAAACCACTCAGTTGTAATAATCGCTATGGAGTCTCACAAAAGACATGAAACAGGACAAACTACATGGTATTAACCTAGATGATAGAAATGACAAGAACAGGCACGATCATGTCGACCCTGCAAAGTCCTTTCTATCATCTGGGGCTAGTGCAAAAATGGAAAGGTTGCTTTACAGACTCGTTAAACAACAGCCTGAGATCGGCATAGTCACAAAATCATACCTTACAAGCAATGTCCCAGACACTATCATCACCTTCCCTTGGTATGTCGGAGGAGTTGTTGACAGTGAGGAAGGATGTGGCAGGTTACAGCAGGATATAGAGAAGCTGCAGAGCTGGGCAGAAAGGTGGCAAATGGAATTCAATGTAGCTAAGTGTGAGGTGATTCACTTTGGGAAGAGTAACAAAAAGATGGGGTACTGGGCTAATGGTCGGATACTTGGCAGTGTGGATGAGCAGAGGGATCTTGGTGTCCATGTACACAGATCTCTGAAAGTTGCCACCCAGGTAAATAGTGCGGTGAGGAAGGCATATGGCGTACTGGCTTTTATTGGTAGAGGAATTGAGTTCCGGAGTCCTGAGGTCATGATGCAGTTGTATAAGACTCTGGTGCGGCCGCATCTGGAATACTGTGTTGGTTGCCATACTATAGGAAGGATGTGGAGGCACTGGAACGGGTGCAGAGGAGGTTTACCAGGATGTTGCCTGGTATGGAAGGAAGATCGTATGAGGAAAGACTGAGACACTTGGGGCTGTTTTCATTAGAGAAAAGAAGGTTTAGGGGTGACTTGATTGAGGTGTACAAGATGATTAGGGGGTTAGATAGGATTGACAGTGTGAACCTTTTCCCGCGTATGGAGTCGGGTATTACAAGGGGGCATAGCTTTAAATTAAGGGGGGGTAGATATAGGACTGAAGTTAGGGGTAGGTTCTTCACTCAGCGAGTCGTAAGTTCATGGAATGCCCTGCCTGTAGCAGTGGTGGACTCTCCCTCTTTATGGGCATTTAAGCGGGCATTGGATAGGTATATGGAGGATAGTGGGTTAGTATAGGTTAGGTGGGCTTGGATCGGCGCAACATCGAGGGCCAAAGGGCCTGTACTGCGCTGTATTCTTCTATGTTCTATGTTCTATAACCGGGAAGACCAGCACAGCAGAGAAGGCAGCATGGTGGTAAACAAACAGTCAGGTGGAGTTTCCTTGGAAATCCTCAACATCAGCTCTGAACACCAGCTGAGGCCTTGTGGTATCAGGTCAAACATGGGCCAAGGTGGAAATGGGTTAAGGGCCATTTCCATTGATAAGTGAGATTAATATAGACACATCAGTGCAGACTTGATGGGCCAAAGGGCCTATTCTGTTGTATTACTCTATGAAACCTCATGCTGATTACATAAACTGTCCTCTCTTGGCTGATTAATCAGTGCTGTTCCACCACTCAGAGGAAATACTGAGGGTGGCAAAAGTACAGAATGGACTCATGGATGTCAGGATTTCATGTCTACCAGTAAGAGTTGAAATGGCAGCAGTACTAATGATTGAGCTAGTTAAGTCCTAGAAGACATTGCTTCTCAACTAAGTCTGTTCGTCGATGATGCAGGAACCAACTATAGAGGAGAGGAGGGGAGAAACATACTTAACCTCATCCTCACCAAACAGCCTGCTACAAATGCATTTGTCCAGGACAGTGACAGTCCTGAACAAATGCAGTTCTTGTGGAGACAAAGTCCCACCTTTATATTGAGAATACTTCATATTGTGTTATGTGACACTACCACCTTACTAAATGGGACAAACTTGTAACAGATAGAGTCATAGACTTGTACAGCCCGGAAACAGACCCTTCGGTCCAACTTGTCCATGCCAACCAGATATCCTAAATTAATCTAGTCCCATTTACCAGCATTTGACCCATATCCCTCTGAACCCCTCCTATTCATATAAACAACCAGATGCCTTTCAAATGTTGTAATTATACCAACCTCCACCACTTCCTCTGGCGTACACACACACCATCCTCTGCATCAACAAGGTACCCCGTAGGACCCTTTAATATGTTTATCTTTTCACCTTAAACCCGATGCCCTCTAGTTTTGGACTCCCCTACTGGGGGGAAAACACTTAGTCACACCACTCATCTTTTTACAAACTTCTATGCAGTCACCCCTCAGCCTCCGATGCTCCAGGGAAAATAGACCCAACCTATTCAACTGCTCCCCATAGCACAAACCATGGCAACATCCTTGTAAGTCTTTTCTGAACCCTTTCAAGTTTCATAACATCCTTCCAATAGCAGGGAGACCGGCAATCTAGCAATTCAACTGAGAAATGGCAGTCTCTCAAGCAGCATAATTTGAAGGGGAAAGAGGGGATTTGAGGAAAAACATTTTTCACACATAGGATGGTGAAGGTCTGGAATGCACTGTTGAGGCAGGTAACTGCACAACCTTTAAAAAGTACTTGGATCAGTACTTAAAATGTTAAATATTCAAGGCTATGGGTCCAGTGCTAGAAAGTGGAACTAATGTAAAATAGTGTAACTTTGGTGGTAAGACTTAATGAGCTGAGGAATTCTGTACGATTCAATGATTTCAACACTGGGCATCCATGATGCACTGTGGACAACCAGAAGCAGCAGATCATACTCCAACACAATCTACAATCTCATGGCCTTGCATATTCCCCATTCTACCATGGCTTAGGTGTTAAATGAATGCTGTGTATCTATCTTCATTATGGAACAGAATGCTGTCCAGGCCATGGTGACAGAGGAGAAAACTCGGTTAGTGGACATTAACAAGAGATGGAAATGTGTTGCTGGAAAAGCGCAGCAGGTCAGGCAGCATCTAGGGAACAGGAGAATCGACGTTTCGGGCATTAGCCCTTCTTCAGGACCTCACTTTCTCCTCAGCATCTGCAGACCTCACTTTCTCCTCAGCATCTGCAGACCTCACTTTCTCCTCAGCATCTGCAGACCTCACTTTCTCCTCAGCAACTGCAGACCTCACTTTCTCCTCAGCAACTGCAGACCTCACTTTCTCCTCAGCATCTGCAGACCTCACTTTCTCCTCTAGCATCTGCAGACCTCACTTTCTCCTCAGCATCTGCAGACCTCACTTTCTCCTCAGCATCTGCAGACCTCACTTTCTCCTCAGCATCTGCAGACCTCACTTGCTCCTCTAGCATCTGCAGACCTCACTTTCTCCTCTAGCATCTGCAGACCTCACTTTCTCCTCAGCATCTGCAGACCTCACTTTCTCCTCCCCTAGATGCTGCCTGACCTGCTGCGCTTTTCCAGCAACACATTTCCATCTCTGAACTCCAGCATCTGCAGACCTCACTTTCTCCTCAAAGACATTAACAAGAGTCAAGGATGTCACAGATGACGAGAAGATATTGCTTTGAAAAGGATGAATAGCCAGAGGTTGTGGTCCATATTTGCACCAACAACATAGGTAGCAAAGGCAATGTGGCCTTGCCATCAGATTTGAGAGAGTTAGGTTGAAAGTGAGCAAGCAGTGTCTCAAAGGTGGATTACTCCCACTGCAACATGAATAAGTGAGTACAGAAATAGGAGGACAGGACAAATGAATATGTGACTGGAAAGATAGTACAGGTGGGAGGTCTTTAGATTCTCAGGGCACTGGGACTGGATCTGGGAAGGTGGCAGCTATGCAAGCTGGACCAGTTATACCTAAACAGAGCTGGAACGGAGTTCGTTCTGGGACATTTTGCCAGTGATGCTGGGAGGAATTTGAACTAACTTAACAGAGATGTGGAAACTAAGAGAGAATAGTAGAGGAGAATACCAAGGTTTGCAAAATACTTGGGATTCAACTGAATGTTTAAGAGGAGAAGTGAAAAAGCAATTAAAAGCAGAGAGGAATTATGAAAAAGGCTACCATCTGATGAAAAGAGTTAATTGGTGAAATTGGAGTAAGGACAGAAGAAGTTGAAACTTTATTGCTGGAACAGCACAGCAGGTCAGGCAGCATCCAGGGAACAGGAGATTCGACGTTTCGGGCACAGGCCCTTCTTCAGGAATGAGCAGAGAGTGTTCAGCAGGAGAAGATAAAAGGTAGGGAGGAGGGACTTGGAGGAGGGGCGTTGGAAATGTGATAGGTGGAAAGAGGTCAAGGTGAGGGTGATAGGTCGGAGTAGGATGGAGGCGGAGAGGTCAAGAAGAAGACTGCAGGTCAGGAAGGCGGTGCCGGGCTGGAGGGATTCGGCTGAGACAAGGTGGGGGGAGGGGGGATGAAGAAACTGGTGAAGTCCAAGTTCATCCCCTGTGGTTGGAGGGTTCCCAGTCGGAAGATAAGACGCTCCTCCTCCGACCGTCGCGTTGTTGTGGTTTGGCGGTGGATGAGTCCAATGACCTGCATATCCTCGGTGGAGTGGGAGGGGGAGTTGAAATGCTGTGCTACAGGGTGGTTGGGTTGGTTCGTCCGGATGGCCCAGAGGTGCTCTCTGAATCGCTCCGCAAGTAGGCGGCCTGTCTCCCCAATATAGAGGAGGCCACACCGGCTGCAGCGGATGCAGTAGATGATGTGGGTGGAGGTGCAGGTGAATCTGTGGCGGATATGGAAGTTTCCTTTGGGGCCTTGGAGAGAAGTGAGGGGGGAGGTGTGGGCGCAAGTGTTGCACCTCCTGCGGTTGCAAGGGAAGCTGCCGGGAGTGGAGGTTGGGTCGGTGGGGGGTGTGGATCTGACAAGGGAGTCGCGGAGGGAGTGGTCTCTACGGAAAGCTGATAGGGGAGGGGAGGGAAATATATCCTTGGTGCTGGGGTCTGTTTGGAGGTGGCGGAAGTGACGGCGGATGATGCGCTGGACAGAAGAAGCCAAGTTCAAAAAGGAGTTAATGTGCATGCATGTAAATGCACGGAGTAGAGTAAATAAGGCTGGGGAGTTACAGATGCAGATTACCATGTGGAAATACCTTTGTGGTGATAACAAGGGCAAGATTGGATGTAATGTATTCCTGAGAAAATGTTGTGCAAGTGAGTTAGAAAAGGAAGCAAACAAAGTGGGGAAGAAGTAAAACAAGGCATTGCAATGCTGGACAAAGTGGGTTCAAGGGCAGAGTCAATTTGACCACAGCTAAGATATAAAGGTGATAGAATTACATTGCTTGGTGCAGTCGAGAGACTAACAGTAAAAGGATGTAGAGAAACAAATGAGCAAGAAAATTACAGAGATATGCCACATTGTAAAGTAGTTATAATGGGGAACTTCAATTTCCTAAATATGAATTGAGTAAGGGGTCAGTGCTCTTAGATTGTGTTCAGCAGGAAGGATGCATTATTGGACCTAGTCTTCAGAAATGAGGATAAGTTTGGACAGGTTTCAATGGGAGAACATTTAAGGGATAGTGACCATTGTATCATAAGGTTCAAGATAATGGTGGAGAATGATAAATAACAATCCAAAGTAAGAAAAAAATCAACTGGTGGAAACAGCCAGGCAGGACTGACAATAACAAGAGGTTGTCAAGAAAAACAGTAAATCAACAACTGGCTACTTTCAAAGAACAGATGGTTCAGGTACAATCTCCGCCCCCACCCTAGTCTGACCTATCACCCTCACCTTGACCTCTTTCCACCTATCACATTTCCGACGCCCCGCCCCCAAGTCCCTCCTCCCTATCTTTTATCTTAGCCTGTTGGACAAACTTTCCTCATTCCTGAAGAAGGGCTTATGCCCGAAACGTCGATTCTCCTGTTCCCTGGATGCTGCCTGACCTGCTGCGCTTTTCCAGCAACACATTTCCAGCTCTGATCTCCAGCATCTGCAGACCTCACTTTCTCCTCAGGTACAATCTAGACATACATGTATTCCCTGAAATAGGAAAGGGAAGGCAAAAAAATCCAGACCTCCTTTGAATCACAATGGAGGCAGAAATTAACATTTGAAAGAAAAAGTGTGTTTCTGATGGCATAAAGCACAATGTATTGAGAATCAATAAGAATACTGAATGTTTAAGAGGAGAAGTGAAAAAGCAAATAAAAGCAGAGAGGAATTATGAAAAAAGGCTACCATCTGATGAAAAGGGGAATCCTAACATCTTCTACACATATGAAAATAATAATAAAGAATGGTTAAAAGGAGGAGTAGCACACATCAGAGACCAAAAAGATTATTCAAACACGGAAGCAGAGAACATTGCTTAGGTGTTGAATGAATTCTCTGTATCTGTCTTTAATGAAGAGGAGGATGCTGTCCAGGTCATGATGCCAGAAACTCCGTCACTGAACATTAATAAGGAAGCAATGTTGCATAGATTGTTAATACTTAAAGTTGAAAAGGCAGACACATCCAAGTATTTTCCAAGAAGCGAGAGTAGAAATTGATCATGATCTTTCACATGTTCCTTGACTCGGGGGAGGTGTCAGAAAACTGGAAAATTGCAAATGTTGCAGACTTTCTCAAGGGAGGTTGCAAGGATAATCCAAGCAATTTTAGACTAGTCATTTAACTACAGTGCTGGGGAAGTTTCTGGAAACAATTATTTGGGATGGAAACAGCAAACACTGAAAAACGGGGATTGATTCACAACAGTCAGTAAGGATTTCTTAAAAGGGGAAATCATGTTTCACGAAGCTGCTGCAGAATTTTGAAGAAGTTGCAGAAAGGCTTGATGAGGATAATGTTGCTGATGTTGATCTGACTTCCTGTTTTTGCTACCAAAGTGCATAATCTCTCATTGATCCACATTAAACTTCATCTGCTAAGTATGTGCCTCCTCACTAGTCTTATCCAAATCACAATGAAGAATCTATGCACCTACTTCACTTTCAACCTCCCTCAATAGCTTTTCAGTCATCTGCAAACTTCAAGACACTACATTCAGTTCCCCAACTAAGTGATTAATATGTAAATACCTGGGATCCAATTACTGATCTCTCTGGTACTCCACGAGTCACCAGCTGCCACTCAGAAAATAACCCTTTTATTTCTATGTTACCCCTGTCTATCAACCAGCTCCCCTATCTATGTCAGGGCACTATTCAAAATCCCATGCACTTTAATTCAACATGTTAATTTATTTTAAGAGACCTCATCCAAAGCCCTAGTAAAATACATCTATTCATTTATCCCATATCAACTCCGTTTGTTCCATCTTCAAAAAGCTCCAGTAGGCTTGTCAAGCATGATTTTTTGTTTGTGCATCTTGTAATGAACCAGGCCAGACCACTCAAAACATCCTTGACCACTCAAAACATCCAGACTATAATTTTGCAATTTGTTTTGGTAAGTGTACAGTGAGAATTACCCAGAGTAAGCTAGCTAGGTTGACTACTAGGTTTTAAAACAAAGAAATTTATTCACAAAATTACACAATGAAACACAAAGAAAAGAATGAAGAACCCCTACAGAACACCTACAGAATTTTGAAATATTGCATGCAATTTGGTCTCCTTCCTATCGGAAGGAAATTGTGAAACTTGAAAGGATTCAGAAAAGATTTATAAGGATGCTGCCAAGATTGGAGGATTTGAGCTATAGGGAGAGGTTCAATAGGCTAGGGTTGTTTTCGCTGAAGCGTTAGAGGCTGAAGGGTGATCTTACAGAGAGTTATAAAATTATGAGGGGCATGGATAGCATAAATAGACAAAGTCTCTTCACTGGGGTGTGGGAGTCCAGAACTAGAGAGCATAGGTTTAGTGTGAGAGGAGAAAGATATAAAAGAGACCGAAGGGGCAACTTTTTCACACAGAGTGGTACGTGTATCGAATGAGCTGTCAGAGGAAGTGGTGGAGGCTGGTACAATTGCAACATTTAAGAGGCATTTGGATGGGTATATGAATAGGCAGGGTTTGGAGGGATATGGGCCGGGGACTGGCAAGTGGGACAAGATTGAGTTGGGATATCTGGTCGGCATGGACAAGTTGAACAGAAGGGTCTGTTTCTGTGCTATACATCTCTATGACCCTATGACTGTATAACTCAGTCTATTCAAACTAGACTTAATTATGCTGTTCCAAATATATACAACAGTCCCAAGAAGCAACCCCCTTAAAAAACAAGTACAAATGGAACACATGCTTACAGGTTGAAGTTAGACGGGCATAAGGGAAAAGAGAGAGGCTTCTCACAGCTGAACTCCTGACTGTGTGCTGAACTGGACTGAACTGCTCAGCTAGAACACTGACCACTCTCCTTTCTTTATACAGATCATTTCTAAAACATGACCACTTTGGCCTGAAGTCTTATCTGTTTACATATAAACAAAAAGGCTTCTCAATGCTTGTTAATCTCTGTACCAAACCAGTCTAATCTGCACCGGGAGCGTTTTCAACCCCTCTGATAAGAAAACCAAGGACATAGTATGCTTGAGAAAAGGAAAAGCTTTTAGAAAAAAAAGGAACCAGCTTTGTGAGAATCTACGTTGACTGCCCAATCCCATTGTTTTCCAAGAGACCTTGTTGTTGGTTTCATGCGTCCTGACCATTAGCCCAGGCCTCTAGGTTACTTGCCCAGGTAAGCAGCCTTTACAACAAAACAGCCCAACTGCGCTACATTTTTTAAGATGTGGACATTGCAGAGATTTCTGAATCTACCATAAATATAAGTTTGAGATATACAAATGTAAATCTAATGTTAAAAATTAATATCAGCTCTTGAAGAATTATAATAAGCATCTGAAATAAATTTTTAAGACAAGTTAATGTGGTGACATTGTTACAAACTAGAATTATAATCTGCATATAAAAGCATTTAATAGTCAAGAGACAATCGAGGCTGTCATGAACTCTGCAGGATGACAGCCATAAAAAAAATGCAGTCCAAAGCACGCTGCCATAACTGCAATCTTCCTGCTGGCCTTAATTAACTGGAGCATCTGCACTGATACTTTACAAAACCTGCAGTGGTGATTGATTGTCATTAATGTGTGCAAAACTGCATTTAAACAAGCTGCTCTCAGTTTCATGGAGTTCTCTGAAAAAACATCGGAACCAGAAATTGTTTGACAATGGCAGTAGTCTGTCAATCATCACTGAATCTGACTTTTCCTTTCTAGCTATGAATTACTACCAATAAACAGCATCAAAATTAATGTGCAGACAAATGCTTCATAAGGGATCACATTTTCAAAGATATTCAATTAGTTTGTTCCATTGTTGGAAAGGCTTAATTTCACTCAGGTTTTAAAATGCACAGAATACACAACGTGGTCTCCTCTACATCGGGGAGACAGGATGCCTTCTTGCAGATCATTTCAGAGAACATTTCTGGAACAACCACACCCACCAACCTCACTGTCCCGTGGCTGAACACTTCAACTTCCCCTCCCACTCCATCAAGGACATGCAGGTCTGAGGCCTCCTCCACCACCAAACCGTTACCACCCGAGTCCTGGAGGAAGAACGCCTTATATTCCACCTTGGGACTCTGCAAGCACACTGGATAAATGTGAATTTCAACAGCTTCCTTATTTGTCTGCCCCCCACATTATCCCAGTTCCAAGCCTCCAACTTGGCAATGACCCCAGATTTGTCCATCAGTCCCCTCTCTGATCTATCACCTTCTCCCTTATCTTCATCCACCTATCACTTTCTCAGCTACCTTCCACCTAATCCCACCCCCTTCCCATGTATCTCTCAGCCCTGGCCCACAAGCTTCATTCCTGATGAAGGGCTTATGCCCGAGACATCGATTCTGTTGCTCTTTGGATGCTGCCTCACCTGCTATGCTTCCCCAGCCACATACTCTCGACCCCATTCAGCCCAACAAAAGCATCCCTTTTGCAGACATAAATTTCATAAATTCAATCATTCAACAAGGACAAACATTCTATTCTAAATATCTTCCAGAAAAAGTATTTTAAGCTCATTCCCCAATGGATAAGAGCATTACTTCTCTTTATCCTAACATTCTTGATTATAATCAATTCGGGGATGCGATGGCCTGGTGTATTATCACTAGACTGTTAATCCAGAAACCCAGGAAATGACCTGGGGACCGGGGTTCAAATCCCACCATGGTGGAATTTGAATTCAATAAAAATCTGGAATTACAATTCTAATGATTACCGTGAATCAATTGTTGAAAAAGCTGCCTAGTCCATTATTACATGTAATACATGTGACTATAGACCTCAGCAATCAAGTTGACTCTTAACTGCCCTTTGGACAATTCACATACAAAATAAATGTGACAGTATAGTGGCAGGCCCAGGTTCAAGCCCCACCTTCAGGGATATATAATAATATCTCTTAATAGGTTGATTATCTATTTTACAAATGCCCTGCATCCCACAAGTAACTAAAATTTTGCATTCCCTGGTTATTTCAAAAATCAGTTCATTAATTCCTTTTAAAATACTGACAACCTGAACAAACCTCAGTTTATTGTTGAATGCATGAACCTTTTAAAAAATAACAGTCATTTCATATGTTGGAATTTACTTACTGTATTAGTCAGTGGAAATTTCATTTATTTCACAATTTTCTCAAATTAAATGAAAAAGGCTTCTACATCCTTTTTGTTGAACATAAACAACACTTGAACACGTTTAAGTAGATGCCCACCAGATATTTGGCTCGGATGGGTATGCTCTTCATCTCCGCTATTTTCACTTTTCATTGCCAACTTTCAAAGTTCAACATCTCTCTCTTTATTCCTTTCTTTGACAAGGTATTCACTTATGTGTTTCTGTGCTGTGACCTCTCCCAAACAGGTTCCTGCAAGATCAGTTGTGAATTTCACTGTTAAGTTTTCCTAGCCACACTCCAATGTCCAGCGATACATGAATTCAAACAGCAAAGGCAGTCACTGCACAGGTTCACTGCCGCGTCATTTAGCAGTGTAGGTTTGTCTCTCTCTCTCTCTCCTCCACTGACCTGACCACGTGCTGCCTATTCTGTCCCAGTACCTTTTAAAAGTGCCGTTGTTTTGTTTTTTTTCTCTCCAAAGTTCCAAAACAATGCAACAGCATATAAAACAATAATTGCTGCTCCTGAAATTCGAGGAAATCAGCTTCAACACCTAAAATACCTCAAAAAAGGAGCAGCCTGTTACAGCCAGAAATTTTACCTGTCCTCCATCTTGGATTACCCAGAATCCTGTCAGACCCACCTTGATGCTAGTGATTCAATGCTTCTCCAATCTCCTCAGCTATCTCCTTCAGAGCTCTGGTGTCTAGTCCATCTGGTCCAGGTGATTTATCAACCTACAGACTTGTCAGTTTTTCAAGCAGTGTTTTCCCTAGTGATGGCTACGACACTCACCTCTGACCCTGATTCTCTTGCAGTTCTGGTATGCTGCTGGTATCTTCCATTGTGAAAGCTAATGTAAAGTGTTATTGAATTTTTCTTCCATTTCTTTGTGCCACATCACTACTTCTCCAGCCTCATTTTTCAGTTATCTCATGTCCACTCCAATAACAACAATCATCTGACTTGGTGCTAGTTAAGACTCCATAGAGCTTCTCCCAATTCACATTAACTCTAGTTTTGCCAGGGCTCCTTGATGCCAGATTACGTCAAATACAGCCTTCATGCCAAGGGCATTCACTTTTTCCTCACCTCTTATGTTCGGCTGTTTTATCCAACTTTGAACCAAAGCTATAAAGGCAGTCATGAGATGAGTGGCCCTCATGGAACCAAACGCTGCTTGACAGCACTGTTGATGACTCATCCTCAATTTTAAATATGCACAGTGCTGCTCACAGTATGCCGTTCTGTACTGTTCATTGAACCAGGGTTGATCCCCAAGTTTAATGGCAATTCACAACAGAGTTAGGAGGGGGTTGGTATACTGGACCACAAGATTGCAAATTGAATTTGAGTACAATATGGTTGCTGATTATGGCCCAAAACAACTTGATGGATACCAAGTTTTGAATTATTTAATCTGTTCGAAATCTATCCTATTTAGCACGATGATACTGCTAAAAAGAGGAAATCCTCAATGAGAAGTCGGGACTTTGTCCCCATAAGGACTCCTCATGGTTCTGCCATAGATAGATACATCTGAAGCAAGCAGATTGTTGAGGATGAGATCTATGTTTTCCCTTTCAATGGTTCCCTTACCAACAGTCTGGCAGCAATGTAATTTGGGACTTGACCAGGTACTGTTAAGCCATTTTGTGATGGACATGGATACTGCTACATTTTGTGCCCTTGGCACCAGTTCTTTCTCCAAGTGGTGCTCAACATGGAAGAAAATTGAACAGAAAATCAGGAGTACTAGCCAAGGGGGTCAAAGTTATGTGGTAATCAGCATGATATTTCCTTGTCTATATTTGACCTGATACCATGAGAGTTCATGTGTTCCACAGTCAATGTTGAAGACACCCAAGTGTTTTGAGGATGTGGGTGTACTATACCCTTATGAGAGTAAAAGCAAGCAGTGACAGTACAAAGTGTTCCCAATAAGACATAATGTAACATATGGTCCAGCTATTGGGGCAACTGGTTGCCTGGAAACTACAAAACAGATTCAAATTAGGCCAGTTCAAATTATATCCCAAAAAAATACCAAATTCCGATAAATTTTGAATTTAGTATATTGTCAATATTAAAAGCCAATGACACGATCCGATGATTTGGGGTATAAGACCGGAGAAAATTGAACAGTTGGGAGGAGAACTACCACCCACCCAACAGATGCAGACTGCTCATCAGAACTCTAAGTACCTGTCTAGAGAAGGAGTTTGGACAGAGAAAAACCTCAACACTGACCTGGAGAGCCAATCTACCAATGAAGATAAAGAGAAGACTTTGGATTTTTCTGTAAATCTTAATTGGGAGCTCTATTAGGCTAGCATTATGGTGAAAGATAGGTTAGAGGGAGGAATTGTAAACAGTTGTTAATTATTCTGTTATATTTTAAGAAATAAAGTTATTAATTGTTATTTTAACTAATTCCTGGCCTATTGAATTTTCACACATTACTGCAAGGGATAATTTTTTTCTGTGTGGCTGATTTAAAATTAAGCAGGAGAGTTTACCCCGTATTGTAACCCAAGAAAAAACCCAATGAATTGTATACCACTGTACCACATCTGCAGGGTGTATGTTATCCTACCTTCCAGACATAACCAGGGTGTCTCAACCATTGTCAGAAAATTATGATTCCAAGAGTATGGCTATGTCAGTCAGTTGCTTCATTTATCTGCAAGACATCTATTAATTTTTGCAGTAATCCTCAGATGTTGTTAAAGATGAGTGGCAGTGCTGACAAGGCCAAATTTGCTGCTGCTATTTATAGTGCCGAGACCAATACCAGATAGTCTGTCCAGTTTCACTCATTTATTTCAGATTCTTTAGCAGTTGGTGCAACTAAATGTTAATAAAGAGTCATAGAGTCATGGAGATGTACAGCATGGAAACAGACCCATTGGTCCAACTCGTCCATGCTGACCAGAAATCCATAATAAATCTAATCCCATTTGCCAGCATTTGGCCCATATCCTTCTCAAACCTTCCTATTCATATACCCATCCAGACGCCTTTTAAATGTTGTAATTGAACCAACTTCCTCTGGCAGCTCATTCCATACACACACCACCTTGTGCATGAAAAAGTTGTCCTTAAGATCCCTTCTTTCCTGTGGACTCTGGAACAATTTGATTATTTCTTTCCAAGTTTGTTGTCTGAACTCAACTCAAAGCAGAAGTAATGCTTTAATATCTTTAAAGTGTGAGAAATGCAGAAGCATAAAATCTTTTCAATAATACCACAGTGCTCTGCAGTCATTTGCTTTCTGAGCAATTATGGATATAGGTCTAATTCCATAACGACTAACTGAACTTTTTAAAAAACGTCATAACAGTAACTCATAACAATTTAAAAGAACTAAATTCCAAAAGTTATATTATACAGCTGTAAAATTTAGAATGAATCTGACTACTGGTTGTTAAAAACAGAAGAAATTGGAGCAGGAGTAGACCATCTAGCCCTTTGAGCCCACTCTGCCATTCATGGCTGATCTGTTTGTGACCTCAGCCCCGCTTACCTGCCCTCTCACCATTACCCTTAATTCCTTGACTGTTAAAAAACATATCTTAGCTTTAAAAACATTCAATGAGGAAGCCTGAACTACTACACTGGGCAGGGAATTCCACAGATTCACAACTCTCTGGGTGAAAAAGTTCCTTCTCAATTCAGTCCTAAATCGGCTCCCCCTAATTGAGGTTATACTCTCTCATCCTAGTTTCACACACCAGTGGAAATATCCTCTCTACTTTTATCTTATCTATTCCCTTCATAATTTTATGTTTCTATAAGATCCTGCCTCTTTCTTCGAAATTCCAATGAATATAATCCCAGTCTACTCAGTCTCTCCTCATAAACCAACCCCCTCAACTCCAGAATCAACCCAGTGAATCTCCTCTGCACCCCCTCCAGTGCCAGTGCATCCTTTCTCAAGAATGGAGACCAAAACTGCACACAGTACTCCAGATGTGGCCTCACCAGCACCATAAACAGCTGCAACATAACCTCCCTGCTTTGAACTCAATCCTTCTGGCAATGAAGGACAAAATTCAATTTGCCTTCTTAATTACTTGTTGCACCTCCAGACCAACCTTTTGTAGGTTCTGAAGGGCTCAGGTCACACTGCACAGCAGCATGCTGCAATTTTTTTAACCTTTCGAATAATAGTCTTTTTTACTGTTATTCCCACCAAAACGGATGACTTCACATTTATTAACATTGCACTCCATCTGCCATACTTTTGCCCACTCACTTAAACTATCTCTAACCATCTGCAAAGTTTTGCAGTCCTCTTCACACTTTGCTCTACCACTCATCTTAGTGTCATCCACAAATGTTGACATACTACACTTAGTCCCCAACTCCAACTAATCTATGTAAATTGTGAATAATTACAGTCCCAACACAGACCCCTGAGGCGCATTACTTGTCATTGCTTGCACTTATTTATCCCCACTCTTTGCTTAACCAATTCTCTATCCATGCTAATATATTACCCATAACACCACACATCTTTATCGTATGCAGCAGCCTTTTGTGCTGCAGGTTGTCAAACACCTTTTGGAAATTTAGATATACAACATCTACTGGGTCCCCATTGTCCATCATGCTCATAACGTCTTCATTGAATTCCAATAGATTAGTTAACATAACATAACCTGCCTTTCACGAACCCATGCTGCGCCTGCCCAACGGGACAATTTCTATTCAGATGTCTTGCTATTTCTTTCTTCATAACAGATTCAAGCATTTTCCCCACTAAAGAAGTCTGTAATTCCCCATCTTTTGTCTATCCTCCTTTTTTAAACAGTGGCGTCATATTTGCTGATTTTCCAATCTGCTGAAACTGCCCATGAGTACAGTGAATTTTGGAAAAATACCACGCGTACACTTGCTATTTCTTCCACCACCTCTTTTGCCACCCTGGGATGCATTCCATCAGGACCAAGAGGCTTGTCCACCTTTAGCTCCATTAGCTTGCCCAAAACTACCTCTTTGATGATGATTGTTTCCAGGTCCTCACAAAGCTTCGTCTCCTTTTCAATTACTGGCATGTTATTCGTGTCCTCCACTGTGAAGCGCAAGACAAAATACCTGTTCAATACCTCCGCCATTTTGTCATATCCCATTACCAAATCCCCCTCTCACCCTACAAAGGACCAACATTTACCTTAGCCACTCCTTTTCGTTTCATATATTTGCAGAAACTTTTGCTGCTTTATATTCTGAGCCAGTTTATTCTTATAATCTATCTTGTCTTTGTAGCTCTTTTTGTGGCTTTCTGCTGACCTTTAAAGTTTCCCCAATCTCATAGTTTCCTGCTGCTCTTTGCCACTTTGTATGCCTTCTCTTTGAATTTGATAGCCTCCCTTATTTCCTTAGACACCCAAGGCTGCATACCCCTTTTCCTAAAGTCCTTTATTTTTCATTGGTATCTAATTTTGCTGAGTACTATGAAAAGATTATTTTGAAAATTCTCCTTGTTCCTCAACTGCCCCACCATAAAAGTCGTGGCTTCCAGTCTACTTTAGCCAACTCCGCCCTCATCCTATTGTAATCTCCTTTAAGAACAGGATCCATCTATATTCTAAATTCAACCATACTATTATTGTTTCCTCCAAGAGGATCCTCAACTATTGCCTACTGTTAAAGTATGATCAAACATCTCGCTGATTGAGTAGAACAGATTCCCTATGGTCTGGAAAAAGGCCCTTCAGCCCAACAAGTCCACACCGACCCTCCGAAGAGTAACCCACTCAGATCCATCTCCCTCGGACTAACACACCTAACATGACGTCTGACCTGCATATCTTTGGATTGTGGGAGGAAACCAGAGCACCCAGAGGAAACCCACGCAGACACGAGGAGAATGTGCAAACTCCACACAGACAGTCGCCCAAGGCAGGAATCGAACTCTGGTCCTTGGCGCTGTGAGGCAACAGTGCTAACCACTGATCCACCTTGTAGGAGGACAAAAATATACAGCACAAAAGGAAACCATTGAGTCCACTGTACTGGCGCCAGCCAAAAAAAAATCATGTTTGTACAATAATATCTAGCAAACCACTTGCTCCCTAAAATGTGTAGATAAGAAGTCTTTACAGCATATTACAACAAATTATTATCCTTATTTAGAGTCATAGAGATGTACATACATTTGATTCAGCTTTAAACAGTTCTACTTTCAAACAATGTTGAAGTATCAAAGGAAGTGTTGTACATGATAATCGTATGCCTGTGCTCAGATTAATTCTCAGAATAAAGGACATGGCAAACAACTGCCATATATTTTAGTAACAACTTGCCAGTTATTGTCTTTACTGCTTTATCCCCCACAAAAAGCAGCATATTAGGTCATGTATTTTGCTCCAGACCGAAAGTCAAATAAGTATTTGTGACAACCATTTTCTCATTCAACATTTATTCAGCTATTTGATAAAAGGGCCTTGTGACTTAAGCCTACAGCTGTACCATTTCTGTAATTTCCTTTGCAGAGTTACATGATTTTAAGGATTAAAATTTACATGACTTGAAATAATCTGCTTAATGGATTAAGCATAGTTTCATTTTACATTGAAAATACTCTTGCTAGAACTGGAATTGGAACAGAAGTAGGCCATTGAAAACCCTTCAAAATTGTGCTGTGTTCCATACTGATCGGCTGATGTATACCTGTAAAGTCACAGAACAGAATCATAGAATCCCTACAGTGCAACAAGAGCCATTTGGCCCATTAAATCTGCATTGACCCACCAAACAGCATCCCAGCCAAAACCTCCGCCTCCCACAAGCACCCCATTCCCATAACCCCACATGGAAACCGGAAGACACCAAGGCTTCCAGAGGAAACACAATCAGACATGAGGAGAACTGTGCAAACTCAACACAGACAGTGGTATCCCTTCTCTGTTTGTCTGTCTGTCTGTCTGTCTGATGTGCATGGGGTTTTATGATCGAAACTCATGTTAAGACATTGATATTAATTAGATTGCCATGCTGTTTATTTGCATTCTGCTAAAGTTAGATTATTAAATAACAAAAATTAATAATTTAATAAATTAATAAAGTCTAATTAGGAACAAGTGAACAAATTTGAGGGCCATTGAATATTTTAATTTCACTATGTTTAGGATCCAGCGATAGTGAGGCTCATTTGGTTTAGTTTGTGAAATAACTGCACAGAGGTTGGTATCCCATCACCAAGTCCCCTTTTATTTGCATGTGCACAGTGCACTGGCTGTGGCCAGCCAGCTCAGAGTCAGTCCCTGGAGTCAGGAGACCCTGAATCCCCCGTTTAGATTTTTTGCCCCTGTCACCAAGTCACCCTTTATTTACTTGTGCACAGCACACTGGCTGCGGCAAGCCAGCTTGGAGTCAGTTCCTGAAGGGAGGAGATTATGAATACCCTGTACGTTTTTTTAAACAAAATCCCCTGTTTATACATTTTTTTCAATTTCTTTTATTTTATTAAACAGTAGAAACAGTAAACATTAACAACCGTATACAAGAAACAGCAATTTAGAGGGGAAAGGGGCGTCAAGCCAGACCCCAAACCCCACGGTCCAACCAGTTTGTAGGGAAACAAACCTCAAATCCCACTTTACATTATCAAAACAGAAACAGTAAACAGAATCACATACAAACAGTCTGATAAACTAAACAATGAAACAGCACATATAGCACAAAAACCCTGACAACCCAGCAAACCAACCATCCTTCCCACCTTCTGGCCACTCAAAGGCAGCCTGCCTCCACGAACATCCAGCTCTCGGTCCACCCCATGCCTCTTTCGGCAACTCTCAGACAGACCGTCTTGTTTCCCCACACTCCCCAGGACAACAGCACGGTGGCTCAGTGGTTACCACTGCTGCCTCACAGCATCAGGGTCCCTGGTTCGATTCCAGGCAACTGTCTGTGTGGAGTTTGCACATTCTCCCCGTGTCTGCCTGAGTTTCCTCCGGGTGCTCCAGTTTCCTCCCACAGTCCAAAGATGTGTAGGTCAGGTGAATTGGCCATGCTAAATTGCCCATAGTGTTAGGTGCATTAGTCAGAGGGAAGTGGGTCTGTTTTGGGTTACTCTTCGGAGGGTCGGTGTGGACTGGTTGGGCCGAAGGGCCTGTTTCCACACTATAGGGAATCTAATCTAATCTACCCACCTTCTGGCTTTCCTAACCACCCTTCTGCCCATCTCTAGGGCAGCCCGCCCTGGTACCTTCCAGGGTGACAGCGCTGAGGACGACCAACCTGTCTTCCGGCTCTCGGTATGCCCCGACATACCATCTGACTTTGGCTCAGCCCGTTGCACCATCTGGCCTGTGGACAGACCTGACACACATCCAGGCCACGTCTCGGACAGCTCATCCCACTCCCTGGGATGGCAGCGCACAAAATAGTCCACAAGCCTTCTAGATCTCTGCCTGCCCCTACGCCCCTTCTGGCTCTCAGCCACTCCAACACAGCCTGCCTCGATTACCCCTTTGCGGGACAATGCGCTCAGAGCGGCCTACCCACCTCGGCAACTGGCATAGGGTGGCCTACCCAGCTTCCAGCTCTCAGGGAAGCCTATCCACCTCCCAGTTCACAGGACGTCCTACCCACTCTCCGGCTCGCGGGATGACAACTTTCAGGACCACCTATAAGCCGCTCAACTCACAGTAAGGCCTGCCAGACCGAGGGACAAACAAGACAGTGCAGTTGATAAACCCAACAAGCAACAAGACAGAGTCAATTACCAACAAACAGAGTCCCTCCTGGTGCAGAGTCCATTACTATAAACATTATTATAGAGAGTCATAGTCAGAACGCAGAGTCCATTCCCAGTAACACAGTCTACTCCAGTACACAATGTGCATTCTCAGAAACACAGTCTGCTCCAGTATACGGAGTCCATTGCCAAAGACAGAGCCCATAACCAGAAGCAGAGTCCACTCCTGAAGGCAGCAAATGCACATCCGCGCGCGCGCGCACACACACACACACACACACACACAACGTAGAGTCTCCATAGAAGCCTTGTCCATCCACAGACGACTCGGCCCACTCACATGAACACAGTTCATTGTAAAAGATGCAGTTAATTCACAGGGGTTGACCCACTCCCAAAGGCAGAGTCCACTCCAGGATGCAGCAAATGCTCACCTACCAGCACACACAGAGGTGTTCAGTCTTTGCAGAGGCCTGGTCCACCCACAAACTGCCAGGCCTACCCACACAGGAACAGCTCATCTGGAAATGTACATTTTCTCACAAGGATTCAGTCCAAAACACCAAAATAGTGAAAACACATGCAAAAAAGGAAAGAAAACCAGAATACAAGGGCTTTGCCCTGCCACGAAATCAGCATAGTCCTTTTCTCAAAGTAAAAGAGAAAAAAAGTACCACACAAGCTGTAACCAGCCAGTGAAACAACAGTTCCCTAACGAGAACTGATTTACACCTGAAACACATGGACTGTGTATATCAGGCAGTTTAAAAATCAGTTCTCAAGAAAAAGGAACGCCACTTAACAAACTGGCTATATATTTCAGCCTGTTCAGGAATCAAGTTTTCTCCAAAACCAAATAGAAAACAACAGCAGCAGTAACACACTGACTGTGGCCTAGCCACCACAGAGTCAGTCTCCTAAACTGAGGAGATTCTAAATCTCCTGGTTATATCAGTCAGTCAGGGCTTTCCTGATTGTCCCAGTTAACTGTACACACTGACTGTGGCCCAGCCAGCATAGAGTCTGCCCCTGGAGTTAGGAGACTCTAAATCCCCTGTTCATTTTTTTTATTAAACAATACAGTTTACAAAACAGCTGACATTAACAGCTGTATGCAAAGAAACAGCAATTTTACAAAGGAGAGCAGCAGCAAAGCCAGACCCCAAACCGGAAGTTGTGGATGGCCTTGACACACCTTGGGACGACGATGCACATGGCAACCCACAAGCCTCTTGGATCTCAGCCTGCCCCTACGCACCTTCTAGCTCTCGGCCGCTCTGACACATCTTCCGACCACCTCTAGGACAGCCCGTCCCAATCACCCCTTCTCGAGACGATAGCGCTTCAGAATGGCCTACCCACCTTCCGGCTCTCGGGGAAACCGGCATTGGAGTGGCCTACCCACATTCCAGCTTTCGGGACAGCCTACCCACCTTCAGGTTCACAGGACAGCCTACCCACCCTCTGGCTCTCGGTGCAAGCTTTTGGGGCAACCTGTGAGCTTTTCAGCTTACAGTAAGGCCTGCCAGACCCAGGGACACAAGACAGTGCAGGTGATAAACCCAACAAGCAACAAAACAAAGTCAAATTTCAACAATCAGAGTCTCTTCTACTACAGAGTTCATTACAATAACCAGTTCTCTTCAAAATGTAGAGTCCATTCCCAAGAACAGAATCCACTCCAAACTATAGAGTTCATTGCTAAAATCAGAGTCCACAACCGAGGACAGAGTCCACTGCTGAAGGCAGAAAATGCACACCCCACAGCACACACTGATGTTCAGTTTCTGTAGGGGCCTGCCCATCCATAGAGAACCAGGCCCACTCACAGGAACATAGTACATTGTAAAGGTGCAGTTAACTCATAGGAGTTTGGTCCACTCCCAAACTCCAGGATACAGCAAATACTCAACTCCCAGCACACAAACACAGGTGTTCAGTCTTCGCAGAGGCCTAGTCCTAGGACTAGGCCTACCCACAGGAACAGCTCATCCAGAAAGTTGTATTTTCTCACAAGGGCTCAGTCCAAACACCAAAAAACAGTGAAGACATATACAAAAAAAAACAAAGAAAACTAGAGTCCAAAGTCTAAGCCCTGCCACAAAATCAATATTTACTTTGAGAAAAGGACAAAGAGAAAAGAGTAAGGTACAGGCTGTAACCAGCCAGTGAAACAACAGTTCCCTAATCAGAACAGAGTTACACCTGAAACACACTGTGTGGATCAGCAGTTTAGAAATCACTCCTCACTAAAAAAGGAATACCATTTAACAAACTGGCTATATAAATCAGGTTTCCCCCAGAAAAAGCAGAAACCAGCTGCAGCACTAACACACTGACTGTGGCCCAGCCAGCTCAGAGTCATCCCCCCCCAAACTGAGGAGATTCTAAATCTCCTGGTTATATCAGTCAGCCTGGGCTTTCCTGGTTGTCCCAGTTAACAGTACACACTGACTGTGGCCCAGCCAGCATTCAGTCTCTGGAGTCAGGACACTCTGAATCCCCTGTTGTGTGTGCAGGTGTGGGACACAGTGAAAGACACAAGGTGTACAAATCTTCAATTTCCACCACCAGGAAGAAAGAAAACACCCAACTGGCCAGTGGCAAGCAGTGCCCTCCTTTGAGGGCAATGCTGTGTGATCAAACAGTGAAGGGGAGGACAGGGATTAAATCAAAATAGATCCCCTGTTGATATGTCATCCAGGGCTCCTTGTTTGGCCCAGCTTAACAACCTTAATCAAGGATTTCATGATCAATAAGATCCATCTGGTTCCAATCACTATAGTTTGCTATTTTTCTGTCATAGCAATCAGAAAAACAATTCTTTTGAATAATCAAGTGTAGGTGGTCCTTCGGACAGCCTGCGATTTTTCCACATGGCAGAGTTTCGCTTCCAGTTCCTTCACAGTTGTATTTTTCCGTACCCATGAGAATTGTATGGTTCGATATTCTGGAAAGCTTGTGCTCTGTTCACAGATATGTCCTGAATGAAAACACTGGTATCTGCTAAGGCTTGCATTTCTGTAGACGTAAAAACATGCGTCCGGAATAAATTGTGTTGAAAGATGTTTTGTCATAAGGTGCTTGATCCAACAATGAGAGATTGGAGGGAATATTAACTTTGACCTGTCAAAAGCAGAGGGGATATTACTTCACAGGAAAACCAGAAATTGGAGTTTACCTACATGCTGTGGGGTTTTAATACCATTGTATGCACATGCCACCATGAGTGACATGTTCATCACTCAGAAGTTAAGTCTAATTCATGGATTTGTCTGGACAGGGAACTCTGGGGAAGAGAATGCAGGGCCAAGCTTTCCATGGAGGGCAGTCAGAGATGGGAGGTTCAAAAAAGATCAATTTTCAGGGAATTGTTACGAACCAGACCAAACCCCCTTCACATATGTTGAGAAGATAGCCTAAACACTAATGTTTAACTTCACCAGATGTCAGAAGAATTGGTATAAATTTAAATCTATTGGTAAATAGATTAGTAAATAGCAGCTGTTCCAATATAGTGACATCCATTAAACACATCCATGGCAAAGGCAAATTCAGTAACTCATATATGATGTTTCTCTTGTCCAGAAGAAACAAGCACCAGGATAAAACTGTGATAGAGAGGGAATAGCAGCTTTCACAACCAACTTCAAAATACCATCAACTGCTGAAAACTAGACAAAAACGCTAGTTCTGTGAGAGCCTGACTCCACCTGTTCATGCTGCTTCTATTATTCCAACTTTATAAAATAACCCCCAAGGCCTCACAATCTGTTTACTTTATTGGCTTGGAAGAGAGTTTGGCTCCTATGGCTCACAACCTCTCCAGCAAAAAAACAGGATAAAATACACATTCTTAAAGCCATAGTGTTGTCACACTGTTTATAAAATAATCTACGCATCTATTCTCCGAAACAAAGTGCATAACCTCACACTTGACCTCACTGTGTTCGATCTGACACATCTCATCTTTACCCATTCTTTAAGCATGTCCAAATCCTTCTACAGACTTTCCACTTCCTTAACCCTGCCCGTCCCTCCACCTTTGTGTGTTATTGGCAAAATTCGGAACAAGACCCTCTATTTCTTCCTCGAAATTGTCACCAGTCATCAGGTTCACAATCTCACTGTCCAATTACAGAGTACAGAGCAACCTCAATTATCCGAATGAATAGGGCAGAGGGTATTTTTGTTCAGATAATTGAATGTTCTGGTAACACAGTTTACCCAAGCATCTGGACCTTGAGATCTTGTTCAAATAATCAGAAATTTTCATAATTGGTGTTTGGATAACCGAGATCGCACTGTATATAGATTTCCACTTTCCTCAACCATATATCCACAGCTAGTCCGCAGATACAGACACTTTGTGCCATTCCTCCACCATTAAGTCTTTTTTGGCCAGTCCTGTTTCTATTTTCAGTAAACTGTCATGCCTGCCTTTTTCTCTTCTTGAAAATTTCCCTTGCTCATATTGTTTTGAATAGTACCAGCCTTGGGCTTCATTCTTTAATCTGATCCAATATACTGTGGTTGACTCATTCTTCACCTCCTGCAACACTACCACCTCCTCTACCAATGTCAGCAGCTGCAGTTGCTATTTGAAGTCATATTTTCTTCTTCATTCAGTCACACCTTCTGTTCATTTCAACAACTCTGTCATCACTCATGAATGATCATCAAGCTGTGCACCACTTGCATCCCTGGTTACTTATTTCAACAGGAGAAAGTGAGGACTGCAGATGCTGAAGATCAGAGCTGAAAATGTGTTGCTGGAAAAGCGCAGCAGGTCAGACAGCATCCAGGGAACAGGAGAATCGACGTTTCGGGCATAAGAAGGGCTTATGCCCGAAACGTCGATTCTCCTGTTCCCTGGATGCTGCCTGACCTGCTGCGCTTTTCCAGCAACACATTTTCAGCTACTTATTTCAACAGGCTTTTTTTTTTAATCTATGCATGAGTTTCCCACCATTATCTCATTTTCAATTGCCTTGATATTAGAATTGTTCACCTCAAGTTGCCAGTGATGGTTTTCTGAGGAGCATACCACACCGTATAGAGTTCAAATCAACTATGTCCTACAATAAAAGGACATTTTAGAAGACTAGATTATTTGATACCAAGAAAATGACATTACAGCAAAGTTGAGGAAGAGAGATTTGGAAATGGGGGAAAGTACATTGGGAAAGAGCAAAAGACAGACACGTATTTATTTAACACCTTTTACAATTATAGGACAAAGTGCCTTACAACTGATTAAGGATATCCATTGTTGTAATCTAAGAAATACAGCAGCTAAATTGTGCAAAGTAAGCTCCACTGTTATGGACCAGGCCAAACCACCACAAAGCCTGTGAAGAGATAGCCGAGACCCTAACTACTACTTTTAAAGACAAGTACCAGCGTTGCATTGCAGATGTAATTCAATTTTTCAATCTATCAGACTTGAAGCAAAATACACTTTATTCATATACTATGGTTAAAATACAGACAAAATAAAAATAAAAGAATTGGCTTAACTATAAATCTAATGAAACGTCTAACAAAATAATGAACCACTTAATAACTGATCCAAAATTGCAACATCGCATAAGCACAGCCTTGGCAAAGGCCAAGTCAGTCAAATAGATTGTTTCACATGCAATTCTAGCAGCAGGAAGAGAACCCCAACTTTAAGCTGTAACAGGGAGGTAAAAAAAACTGCAACCTCCAGCTTCAAGATCCCAGCAACTGCTGAAAGCACAATTTTTAAAATCCTGGTTTTGTGGGAGGTTGATCCCACCCATTCAGGCTGTTTCTATTGTTCCAACTTGAACAAAAATCCCAAGGCATCATAATCTGTTTACTTTATGAGCAGACCATTGGCTACCTCTGTCTCAACCTCTCTTCATAAAAAAATGCCTGGACAAAATCTTAAAGTCATAGTATCTGCACATCATGACCAGGTGATTGTTCTTGCAATGGTGAACAGAGGATGAAAATATTGGAAAGGACAGCATGGTTAATTCCTCTGGGCCCCTTAAGATAATACAACGAGATATTTTAGATATATCTCAGAGAACTAACAGGGTTTTATTTCAATTTCTCATTCAAACATGTTGCCATTGGCAGTGTAGCTTGCACTTAGTACTGCACAGGTATGTTAGCATTGACTTTTGTATATGCTCAAGTGAGTAGGCCTATGACATTCTGAGACAGAGGGAAAAGAGCAATCAACGAAGCCATGACTTGTGACAAAATGATTCGGATAAGTGCAGAGTGGTAACTATGAAGACAAGATAGCATGAAATTTCAGGCAGGGATGAGAGAGGAGAGCGAATAAAACAGGAGTAAAAATAATTCTAGGTGAGTTGAACAAAACATTGACAGAGTTTAAAGCTCAGTAAAGGACAGCAGGGCCGGCATTAAGCAAGAGGGTATCAAGCAGATAGGAAGGATGTACAGGAAGTAATAATACAGAAAGTAATCCTGTAAATGGAGTGGTTAGGTGATTGCAGATAAATCCAATTAGCAGCAACATACATTACTCGGAAAGAATTTAGTGTAATTCCCTTTATCTTATTATTTGCTATTCCAAATATAGTCAAAATAATTGCTCCAAAACAGGACTAAAGCTTTACCAATTTGTTCTGCCAACCTCCGAGAGGAAAATAAAGTAAAAGGTTAAGCATAAAGGCCTCAAAGAGGTAACGAGCACATGCAGAGCAAAGATCTAAACAAAAACCATCACAAGCATAGTGATGCCTGAAACAGTTTCTGCAATTTATTATACACAGTGCCAAACTATTGATTGTAATTATTTCCTACTATTTGAAAAATAACTACCCAGTTCTTCCCAAGTTCCTTTCTTGTCCAATGGCCTAGTGGTAAAGACCAGTAATTCAGTAGCCCAGATGAGTGCACGGAGAACATGGATTTGAAACCACCAAGGCAGATGGTGCTACCCATGACATGTATTTCAGAATTAGTCGTATCCATAGCCAAACTGTTCTAGTACAGAACATATGGCAAAAAAGCAGAAGTAGGCCCCTTGGATCTGTTCTTCTATTCAATAAGATTGTGGCTGATGTGATAATACTTCACTCCACTTCCTGCCTTTGCTTCATATCCCTGAATTCCCTACTGATTAAAAATCTAACTAAGCTTTGAATATTTTTCTCAATCCAGCTTTGATAGCTGTCTGTGGCAAAGAATTCTGCTGATTCACTACCCACAGAGAAGAAATTCCTCATCTCTGTCTTAAACAGACAACCCCTTACACTGAGAGAATGCCCTTTAGGCCTAGATTCTCCCACATGGGGAAATAACCTTTCAGCATTACTCTGTCAAAACCTCTAAGAATATTACATGTTTTAGTGAGATCTCCTCTAATTCCCGTAACCTCAGTGAGTACAAGCCCAACCTACTCAACATCCCTCACAAGAAACTCTCTCTCTAACCAGGATCGACCTTGATTAGAATCCCTACAGTGTGGAAACAGGCCCTTCTGCCCAACAAATCCACACTGACCCTCCGAAGAGTAACCCACCCAGACCTATTTCCCTCTGACGAATGCCCCTAACACTATGGGCAATTTAGCATGGCCAATCCACCTAACCTGCACATCTTTGGACTATGGGAGGAAACTGGAGCACCCGGAGGAAACCCACGCAGACAAAGGGAGAACATGCAAACTCCAACAGACAGTCGCCCGAGGCTGAAATCGAACCTGGGTCCATGACGTTGTGAGGCAGCAGTGCTAACCACTGAGCCACCATGCCGACCTTATGAACCTGCTCTGAACAGCCTCCAATGCCAGTATATCTTTCTATAGATAATGGAAATAAAACTATTCACAGTATTCAAACTGAGTCTGACTAATGCTTTGCATGACACAAATAGAGTATATTGGAGAAACAACAGCAGATCTGTCAGCATCCCTAAAGAGAAAACAGTTAATGTTCTGAGAACATCAGAATTGCTCTTATGAAGGGTCACTGAACACAAACATTAGTTCTCTTTTCTTTCTATAGATGCAGCCAGACCAGCCGTGTTACTCCAGCACTCTCTGCTTTTGCTTCAGGTTTCCAGTATCCAGTTTTTTGTGTTTATTTTGTGCCATGTGTAGTTTTTGAAAAATGTACGAACTTTTATACTCTCTACCCTTTGAAATAAAAGTGAATATGCCATTTAGCTTCACTACCATCTACTAAATGTGGATTTTCTTTTTGTAATAGAAATGCAAAGGGTTCCAAGTCCTCCGTGCTGCAGTTTCCTACAGTATTCAGTTCCTCTATTCTTCCCGCCAAAATGCACAGTCTCACATTTTTTCACATTATATTCTATCTGCAAAGTTTTTTCTCTCCATTCACTTGACCGGTCACCTTCAACTGTTTATATTCCTCTAAACTAATCGTGTGTTCCTCATCACTGGCCTTGCCACCTATTTTTTGTGTTATCAACAAACCTGGCGATAGTACATTCACATACCTCATCTAATTAATATTAGTTAATATATATTATAACTAATTGTGGCCCCAGGACTGATCCATGAGGCACTCACCTAGAACAGGTTACCGTGATGAAAACACCATTTTATTTCTGCTTTCTTTTAGTTAGCAAATCCTCTATCCATGCTAATATATTATCTCCAACAGCATGACCTCATCTTATTAAGTAGATTGATGGGAGATACCGTCTGGTAAACCAAGTATACTACATCGACTGATTCCCCTTTATTTTTCCTGCTTATTATTTCCTCAAAAAATTCAATAAATTTATCAAGCATAACTTTGCCTTCATGATGCCATGCTGTCTCTGGTTGATTATATCATGTATTTCTGAATGTACTGGTCTACATGCTCAATAATAGACTTGAATATTTCCCATGACGGATGTTAAGCTAACTGCTGTTGGCAGTTACCTGTGTTTCTGTCTCCTTCCTTTTTAAATATACAAAGTCCTCAGGCTATGAATGGTTTCCATTCTTGACTAAGTCAGTTCACACGATTTGGAACACAACACAGTAGAGTATAAAATATCCATTTGTAAATACAAGCAAACATGCGCATGCCAGATCCTTAAAATTAATGGTAAAACAGGATCTCATTTGTAACTACAAGTATTCTTAAATTGGACACTCATAAGTCACGGACCACCTGTAGGGATATTATACTGGCAATTTTCTAAAATCTGAGACTTTTCCAGAATCAAAATATTCATGAAAAATTACTACCAGTGCAGCCACTATCTCTGAAGCTACTCCCCTCAGTATTATAAGATGCAACCAATCAAATCTAGGGAACTTACCAGCCCATTAGACCATATGTCTCCCTCATGCATTTTCTTTAGTGATCTTTGCTTTATTTATTTCCTCCTTCTTTGAAGTCTTTGAGTATTTAGTATTTTTAGAATGCTTTCAGTCTTCTTTACCATAAAAACTAATGCAAAGTATTTAATTCATCTCCTCCACCATATCAATAATTTGGCTAAAACAGCAGAGGGTGGGAATTCTGTGGCACCAACTGTCTCTCCAAACGATAGCCTTAACCAACAAGACCAACACTGTATGAAATAATTAAAATTAAAAGGCTAACTGAGAATGTCACAAAAATTAAATACTATTCTATAATTCTAGCAACTTTATTTTTATAGAGTTGAAAATCACTGAACACCAGGTTATAGTCCAACATGTTTATTTGGAAGCACTAGCTTTCAAGTGCTGCTTCTTCATCAGATGGTTGTGAAGCAGGACCATAAGACACAGAATTTATAGCCAAAGATTACAGTGATACAATGATACATTGAACAAACCTGGATAGTTAAGTCATTCATCTCTTCGAATGGGTTTGCTGGTTTAGGTTATTTAATATATAAATCCAGAATTTCTTTTAAGTTACATTCTCAAGATAACTTAAAGGTTTTATAACAAAAGGTGACATCTCAAGTCAGGCAATGCCTTAAAGGTGTGAGGTTAGAGTCTGTCTGTATCCAAACTTGAGTCAGACTGGTTCTATTTCCAAAGTGGAATTTACAAAATATTACATGGATTGACTGTCTGCATTGACTGCTTGCAGGTTCTGTATTTTTTGAGCAAAACAGAATTTATTCACAAGTATTATTCTGTAAATACAAATTCACCTCATAGACTTATATGTGCGTGCGCATGCAGGAGAGAGAGAGAGAGACAGACAGACAGACAGACAGACAGGCAGACAGTGCGTGTGAGTGCATGTGATAGGGTGTGTGCTTGTGCGTGTGCAAGCTTGGTAAAAAATGTGTGAGAGAGCATGATGGGATATAAGCCTGTGAGAGGGTCGTGCATGGGTCAGAGTGTGGGGTATGAGAGTGGGGGAGGTCTATGTGACAGTGGGGGGGGGGGGCGCGTGTGAGAGAGTGGGGAGTGTGTGTGAGAGTGAGAGAGAGTGAATGCAGTGGGGTCACCTCTAGTGTGACATGAACCCAAGGTCTCGTTGAGGCCATCCCCATGGGTACCGAACTTGGCTTTCAACCTCTGCTCTGGCACTTTTCACTGCTGCCTGTCCCAAAGTTCGCCTTGAAGGATGGTCACTCGAAGGTCCGAAGCCGAATGTCCCGGACCACCCAAGTGTTCCCCAACTGGGGAGGGAACACTCCTGTCTGGAGATTGTTGCGTGGTGTTCATTCATCTGTTGTCGTAGCTTCGCTCAGTCTCACCAATGTACCATGCCTCAGGGCAACCTCGCCTGCAGCGTATGAAATAGACCACGTTGGCTGAGTCATATGAGTACCTGCCACGCACATGGTGGGTGGTGTCACCACATGTAATGGTGGTATCTGTGTCGACACTCTGACATGTCCTGCAGCAGCTGCCATGACAGGGTTGTATGGTGTTGTCGTCCTAAAGGCTGGGCAATTTGCTGCGAACAATAATCTGTTGAAAGTTTGGTGGATGTTAAAAGGCAAGAATTAGAGGCTTTGGGAAGGTCTTGGCGAGGTGCTCATCCTCATCGATAATGTGTTGCAGGCTGCGAAGAACATGGCATCGTTTTTCGGCTCGCAGGAAGTAGTGGACAACGAAGGGTACCTTATCAGTTGCAGCTCATGTCTGTCTCCTGAGGGGGTAGTTGCAGTTCCTCACTGTTTTTATAGTTATTCTTTTTTTTCTTACTAACATGCAAGCATCTATAACAAAGATCCTACTATTGCAATTATTCCAATGGAAATTTGTCTAATGAAGAAACAGACATTCCACAAAGAGGTAATAATCAAGATGACCAAAGTAAAAATAATGTGTTTTTTTTAATTCTCACAAATAAAGTGATCTCTGTTCAATCTGCTGTGATGGGTCAACTAGAATACCTACAAATCTAATAAACCATCTCAGAACAGTGAAACAAAATCTAAATGCTGCAGAAGCTGAAAGACACAAATAAATCATAAAATGCTGGAAACACAGATCAGGTCAGGTGTGAGTTAGAATTTCAGGTTGTTAACTAACCATCAGAACAGAGGAAACACAGAAACTAACAGATTTTAAACATGTGAAGAGTTGAGGGTGGTTACAGCATTGACAGGGGCACATGTGAGGGAAGCATTTGAGTTTAAATTCCAACATGTCCGAATATAGTCCAGATTGATTGTCAAGTGGACTTTGATTGGTTGAGGCATCACCACAGAGAGCTTAACACTGATGTAAATTGGCAATTAATTTTTAAAGGAGAAAGTGAGGACTGCAGATGCTGGAGATCAGAGCTGAAAATGTGTTGCTGGAAAAGCACAGCAGATCAGGCAGCATCCAAGGAGCAGGAGAATCAATGTTTCGGGCATGAGCCCTTCTTCAGGAATGAATTAATTTTTAAACCAAGTACATTGGTTGGTCAAGGTAATCGGAGGTAAATTGGGCACTTTTTACAACCAGAAGTGATCACTAAGGCTTTCCATGAAATCAAGATTAAGGTATCTCAAAGGTAAGGCATTTCAAGGCAGGAACAACAGGAATGGTGTTCACCATGAACAAGATGCTGCCGTCAAACCAAAAAGACTTTCTGCATTTGAGTAACATGGTATACTAATTTCAGTGCCAGTATGATTCCAGGCAACTGGACCATCTCAAAGACAGGCAAATCGTACCAAACAGCACATTCTTTTAACTGCTCTCAAGGAATCCAATGATCAACAAAACCAGCCGGCACTCGTGCCTGATGTTAGCTATAGTTCTGTAATTAAGACAGACTTTGCAGTATAATTGTGGAAGCTGTTTTGCTATAATGAGGCATTTAGTCATAGATTCATAGAGTCATAGAGATGTACAGCACAGAAACACTCTTCGGTCCAATCTGTCCATGCCCACCAGATATCCCAACCCAATCTAGTCCCACCTGCCAACACCCAGTCCATATCCCTTCCTATTCATATACCCATACCCATACAAATGCCTTTTAAATGTTGCAATTGTACCAGCCTCCACCACTTCCTCTGGCAGCTCATTCCATACACGTACCACCCTCTGCGTGAAAAAGTTGCCCCTTAGGTCTCTTTTATATCTTTCCCCTCTCACCCTAGACCTATGCCCTCTAGTTCTGGACTCCCTCATCCCAGGAAAAAGACTTTGTCTATTTATCCTATGCATACCCTTCATGATTTTGTAAACCTCTATAAGGTCACCCCTCAGCCTCCGTTGCTCTAGGGAAAACAGCTCCAAGCCTGTTCAACCTCTCCCTGTAGCTCAAATCCTCCAACCCTGGCAACATCCTTGTAAATCTTTTCTGAACCCTTTCAAGTTTCACAACATCTTCTTCGTAGGGTATGTGGAACAATCCATCTTCCGCAACTACACTGGCCCCACCCCCCATCTTTTCCTTCGCTACATTGATGACTGTATCAGCGCTACCTCGTGCTCCCACGAGGAGGTTGAACAGTTCATCCACTACACAAACACCTTCCACCCCGACCTCAAATTCACCTGGACAGTCTCGGACTCCTCCCTCCCCTTCCTAGACCTTTCTGTTTCTATCTCAGACGACCGAATCAACACGGACATCTACTACAAACCAACCGACTCCCACAGCTACCTGGACTACACCTCCTCCCATCCTGCCCCCTGTAAAAACGCCATCCCATTCTCCCAATTCCTTCGTCTCCGCCGCATCTGCTCCCAGGAGGACCAGTTCAAAATACGTACAACACAGATGGCCTCCTTCTTCAAGGACCGCAATTTTCCCCCCGACGTGGTCGACGGTGCCCTCCACCGCATCTCCTCCACTTCCCGCTCCTCCGCCCTTGAGCCCCGCCCCTCCAACCGCCACCAGGACAGAACCCCACTGGTCCTCACCTACCACCCCACCAATCTCCATGTACAGCGCATCATCCGCCGTCACTTCCGCCACCTCCAAACAGACCCCAGCACCAAGGATACATTTCCCTCCCCTCCCCTATCAGCTTTCCGTAGAGACCACTCCCTCCGTGACTCCCTTGTCAGATCCACACCCCCCACCGACCCAACCTCCACTCCCGGCACCTTCCCTTGCAACCGCAGGAGGTGCAACACTTGCGCCCACACCTCCCCCCTCACTTCTCTCCAAGGCCCCAAAGGAAACTTCCATATCCGACACAGATTCACCTGCACCTCCACCCACATCATCTACTGCATCTGCTGCAGCCGGTGTGGCCTCCTCTATATTGGGGAGACAGGCCGCCTACTTGCGGAGCGATTCAGAGAGCACCTCTGGGCCACCCGGACGAACCAACCCAACCACCCTGTAGCACAGCATTTCAACTCCCCCTCCCACTCCACCGAGGATATGCAGGTCATTGGACTCATCCACCGCCAAACCACAACAACGCGACGGTCGGAGGAGGAGCGTCTCATCTTCCGACTGGGAACCCTCCAACCACAGGGGATGAACTTGGACTTCACCAGTTTCTTCATCCCCCCTCCCCCCACCTTGTCTCAGCCGAATCCCTCCAGCCCGGCACCGCCTTCCTGACATGCAGTCTTCTTCTTGACCTCTCCGCCTCCATCCTACTCCGACCTATCACCCTCACCTTGACCTCTTTCCACCTATCACATTTCCAACGCCCCTCCTCCAAGTCCCTCCTCCCTACCTTTTATCTTCTCCTGCTGAACACTCTCTGCTCATTCCTGAAGAAGGGCCTGTGCCCGAAACGTCGAATCTCCTGTTCCCTGGATGCTGCCTGACCTGCTGTGCTGTTCCAGCAATAAAGTTTCAACTCACAACATCTTTCCAATAGGAAGGAGACCAGAAATGCACGCAATATTCCAACAGTGGCTGAACCAATGTCCTGACCTCCCAACTCCTGTACTCAATACTCTGACCAATGAAAGAAAGCATACCAAACGCCTTCTTCACTATCCTATCTACCTGTGACTCCACTTTCAAGGAGCTATGAACCTGCACTCCAAGGTCTCTTTGTTCAGCACAACTCCCTAGGACCTTACCATTAAGTGTATAAGTCCTGCCAAGATTTGCTTTGCAAAAAAGGCAGCACCTCACATTTATCTGAATTAAACTCCATCTGCCACTCCTGAGCACATTGGTCCATCTGGTCTGGATCCTGTTGTAATCTGAGGTAACCTCCAATTTTAGTGCCATCTGCAAACTTACTAACTGTATCTCTTATGCTCATATCCAAATCATTATTGCTTGCCTAGCTTAACCACTTGCCCTGGGTGGCTTCTACTATGCTAGAACATTATGCATTAACCACATAACTTCTGCTCATTTATCTGCAGCCACCTGCTAAGCAAAAGCGCAACCCAGCCAGACATGATCAATGGGTGGAATGTGCATTGACTCGAGGTCTGAGAACAGTAGCTTGTTACATACATTCGTAGGTAAGGCTGACCTCGGACTCTGCCTGTTGTATAGCCACGTAGGCCATCTAGCGACTATCTAGTGATTTTGTGCCTGATTGAGCAACTGTCAGCTCGGCATCTGTTGTACCTTATAAATTTGCAGCAATCTGGAGCACTTTGGTGTAGCATCAGACTATACTAGCGAAAGGTATGGTCCCCATGATATCAGGTAATAAAGTTTGTCAATGCTCAAGATCTGAGTCCAGGGAATTTCTTCAACAATAATCCTGAATGTGAGGCCAATAGGTAGACAATTAATTTAGGAATGTCAGTCAGGCTTGGTGTATGGAGATAGACCACACATTAACCATGATCTCAGTGACTAGTGGAATAGGCATGAGGGGCCTATTCCTGTTCCTATTCTCCTATGTTCATAGTGTGGCACAGTTGTGTATACCTGAAGCTACATGTCATTTCACACAGGGCCCTGCTCCTTCTTCAAGGTAACACCTCTACTAATCAAGCCGACCTATCAGTATTCTCCTCACCTGCACTACAAATGTTGGTTTTCCTTTTGATGACATATGTGGATTCTTGCAGCAATACTCAAATGTAATTGGTCCTCTGCTTGATGGACATTGCTTGGTGCAAAGTTGGCAATACTGTATTTCACAAAAATATTGAAACTATATTTTTAAAAATGGTAAATCACTTTTGAAACCACAGGCAGTACAGTGATTAGCACTGCTGCCTCAACGCCAGGGACCAGGATTCAATTGCAGCTTTGGTGACTCTCCGTTTAGAGTTTGCACATTCTCCTTAAGTCTGCATGTTTCTGCCATGTGCTCCAGTTTCTTCCCACAATCCAAACTTGTGCAGGTTTGGTGGGCTAGCTATGGTAAATGTGGGGTTACAGGGATAGGGTAGGGATACTGGGTCTGGGTGGGATACTCAGAGTCTGTGCTGACTCGATAGGCCAAATGGCCTCTTTCTATAGTGTAGGGATTCTATAATTCTGAATAATGACATTTATCAGAGACTATCTATTCTTTCTTTTTGGTAAAATTAACTCTAAGTGAATAGACCACAGGATCAGAAATAGGCCATTCAACCTATTGCATCTTCTCTCCCATTAAGTCATTCTCAACCCCATTCTCTTCCTCCCAGAAACTTTGATCCCCTTACTTATCATCAAACTACCTATCTCTCTCAAATATATTCAATGACTTGTCCTTCACAGCCTTCTGCTGTAATGACTACCACAGATTCACCCAACCCCTGGTTGAAGAAATCATTTCTCATCTAAAGGGCCATCCCTTTACTCTGAAGCGTGTCCTACAGTCCTAGACACTCCTACTAGTGGAACAGCTTCTCCACATCCACGCTATCCAAGTCTCTCAGTAATCTAGCTAACTTCCACAATTCTACCAATTTATACTTTTCAGAGGGCATTTTTTCACGTAGGTTCAAGCGTGCAGCAAAATGATACACATTTATTTTGGGTTTCATCTCCATTCTATTCAAGATTTCCTTTATTTTGATAAATAATAAACTATCAACGTGTTCTATTAAATAGAGAACATAACTGGCAACCACGAAGAAAAAAAGCAAGTTTGTAGTACAAGATGCATCATGGAGAAACAGAAGTGAGATGAAAATAATTTCAAACACTGTACAATAGATTGTCCAGTACATGCTTATCAATAAGTACAAGTTATAAGAAAAGTAAAAACATCCTGGTGTGTCTTGGGTAAGCTCAATTTCAGCACATTACGCAGATCATCACTACAGGTCATTAAGGGCAGTTTGAAAGTACTGAACATAGTTTTAAAAACTTCCATTTTTTAAATTTCAGGCACACTCATTAAAATAATAAAATTCTATAAAGCCTTAAAAATTGAAAATATTTTTAAAATTTCATTGACAGACTCATTTAATTCTCTTCTCCTGCTTCCATAAGCATAAACCTGTAATCTAACGTGACTCAGAGTTCAAAACTGACTGAACTGACTTCTATCGTATTTGTTGTCTGACAGATATTGGACAGCCAACTGGTTTTTTGTTGTAGATACCTGGTCAAAGCCAGTTTGCCACTTGACAACTAATTAAGAAAAATTATGGTTCATCGGTATCATTTACATATTGCACGGTGGCATAAATTGCTGTCTGTTACTATTTTCCCTTTTTAAAAGTGTGGCAAAATGCCAAGATTCTGAAAAAGCCCATCAACTTTCTCTGTTGCACTCAACAAAGTTTTATTTTAAATTAATTTTTTCAATCAAAGAGATATGCATTCATTCTTAGCCAGTGCTATGTCAGTTTTGAATGTTGACAGCAAATCAGAGGAAAGCACTTTCAGTCCCAGAATAGCACAGAAGAAACTATATAAGGAATAAAACATATGGCACATTGAACTTGCTTTGCCATTCAACAGGATCATGGCTTCATATCTATAAAAATTCCACAACCTCGCCCTTTCTTAATATCTCAAATGCCCAGATTTCAGTAGAATATACTCATTAACAGATAGTCTTCAGATCTTCCTGGTTACAGAATTCCAAAGATTCAGAAATGAGAATAAATAAATCGTTAATGTTATTTTTAAATATCAACCTGTTATTCAGTGATTTTGACGTCTAATTCTATATCAGTCAGGAGAAACAACCTGTCAGTATTAATAAGTGCAACCTATAACATTACTAGAGGGTTTCATGAAATCACTTTTCATGCTTCTAGAGTGCTTCAAATAAAGGCCCAATCTATTTAATCTCTCCTCAAAGGAAATTCTCTCATCCCAGGAATTGATTGGGGTCATATCTGGCTTAAAGTAAGATAATTGTAGTTGTAGGAGGTCAATCATCTTAACCCACTGGAATATTGATATTATTGTCGATCAAATGGCTCGATTGTCACTTTTTCAATATGGAATGTCTGTTTCTTCAATAGCCTAATTTCTGCCTATACAGGAGTTCTTCAGGGTAGTGCCCTAATCATAAACATATTCAGGTGCTTTATCAATGACTTCCGCTCCAAACTTAGGTCAGAAGAAGGGATTTTCATCAACAATTGAACATTGCAGCACTTTTTGTACTCCTCAGCTGAAGCAATCCATTTTCAAATTCAACAAGACGTGGGTAACATTCAGGCTTGGATTGGCAAGTAACATTCATACCAACATCCTGGGGTTACCATTGACCAGAAACTCAAATGGACTCACCACATAAACACAGTGGCTACAACAGCAGGTAGAGGCTAGGATTACTGTGGCAAATATCTCACTTCCTGTCTCCTAAAAGCCTGCCCCACCATCTACAAGGCACAAGTCAGGAGTGTGAGGGAATATTCCCCACTTGCTTGGATTGGTGCAGCGACAGCAACACTTGACACCATTCAAGACAAAGCAGGCCATTTGATTTGTACCACATCTACAAGCATTCACCTCTATCTAAGCTATACATTTAGTGCCTCATATGTTTTCATTAAAAAGGCTGGTTAGGAACCATTTGGGCAATTTTGAGGGTCACTGAATGCTTTAATTTTCTTGAGTCGCAAATAAAGGCTCGGGATTTGATTTTTTTTGTTCATTCACAGGATGATTGCTGGCTTAGCTAATGCGTATTGCCCATCCCTAATTACCCAGAGGGCAGTTGAGAGTCAACCACATTGGTGAGGATCTGGAGTCACATATCAGTCAGAACAGGTAAAGATGGCATTTTCCTTCCCTAAAGGACATTAGTGAACCAGATGGGTTTTTTCCAACAACTGACAATGGATTCATAGTCATCATTACAATCTTAATTTTCAGGGCAGGATCTGAACCTGGGTCCCCAGCCATTTTGATGTATGTCCGCGCATTGTCAAGGACATGTTGCTGGAAAAGGACAGCAGGTCAGGCAGCACTCGAGGAGCAGGAGAATTGATGTTTCAGGCGTAAGCCCTTGATCAAGAATTATTCCTGATCAAGAGCTTACGCCCGAAACGTTAATTCTCTTGCTGCTCGGATACTCATCAGGATACTGCTTTCCCAGCAACACACTCTAGACACTGATCTCCAGCATCTGCAATCTCCCTGTTTCTGTGTTGTAACAATTTTAATACATTTTGAGTGCCCGCTCTGCTGTCAGTAATATTCTTTTCTATAACCTTAAAAAAAGCACTGAGTGACATTGTATAAAACTGTACAAATCTAAATATGGTTTTGCTTGATGAATTTTAAAAATTTAATGCATTATAGTGTACAGAAATTAATGTGAGACTCCATAGAGATCTTTTGTTTTATAAATAAAAGTTTAAAATGTAAACTTAAAAAGAAAAAAGTTATAATAAATATTTTTGGTTTCATGTGCACTACCTTTCAGGGCAGCATCAGCAGGAACAGTCTCTGATGTGGCAGCTGCAATAGCAAAGCAATAGTAGAGAGGGGATTCTAACCTCTCCAAAATAAGAGGGATACAACTGTAAAAGCTGACTTCCCAGTTTGAGACTAAAACGTTAGACTTGGAAACTCTACACCTACACAAGTAGATTAAAATTCATTTGGCAATTACAGTCCAATTTGGAAGCATAAAGACTTCTTGCACATCGTTACTTTTCTCCTATGTATTCAATGCATTATCTGATTTGGTATCACAAAACGTTTAGCAGTTGTACATGATTTCTCAGATGGAAATTATGGAGGTGCTGATCATAATCTTACAACTCTTCTTCAATTCAGAGCTGGAACCAAAGGACTAAAGATTTGCAAATGTTCTACACTCAAGTATTGTTGAAAACAAGGACACATTGTTCAAGTTTTTTTACCTTGCACTCATCAGGATAATTTGCAAGTACATTATACTGTGAGCCTTACTGGCAATCTTAAATTGGTTGTCAGCACTAATTCTTGGCATAATTAGGATTATCCAGCAAATGTTGTCCATTCATGGAACTATGTCAAATGTTGAAAACAGTGCTTGAAGTTTTGCAAGCATGAGCAGATTGGGGTACAGTTTGTATCTTGCTTGTTGCAAACTGAACAGATACATCATTTAGTCAGTTCCATTGGTCATAGAGTCTACATACCTAGCACAATGGTACTGGACTTCATGTACTACATTGCTCATTTCTTTAACAGGCAGATTAACATTTTGATTCTTCACCCTCTCCTGTTGGTGGCAAGCATTGTCTTGCTAGCTTTACCTGTTGCTCAGACTTTTAGACACAGTCTTATCGGCATTTACCAAACTGTAGAAGGCCATTCAACTCATCATCGCCATGCCTGCCAACAAAAATATGATTACACTAATTTTCTTTTAAAGCTTTTAGTCCATATTTCTAGAGTCTACAGCACAGAAGTGAATGCTTAAATGCTGCTTAAAAGATGAGAGTTTCAGACTCAACAACCCTTTGATGGACTATGTTCCAGACTCCCGTGACCCAGTGAAAAAAGAGTCTCCTCAACTTTCCAGTCAGCCTTCTGCTTCTTACTTTAAATCTATGCTGCCTGGTATTTTCCCCTCTACTAATGGAAAAAGTACCTCCTACCCACCATATCTAAGCCCTACATTATGTTGTACACCTCTACCAAGTACCCTCCCCATCTCCACTCGTCTCAGGAAACCAACCAGACTATCCAACGTTTCTTCAAATCTCAATCTACAGCACGCTGTTTGTGCAATCACTTTTTCCAATAACATGGGAACGTGAACTACTTGCAGTCATCAGCTGTGACCTCATCAGCATTTTACACAGTGACAGCCCAACAACCTTGGCTCTTATATTTTATGTCTTGCTTAATTAAGGCAATTATCCCATGTGCTTTCCTAATCACCATATCTACTGGCCCTGCTTCCTTCAGGGATCTGATCTTCATTATTTTCCAGGGTGCTACCATTCATCTTGTTGTCCACTTCCTTCGCCTGGCCCAAATGCCAATGCTCTACTCGATTAGCCTCACTATTAACCACCTTATCAATTTTAATATGATCCGCACATTTCTCAATCTGCCCCCTACATTTAAATCAAAATTATTAAGTGCATGACAAACAACAAGGGCTGCAGCACTAAGCCCTGCTGAGCCATTAGAAAGTGACTTCAAGTCAGAGAAATATCCCTGTGCCATCACCCTTTGTTTGCTGTCTCTCAGCCAATTTTGGATCCAATATTCCACTTTGCCATGGATTCAATGAGCTCTTAATTTCTTGACCAGACTGCTATGAGGGACCTTTTTGAAAATTTCACTAATGTCAATCTCAGACCACATCAAATTCACTACCCTCATCAACACCCATAGTTACCTCTTCATGAAAATTCAAACTGTGTCAAATAGGATTTGCCCTGAACAAATTCATGCTGATTTCCCGATTAATCCATGTCTCTGAGTGCTGATATATTCTTGCTAATAACTTCTGAGATATGTTACCTTTCCGGGGTAATCCAGGCACACTAGGTATATCTGCACAGTAAATCCGCTTAAACAGTTTGGTAATACAATTAACAGTACCACTAATGTCATAAATCTCTGACTACTATCTGATAGCAATAAGTTAGTCTTTCAATCATGCCTTCATCCTACACCAACGGAAACAGGTATTGAGCTCAAACTCCTCTATACATAGCTTTCCTGTCACCACTGATAATGAATCCTTGAAGGCTCATCAAGTTGTATTATAACACAAAGATGTAGAAGCAGAAGGCCACTCAGCACATCGACCACTCTGTCATGCAAATTAGACCATGGCTGATCTGATAATCCTCGTGCCATTTTCCCATACCCCTTTACTCCCTTGCTGATTAAAAATTGGTCAGCCGGCCTTGAATATTTATCACACAATTCTGAAAGGTATGTCTGATTTGCTCATGCAACTTGCATGTCTAGAACGCTTCAAAGCCAACAAAGACATACATATTGTTGCATCCAACTGTTAGGAACCAGACCAAAATCTCCTCAAAATATGTTCAGATATCCTCGAACCTAACCTTTTCTTATTTTGAAGACAAGTGCCAGGCATTGCATACCAGATGCAATTCAATTTGTCAAACTACCGGACTTGAAGTAAAGTACACTTTATTCACACATGACAATAAAAATACAGTAAAAGGAAGAAATGGGTATAACTTAACTCTATTGGAAAACTTAATAGAATAATATATTATTTAACTGATAAACAGTAACCGTTCCAATATAGTAACATCCTTAGAAACACACACAAGTTCGTTAAAATAGCTTGTCTCAGGCAATTCTCCAGTCTAGGAGGAAAAACCTCAAGAGGAAACTCAGAATATATGGTATAAATGTCCTACAGCTTCCAAACCCAGTTTCATGACCCCAGCAACTGCAACTGAAAATTAAAACCAAATATCATGGTTCTGTGGGAGCTTGACTCTACACATGCAGGTTCCTTCTATTGTTCTAAATTTAGAATAAAACCCCAAGGCCTCACAAGCTGTTTGTGGGCTTTGAAGCACACTACTCATCATCTCTCTCTCAAGCTTTCTTCATAATGAGTTCCATCGATTCACCACCTCTGGCTGAAGAAATTTCTCTTCTGAAAGTTCTGAAGGGTTGGTTCTTCACCTTGAGGCTGTACATTCAGTTTCTAGTCTCTCCTACTAACAAACAAGTTTTCCACATCAACTCTATCCGGCCCTCACAGTATTCTATAAATGTGAATTAGATCTTCTCTCATCCTCCTCTTCTCCATCAAGTAAAGACCCAGAGTCCTCAACCATTCCTCATATGAAAAGCCCTTCATCCCTGGAATCATTCTTGTAAATCTTCCCTGGACCCTATCCAATGACAGCACATCCTTCCTGACATATGGGGGCCTAAATCATCTCACAGTATTCTAAATACAATTTGACCAGAGCCATATACAGCCTCAGCCTGCCCCTGTATTCTGGCCCTCTAGAAATGAATACCACAACAGTTACCTTCCTAACTGCGAATTGAACCTGCATGCTATCCTAAAAACCTAAAGAGAATTCTGAACTAGAACTTCCAAGTCCCTTTGTGCTTCAGATTTCCAAATCCTTTTCTAATTTAGAAAATAGTCTATGCCTCCATTCTTCCTACCAAACAGCATAACCTTACATTTTCCCACGTGGTAGTCCATCTGTCATTTCATTGCTCAGAAGAAAAGTGACACCTCAATAGCTCAGGAAAAGAGAAATATTTTTGCAAGATCCTCCAATATGCTGGGAAGAAAAGCAGTTCAACAGCAAGGTGCTCTCCCAAACAAACATGACTGATATCAACGTATTTATCTCTCAAGACCAATTATGCTGGGTTGGATACCTAATTTGTATGTCTGACACCAGATTCCTGCTGTAATAGCTCAACCTGAGAGTTGAGGACAGGGATCACCTAACTAACCATCTCTGAACCATCTCCAATACTTGTACATTTTTCCTCAGATATGGGGCCCAAAACTGAACACAACTTTTTTGCTGCAGTTGTGCTTTGTATAGTTTCAACAAAACCTTATTATTATACTCCAATCCCTTTGAAGTATAGGCCAACATTTATTTGCCTGTTGAACTTGGATAATAGCTTGCATATTCCTCTATGCTACAACTTCCTGTAGTTTTCTCCATTTAACTGGTATTCAGCTCTTATGTTCCTCCTACCAAAGTGCAAAGCTTTACATTTTCCCACACTGTATTGTACCTGCCAAGTTTTCATTCATTCAATTAACTTGCCCATATCCCTCGACAGACACTTTAAAGCCATTCTCACCAGTGGCATTTTCAGTTATTTTTGTGACATCCCCAAGCTTGGTGAGAGTACATTCAGGAGAAAGTGAGGTCTGCAGATGCTGGAGATCAGAGCTGAAAATGTGTTGCTGGAAAAGCGCAGCAGGTCAGGCAGCATCCAGGGAACAGGAGAATCGACGTTTCGGGCATAAGCCCTTCTTCAGGAAAGAAGGGCTTATGCCCGAAACGTCGATTCTCCTGTTCCCTGGATGCTGCCTAACCTGCTGCGCTTTTCCAGCAACACATTTTCAGCTGAGAGTCCACTCACTTTGCTTATCCAAACCACTTATATATTGTAATTAATTGTTGCCCCAACAATGATTCATGTGGCACTCTAATTTCAGGTTGCTATCCTGAAAATTCCCCCTTGTCCCAGCTCTCTGAGCTGAATTTTGTACTTTTTATTAGCAAGTACCAGTTTCACGGAGTTTCACAGAGGGTTACTCTCTGTGATGTCAAAAAGGTGTCATCTTATCTGACCAAACTCAGCTCATTAACTACCTATCCCTCCCCTATGATGCCCTCCTTGTCCAATTCTCGCCCCATTTAGCCACTCAACAACCCTGACAGCCACTCAACCTTTTAACATTTTACTTTATAGACCAGATCCAAAACAGCCAAATCCACAAAACATTATTTGACAAGGACTGGCCTTATGAAACTGGCCTTATCAAGCTTGTTGAAGGACAGTCTTTCCGAAAATGTGACAATGGGAAAATGGTGCTGCAATTCTCCAACAGGGACCTTGACGTCTTGTTGAACAGGGTGGTCCAGAGGAGGACCAGAATTTTCCAGGAAGACCATAAGTTGAGGACACATGACCGGACCCTGGTCAGTGTCGTTTCCATGGTCTAAAAGAACAGCCAGCTGTGTAGCGGTAAAGTCAACAACATTCTCTGCACTGGCAGGGTAATTGCTACACTCTTATGTACCCACCCCCTCCCATGGCTCATACAGGCAATGCATTCAAACTGCCAGTACTTAGGCAGCCAACGGGTTTGTGCCCTGTATGGGTGTGTATGGGTACATATACAAATCGAAAATCTCATATCCTCCTCTGTTACAGCTTGATACATAGCTGAGCTACTCTGGTTGTCACTACAGCCATTTTCTTTCATTTGCGTGGTTTTAATTTCCAGCATAGAACATAGAACATAGAACAATACAGCACAGAACAGGCCCTTCGGCCCACGGAAGGTGACAGCATCATGGAAGGTGACAGCTGTGGGCAGTAATTTTTTCTATTTTGTTTTGGGAGAGTACAGAGGAGGAGGGGAATCCTTGAGAAGATTTGTAGCTCATGTTGTGGATGAAGTATTGGATTCATTCGCCGAGCTGGTGTGTTTTTCTGCAAACGTTTTGTCGCCTCGCTGGGTGACATCATCAGTGCATCTTTGATAAGGTGTTGGTGCTTTGTCCTGCCTGAAATTTACATGTCTGCCATATGAACAGGCATACCGGCCAGATACTGAACTATAACAGCAACCACCACAGCATCCTCAAACTGAGTTGCATTAGGACATTATTTGAACGGGTAAGGACACATTGCAGCAACCCAGAATTTCGAAGACAGAACAGGAACACCTATTGATCTCCAAGAGCACTGTCCTCTGGTACTTACAGGACAAACCCAAAGAAGTAAGCACTACACAAACAGACATGAGAGCGACCATACCATATCAGAGATAACCTCCCAACTACTCAGACCCCAGGGAGTCTTACTGCCCACAAACCAATAAACACCTTCCATCAGTTCCTCACAAAGGGTAAAGACCCGACACCCACATCCAGCAGGACAGGCATTATCTACAAGATACCTGCAAAGATTGTGAAAAACAATACATAGGACAAACAGGAAGAAAACTGACCATAAGAGTGCACGAACATCAGCTCACCACTGTAAGACATGACCAGTATTCTCTCATTTCCAACCATACAGACAACGAAGGACACAAATTCAACTGGGATGACGTAACCATCCTAGCACAGGTGAAACAGAGACACACCTGTGAATTCCTTGAAGCCTAACACTCCAACCGGAACTCAATCGATAGACACATTGAACGGGACCCCGTGTACAAACCACTCAGATACAGAACCGGAAGTACAAATGGACAGAGACATATAAATACCGTGCAGGACAGAGCACCAACACCTTATCAAAGATGTACTGATGGTGTCACCTAGTGAGGTGACAAAATGTCTGCAGAAAAACACACCAGCTGGACGTGGAAGGTAATGCTGCCACCCATAGATTGTGAGCTGAGATGTTTATGCATGGTGATCAACACCAGAGGCTCTTCGCAGACAGCCCTCTCCCTCTATATAAGATTGTTACAAGGGTAGTTTTCCAATCGTCTGGGACTTGCCCAGATTCTTAGCATGCTTGAAAGTTTACTATCAACCATTTGTGTAAAATGTGTATTCACCATCTAAAGTCAGACAGTCACAGAGATGTACAGCATGGAAACAGACCCTTCAGTCCAATCCATCCATGCCAACCAGATATCCCAATCCAATCTCGTCCCACCTGCCAGCACCCGGCCCATATCCCTCCAAACCTTTCCTATTCTTTTCCCCATCCAAATGCCTCTTAAATGTTGCAATTGTACTCGCCTCCACCACTTCCTCTGGCAGCTCATTCCATACACGTACCACCCTCTGCGTGAAAAAATTGCCCCGTAGGTCTCTTTTATATCTTTCCCGTCTCACCCTAAACCTATGCCCTCTAGTTCTGGACTCCCTCACCCCAGGGAAAAGACTTGGTCTATTTATCATATTCATACCCCTCATAATTTTGTAAACCTCTATAACGTCACCACTCAGCCTCTGACGCTCCAGGGAAAACAGCCCCAGCCTATTCAACCTCTTCCGATAGCTCAAATCCTCCAACCCTGGCAACATCCTTGTAAATCTTTTCTGAACCCTATCAAGTTTCACAACATCTTTCCAATAGGAAGGAGACAGAATTGCATGCAATATTCCAACAGTGGCCTAACCAATGTCCTGTACAGCCACAACGTGACCTCTCAACTCCTGTACTCAAAGCAAATTCAACAACATCCTTAACTGGAACCTGTCAAGTCCAAGAGAGTAATCAGCCTTTAGCCCCATTACAGACCACAGTACTTTCTTTTTCAAAGGATTGTTACAGTACATATTTCCTCTCCAACTTTTGCCCCTTGATTATTTGGTATTTTTAGAAAGCAATGAGTATTTATTCAACTCCTCTGTCATTTCCTGGATTCCCATTGTTTTCCCAGCCTCATTCTCTCAGGGCTCATGTCCAGTTTGACCCCTCTCTCTTCCTTATTTATTGTTAAAGAAACTCTTGCTCTCAGTTTGACATTTTCTGTCAGTTCACCCTCAATCTCCCTCCTAACTTTGTTATCCTTCGTTAATTATCACGATCCTCTGGCTTCCCACTAATCTCTGCCATATTAACTTTTTTTTTTGTTGTTAGCCTTAACTTCCCTGGTTAACCATATATCTTTGTTGCAAGCCATGAACTATTTGATTAAACATATGCCATTGTTCATTTACTGTCTTTTCTACTAAATTCCTTTCCCAATCTACTCCAGATAATTCTTCCCTCATTCCTTTGTAACAACACTTCATTTACATTTAGCACAGTTGCTTCCAACACAAGTTTCTCACTCTCAAACCGAAAACTAAATTCCATGTTAAGGTCACTGTCTCCAATGTTTTACTCTGAGCTCATTAATTAAACCTGCATCATTATTCATTATCAGATCCAAAATAGCCAAATCCACAAAATATTGTTCGAGGAAACTATTCCAAATATACAGATTGAATTCCCACTACGTCTCTACTCCAACCATCCAAATGTGCATGCATCTGCTCACCTTTCCCCCAGGCTCTTGATGTATGAATTAACCATGCCAGGTATGGTCATAAATTGTCACACCCTTGAAGCCAGTAAAATACCAATACTAATGTCTTATATATAATTGGCTAACTTTATGAATTGAGAGAGAGAAGAAAAAGATGAGAGATCTACACAAAATATAGACCATATTTTTACTTTACAGACTAAAAATATCCACCAACTTTACTCACCAACCAGCTTTCCTAAACTTGCGTCACATTTTTGTTTGGGACATTACACCATTATTAGTGTCACAACTTCTGAAACTGTGTCTTTAATGCTTTCACATTCAGCTTTTGCTAAGAGACTTCATTTTCAGTCGTAAACCTTCCTTAAAGCACCTCCTTTCTTGACTGCACCAAATTTAAACCTTGAAATAAACACCCAGATATACTCATGCAGCCTTTGTTTCACTTGAACAAAATCTCCACTCATACAGACCCCTGAATGACTGGAGTCCCTGGCTTGTGACCAACTAAAATGGCAAACGTTCATTTGTGAGCCAACAAAGAAATCAAGAGAATAAGTTACGAACATGCAGAGACAAAGTTTAAGCATTAGAGTGAGCCCACAAACCTCCAAACAATTCATGAACCTAACCGTTCAAACACCACCTACCCTGCACATATCTAAACAGCAGACATCTGAGAACCCATTGAATTGAAATACAGGCAGGTTATCCTTGATTCCAAGGGACTGGTTATGATGCAAGGTGATCTACAGATACTTTATCATTTATTTTAGAGCTTCTGTTTTGATTAGTGGCATGTGGGTTTGGTCTGGGTCTACAAAGCCATTTAGCAATAACAAATGTGCATTAGGTTTCAGGTGGAAGGTTCCATATGGAGTTGTTTGTCGCTTAGACAAAACACCAATAACCTGAAGAAAGTCAATTCAATTTCAGTTTTACACATGTTTCGACTGAAGATTAAGAAGAAGTAGATTAGCTCAGTATAACCACTTTATTTTGAAATTTCCAGACCAGAAGTGCTTACTTAAAATCCTTAAGGGATAATTGTATCTAAGAAGCTTTACACTCAGTTGTCTGAAGACTCACTGAAGAGGGTATTAGATTCTCAATACCAAGAATTGAAGCTTCTATTAAGTTGAACCTTTTGGAAGGGAATTCACTATGGTATTATTACGAGAAAGGAATGCTGCTCGATTTAGGTGTGTTATATGTAAATCGATCAATTTTTAAACTAGTTTGGTTTTTCTTTTGCATTATAAACTGTTTTATTGTCAAAACCAAATCTGCCACAATGCACATTTGTGCTTCTGTGGAAGACCACTTCATTTCAACACATCAACAAACAATATGATCTAGCAACAGGATTTCAGTCCGGAATCTGATTGGTCCAGTCATAACATCAACTCAGATCATAACACTGCCTTAGAAGAAAGGAAAAGAAAAAAGGTACTTCCTAAACAAACACTCTTTCTAAACCTCTTCTCATTTTGTATACCTCAATTAAATATCTACTCAGCCACTTTTATTCCAAACGTCAAACAATCCAAACATCCGACAAATAAAATTCTCCATTTCTTTTGAGAGAAAGCAAGAGGCAAGGCAGGAAAGAAATCACAATCTACTATTCTCCACCTTCGTGTCATTGAACTGTAAGTATTAAATAATTACATTGCTTTGGAATTGCATACTCAGCATTCCAGGTCCAGGAAAGAAAATGGTGAGGGGGAGCAATTGGATGTGGTTTATTTAAACTTTCTGAAGGCTTTCAGAAAGTCCATATAAAAGATTTGCATGTAAAGTTTAAGTGCACGGGACTGAGAGTAGTATTCTGAAATAGAATCATCGAATCCCTACATTTCACCCTTTTGAGTCTGCACCAACTTGCTCCTCACCCTATTCCTGCAAGTTCAATGGCCAATCCACCTAACCTGCACATATATGGAATGTATATGGATAAAACCAGAGCACCCAGAGGGAACCCTTGCAGACATGAGGAGAACTGTAGATGGAGGAGAAAGTGAGGACTGCAGATACTAGAGTAGGAGAACATCTTCAAGTTAGTTATCCTTGGAAGAGGCTTCGCAGTCGGGTTGAAATCAATAGCAGAAAGAGAGATCCTGTAGATCCTGCCCATTCCTGAAGGGCTTATGCCAGAAACATCTATTCTCCTGTTCCTCGAATTCTGCCTGACCTGCTGTGCTTTTCCAGCACCACACACTCGACAGTTGGAGAACTGGCCGGTATTCAAGAAACAAAGAGTAGGAATAAACAGGTCTTTTTCAGATTGGCAGCCAGTGACCAGTGGCGTACCACAGGGATCAAGCTATTCCAAATATACATAAACAATTTAAATGAGGAAACGAAATGGGATATCTCCAAGTTTGCAGATAACACAAAGCTGAGTAGGAGAATGAACTGTGAGGAGAATAGAGACACTTCAATGTGATTTAGATAACTGAGTGACTGGGCAAATACATGGCAGATGACTTAACAATATAAATAAATGAGGTTATCCACTTTGGATCACAAAAACAGGAAGGCAGATTAATATCTGCATGGTGATTGAGAAAGTGGGAGATGCTCTTGTACACTAGTTGCTGAAAGCAAGCATGCAAGTGCAGCAGACAATGAAGGCAACAAATGGTAGGTAGGCCTTCATAATGTGAGGATTTGATTACAGGGACAGAGATGTCTTCTTGCAATTGTGCAGAGCCTTGGTGAAACCATACCAAGTATGGTGTGCAAATTTGGTCTCTTTATTCAAGGTGTTCTGGCTATGGAGGAGTGCAACAAAGACTTATCAGACTGCATCCTGGGATGGCAAGACTGATGTATCAAAAGAAACTGGATCAGTTAGGTCTATATTCACTTGAGTTAAGCAGAATGAGGGATGAATCTCGCCTGTGAAATTCTAACAGAACTCGGCATGGCAAATGCATGAAGGCTGTTCCTGATGACCAGGGAGACCACAATCAGGGGTCACAGCATGCGGACATGGGATAAGCCATTTAGGACTGAGATGAAGATCAATTTTTTCACCCATGACATGGTGAGTCTGTGGAATTCTCTGCCAGAGAAAGCGTTTGAGGCCAAAGCATTACCTGCTTTCAAGAATCAGTCAGATATAGTTCTTAGGGTTAAAGGGTATTATGGACCATGCCAGACCCCCTCAAAACATTTCAAGGAAGTAGCCCAGACCCGAACTTCACTAGCTGTTTTAAGCAGGTGTAAAACAGATATTCCAGGAGGGATGCAGTTGGTCAAACCACTTAGTTTTAAACAGAACAATTTATTTTCAAGATTACCGAATTAAACACAACAAAAGCGAACAGAACACTGAATAACTTAACGTATTCAAAATCCCAACCTACCAACATACATGCCATATATAGTCTTTCCAGGCTGGAGATCTAAATAGCACTCAAAAGGTGGAAAACTGACGTGTATTGATTTATTTTGGGAACATTTATTGAATTGATTTGAAATTATTGTCATGTGTGTGGAGGCACAGTGATATTTGTGTAATTACTGATCTCCTCCTAATAAAAGCTTTATTCCATACGACATCTTCAACATATGTAGCACCTATGATATGTTAAACCTCACCAAAGTGTTTCATAGGTCCATTATCAAACAAAATTATATGTCAAGTTAAGGAGATACAAGGGATGATGACCAAAAATTTAATCAAAGACGCAGATTTTAAGGAGCAGCTCAAATGTCGGAGAGACAGTTTAAGGCACAACCACCAAATGGTGGAGCAATTAAAATCATGCAAACTCAAAGTCTAGAATTAGATTAGTTCAGATATTTTGGAGGTATTAGACCTTGAGATTAAAAACTTGGGATCAAGTATAAAATATAGTGACAAACTGGTTTAATCTCAGCCAACTGCCAGGAAGACGGACGGAGTTGAAGCTGAGTTTGGAGTTGAAATGAAAAGCAATGATTTCGGTCTTTGAGCTCTAAATTTCTCCTTATTTAGTACAGGATGTTCAATAAATGGTGTGATAATTTAGCAACAGTGGAGCTGTCAAGAAAGGTGGTATTGAAATAGAGCTGAGTGTCATCAACATAGACTTTAAACCAACTGCTGTGCTTTTAGGCAATGCCAAAGGCAAGTGTACATATTAGAAATAGGAGGAGCTCAAGGATTGATCCTTGGAGAACACCAGAAATAATGTTGAAAATACAGGGAAAGAATCCATTGTAGGAGACTGCTATTTGATCATAGTAAGGTTCAGCTTAAAGCCAGGCCAGTGCATTCCCACTCAGTGGGACAACAGAAAAGATATGCTGCAAGTCTTTGTTAAGGTCAACAGTCAAGTTGCAGAAAGGAAGACAGGACATGGAGGGATAGTTTATATTTGCTATAGTTATGTAGCAAAGTAACAAATGATAGCCAATCTTGTAACTTGGCAGGGGCAGAATTCTGATTGGAGGATTCAAAATGGAGTTCTGTTACTGAAAGACATGGATTTGAAAGGAAACTTGCTCCAGAACTTTGAAGAGAATTTGAAGATGCAGTTGGAAATGTGTTATTAGTTTACTAGGACAGTGATGGTCAAATGTTGTTTCATTATTTAAGAACAAACTATCAAAAGGAGATTTAAAGAGACAAGATTGGTTAGGTGGCTCCGTGGTTAGCACTGCTGCCTCACAGCGTCAGGGACCTGGGTTTGATTCCACCCATGGTCAATTATGTGGAGTTTGCACGTTCTCCCTGTATCTGCGTGGGCTTCCTCCAGGTTGTCCAGTTTCCTTCCACAGTCCAAAGATGAGCAGGTTTGGTGGACTAGCCATGGAAAATGCAGGATTACCAGGATAGGATATGGGGTATGGGGTTTTGCAGAATGCTCTTTGCAGGGTTAGTGCAGACTCAATAAGCCAATTAGCCTGCTTCTGCACTGTAGAGATCCCATGTTCTGAAGATGGGTCAATGGACCCAAAGCATTAACTCTGATTTCTCTTCACAGGTACTGCCAGTCCTGCTGAGATTTCCCAGCAACTTCTGTATTTGTTTTGATTCCCAGAAAATGAAACTTTTTAGGTTTGTTTTGAAATCAGACAGGACCCAAAGAGAAAAAAACATGAACAAAAATAACCAACAGATCAGGAAGGGAAGTTGGGTGGGAATGCAAATGCAAGTGTTTGTCACAATGAATATTTAAAGCAATCAGGGCCAATCCTGCTGACTCTGTTAACTGTTGAATGTATCCGTTTAAGACCCTCTTTCTGCTTGATGGTAGATGGAATATATTAGAATTAGAATATCCTTTTTTGTCACTTGTATTCAAGTACAAATCTTCAGGAGTATAGAGAGGTTTTATAATTGTCTGTGTGGAGTTTGCACATTCTCCCCCTCTCTGCGTGAGTATCCTCAGAGTGCTCCGGTTTCATCCCACAATCGAAAAATGTGCACGTCAAGTGATTTGGCCATGCTAAATTACCCACAGTGTTAGGTGCATTAGTCAGGGGTAAATATAGGGTAGGGGAATAGGTCTGAGTGGGTTATTCTTCAGAGGGTCAGTGTGGACATCTTGGGCCAAATGGCCTGTTTCCATCTTGTAAGGAATCTAATTTTTTTTTAAATTAGGTACAAGTACCTCAGTTCAAATCTTAGATACAAAAAGAGGAATAAAAAAGAAAAGTAGCTGCGTTACTTTACAGAAATAAAACAGTTAAAAGTTAGTCATTACAGTCATATAAATAAATTACACATAAATATTACACTGCAATCTCTGAGCACAGGGGCTTTCACATGTGGTCTGACAATCTGAATCAGACCCCAGTGCAACAACCGTCCCCATTCCACTCCAAGCCTCCAGTCCACTCCTCACAGGCACTCAGCCGCTCCAAGGTAAGTTTTCTCCTGGACCCGACTCCCCTCACCGGCCTCCACCCCGGGACCCACCTCCCCTTGCCAGCTTGGGACTGCTTCCCCATGGCTTAAACATGAAAACAATTTCAACAGGTTCAAATTTCAAGTGAAGTGCGATTTCCAAACTAGTTGAAAACATCTAGACAACTTACCAACAAATGAAAATCCCCTGCAGTCCAGTTCTGTGCCACGCAAGGCATATTTCTATGCATTATTTCTTTGCTCTTTTCTTTATCATGATCATTCTACTTTCATTCTGCTATATCAATGAAAATTTGCTAGAAGCACTTCTAATCCAGCTTTCCTTCTTCAATGATAATGATAACAATTTTGATACTTTAGAATAAAGGAATCATTCTTTTTTCTTCCTTTCACTAATTTAATTCCTACATGAACAGCATGTGTAAACTATCATTGAAAAGTCTCTGTACTGAATTTCTTCTCATTAAAAATGGGTGTGAAAGTGACAAACATATCCTATTGCTTCTGCTTAATCAATAGATTCACTGTCAGAAGCCCTCCATGGTCAAGTTTGAAACTTACTCCATACTGTGGTTATATTCATAACTGGTTTGTATTAAGAAAGAACAAGCATAAATCAGTGACAAACCATCTCTTTAGTAAAGAGAAACTAATTTAATTTATCTCTACAATTGAGAAGTGGTATGAAGTCTCATTGTTATTTGAAGACAGCAATACACAAAATAACGTCATGAGAAAGTCAGAACCACCAGTAAGATATTAAAAATCCCACTAATCCCACTGATGAATAAATATTACTGGAAAGGATTTAATTTAAAATATCCACATTATTGGAGACAAATGTTATTGTTCGCTTATAATGATGTATCTGAATAATGACAGGCTGAGCACATCAACACTGTCATAGCAATAGATGGTGAAGTAAATGGCGCCAATAAGCATCTGGGGACCTTGTTGCTGATCACAGATTCTGTCATTTTCTGCAAATGGTCAACAATAACAAAGATGACAAAAAAATCATCAAATTGGATGACAACTATAAACAAATTTCATTGATAATTTATTTATACATTTATCATTTGGGGTACATACCATATATTTAATATTCTGCTCATTACTTAGCTTGTAGTACATTGCAAAGATGTTGAACTCGTTATTAACAGCCTCTGTAAATAATCATATTGTCCTGTTAAATCAATTAGATATTTTAGATGAGATGTATTTTTGTTTATATTTTTAATAACAAAAAGGTGATTATTTTAAACAAAAAAAAATCTATATCCCCAAATTAATAATGAGGAGGATAACTTGAAGCAACAAACAGTGGAAGCTAGATCACTACAAGGTAGCTACACGTACGAACTTGGAGGAATAAACGGTACATAACAACATACCACAATCCGCAGTAAGGTAAATTACCATAACATCTGATGATTGAGCAAGTGTCTTTTCCTTTGTTGTTATTCAACTGATGCCATGAGATATTTTACATATGAGGAAACTGACAAGGCCTCAGGAGAATGCAAATAGCAAGTGAAAACATTTACAAGAAATTCATAAGCAATTCTCCTAGAAGCTGAAGTATGTATTTTTTGGAATCATTACTGGATTTTAAAAAATCAGTTTCCTGATCATATGCAAAACCAAACTTATATGTAGATATTTTAAATAAATCATTCCATCTAAATATACAAAAATGAAGTATTAATCTGAAAGGCAAAACAAATTAGCACTTTTGTTTTCCTATCTTCACTTTCTCATCAAATATCTCTCCTCAGTATTGTCACGTTAACAGAATTTTCCGTAAAATTCTCAAAACAGCACCTGTATTTCGTGAAACATAACAACTGGTTCAGAATTTCTTTCCAAATCCGAGTACACTCCTTCCAAAGTCAGCTATCTTTTTGTATGAACAATCATTGTTTTTATACTCAGTACGGACATAAATATAAGAACTCAATACATTATAATGTATGAAGCTTGACATTTTTAAAAGTGGTCACATACAGAACCTCCAAAAGTATTTTTTCTGATAGGAACAGAATTTTGGGGTGTTATATTTTACTTTATTTCAACATTTCACACAAAAATCAATTCGTTTTCACTGCTTTAAACGTGACTTCTATAAGCATTTGTATTCTTCATCCAAGAAGAGAGACAATGTTGATGCATTCATCATTGTTGAAGGCCCACAAATGGTGCTAATAGATTTCTTTGAGGTTGCCTTGTAGGTATTATTGCTGCCTCTGAGCAAGCTGCAATGGGTGTGCATTCCACCCAGAATTTGATGGCCAAGCAACAAGAGTTAAGATAGCCAAGGAAGTCGATTATCAACCTGCAAACCTTCCAAGACACATGATAAAAGCAGGAGAGATTTTTTTGTCAGCCATATGATGGAAAGAAAGTTTTGAGCCTCCATCATGGTTGATTATCGACTTTAATACTTGTTAAAGTATTCAGTTTCCACAGTATTCTGGGATACAGAGAATTCCAAAGATTCATCACCCACCTCACCTCAGTCTTATATGCCTTATGCTTCATTCTGGGACTGTGTCCCTCAGTTCTAGACACAAAAGTTAGAGGAACATTTTCTCCACATCAACCCAGCCACTTCCTGTAAGAATTTTCTAAGGTAATCTCTTCGTCTTCGCAATTCTAGGAAATACAGACCAAAACACCTCAGATTTATGAAAAGGTTAGGGTTTATGTGGTGAACCTCCATTCTACTCCCTCTGTGACAAGTATATCTCTCCTTAGATAATGGGACCAAACATTTATACGTAACTTCAAGTGAGGGTGCACCAAGGTTCAAAACTGCAGCAAGACACCTTTATTTCTGTACTTGAATCCCAAAAGATAAAACGCTAACATACCACTTGTCTTACTAATTTGTTGCTGCACTAGCATGTTATTTTTTAGTGGCTCAAGAGCACCCCTAACCTTTTGATTATATCCAAACTTTCAACCTCATATCATGTAAGAAATATTCTGCATTTCTGTTTTTACCAAAATGAATGACTTCACACTCAGTTACATTATTTTCCATCTGTCATGTTCTAGCCTCATCATTCAGCCTGTTTAAGTCAATTTTAAGTCTCCTGGTGTCTTCCTCACAACTCGTGTTTCCAAGAATAATGTTATCAACAATTCTGAAAATATTGCAGAACTGGCCTCCACATCAAAATCATTTCTACAGATCATGAGCAATTGTAACCGCCTTCCATTCCAAGAATCATCTGTTTTCTGTCAATTGTCCATCCATAGACATGCATTTCTCCCTTTCCCATGTGAATTAACATCTCCTGTGTTAAACTTGAACAAGTCTGCTGAAAATTCAATTATCCCAAATCCAATGATTTTCCTTTGTCAGTTCTATGAGCAATATCCTCAAAAAACTCAAAAAAGATTTGTCAAATATGATTTATTTTTCATAAATCCATGATGACTCTGCCCAATTTTACTCTTCTTCATTAAATCTGTAGTTATCATATTCTTTATAGAACAATCCCTCATTTTCCCCAATTACAGACGTCAAGCAAACAGGTCTGTAGTCTCTGTTCTGGCTCATTCTCCCTCCTTAAATAGAAGTTGCATTTGTATGCTCCAATCAGCAAGAACCTTTCTATTGTCAATACAATTTTGCAAGTTAAGCAGCAACGCATCCACTGTCTCTCTGGCTACCTGCCACTTCATATTGGGATGAAACTTATCTGGTCCAGGGTATTTATCAACCTTCAGTGCCAAATTTTCCATTTTTGTTAACTAATTTATTTCTGTTCCTCAGTTTTGCAAATCCCTTGGTTGCCTAGTATTTCAGTGAAGACAGGCACAAAGTAATTGTCCTCTTTATTTATAACCAAACTATTCCTAATATCCTTAGGATATAGTGATGGAGCTGAACACAAATCTAAGAGGGTAACAATTAAACTATATTGTTGTCGAGACAAACTACTCCTTAAATTCTGTGTTCTGGTTTCTGGAAACGAGACAAATTGATTCCGAGAAGTATGGCAAACAACAAATATGGTTGATCCAAAGCATGAGAATCTGAGTTATTCAGAAACGCTTGCCAATAACAGTTTGCAGAGACATTTAAGAAGTGATCTTGTGGGAGATTGCAAGATTGCTATATCTAAGAAAAAAACCATTCAATTAAGTTTTAAATTAAATTGAAAGAATAGAAATACAAAGAAGTGCAACCGAGGAAAATATTTTTAGATTCTTCTTCATTCACAAAATGAGTGCATCGCTGGCAAGGCCAACAATTATGGCGATCCCTGATTACCCGGAGAGCAGTTAAGACTCAACCACATGCTGTGGGTCTGGAATCACATGCAGGCAAGGATGGCAGTTTACTTCCATAAAAAACATTAGTGAACCAGAGATTCCAGTCCACCCGACCCTACCTCACCTCACCGCTCCTCCCACCCCCCCCCAAACAAGTGACAATAGATTCATGGTCATCAGTGGACACTTAACTCCAGATGTCATTTTCATTTGAATTCAGATTCCATCATCTGCCATGACAGAATTTGAACCCGGGTCCCCAGATTGTTACCTGGGTCTCCCAATTAACAGTCCAGTGATAATACCACCAGGCCATCACCTCCCTGTATGGATAGCTCAAAAGCATTTTTTTCACAGAAACAGTAATAATAGGAATTGTAAGTAGTAAATACAATGAATTTCAGAAATGAATACAAAAGCTTTGGTTTCCTTAAAGAGGCAACAGAATGCTACAATACGCAGCAGGTGGCATCTCTCTGTGGCTAAATTAAGTAGTACCATCCTCAACTATAATCATTTCACCATCTTTAACAGTACAGATCCTTAAATAATACACAACGATTCCAGAAGATTCTAGTTCCAGTATTCCCAATTAATATGATCTATTAATTTAAATTTAATATGGACTCAATATGTCATCCCTTTCTACAAATGCATTTTGAAGTTTCCTGCAAAATCTAAAAACTTCAACTTGTAAGTTTTCAGTCCTTGTTTTCTCAACAGCAAGTTAAAACTACTTATCTTGCACATTTAAGTCAATTCTTACTGCATTATGAACACAGCAACCAAGAAATTCAATAGCTATCAACACTACGTACTAATTCATTAATCTCCAAAAAGGCACTGTAATGTCAACAATGGTACTGTTGAAAAAGGTCAGTAATGCATGACTGTTGTTAAAAAAAACTTACACAACTGAGCCTAACAAGTATTGCTCAGTGAGGAATCCCAAACTCTATTCCATTCACTTTTACTGCAACAACTATACCATTAAAAGTAGATCAAAGACCTCCAACAAGCTATTTTATCCAATGCACTAATGCCTATGTCATAACAAAGTGGTGTGGATATTGTGATATTGAAGAATCCAACAGACAAGTACTACAATTAACTCTTGTGTATAAATATTACATTTTGGGTAGAGTATGCTTCTAGCAGAGTGACATGCTTTAGGTGATCTGGGATAACATGTAATGTGAGATTTTTATACCATTGGGTCTCATGTTGAGATACAGTAACAACATAATAAGCATGTCTCTTAACTACACACAGACATATTGACCATCTCACCAAAGCTAGTCTGCCATCTAAAAGGCACAAGTTAGGTGTGATGCATTGAAAGAATATAAATTTGAGACATTGGTTAATAGAACAGAGAACATAGAACATTACAGCACAGTACAGGCCCTTCGGCCTTTGATGGTGCGTCAACCTGTGGAACAATTTGAAGCCCATCTAACATATTCATGTATACTGATAGGGATGGAAGGACATTCCACACAAATTTCACCAAGAAATCAACTACACTTCTCTTTGGATAAATAATACACAGCTGGGTCACTAGTGTTCCTTAGCTACAGGCTTTCACTGCTCAAGTGGAAGTTACAAGAAGTCGTCACAAGCACATTGTTTGGTCTATGTTTGTTCTTGGCTAGGTCTGCACATTTTGATCACAACAACAAATTTACAAATTAAAAAAAGAGAACATGCAGGAGACATCCAGCAGGTTTGGTTGCAAATGCAGTGAGAGAAGCAGAGTTAACATTTCAAGTCTGATAGGTACCTTCTTTTGAACTCAAAACTAACAGGGGTAGAAAGAGAAACGAGAGATGTACAATTTGATCACAACGCAGAAGTATAAGTGTATTCAAGTTTGCTTCCTAGCCACACTTAAATATAGTTGATAACAAGCATCATCCTGAATTTAAATTAAATTTCAACATAGTTTCTTTTTAACTGTAGAGATGATAAGATTATCTACTCATTCAAATGCTACAGTACACAATCATGCAACGTAAAGAGTTGAGCTCATTAGACTTCAATAACAAGTGGCTCTGAACAAAGCCCTGAACAAGTGCATAAAGTTCCAATATTCTCACTCAAGTGGATTCTTAATTTGGAGATGTCGGTGTTGGACTGGGGTGGACAAAGTTAAAAATCACACAACACCAGGTTATAGTCCAACAGGTCAGAAGACCATCCTCCAAGACCGACTTTGGGACAGGCAGTAGCGAAAAGTGGCCGAGCAGAGACTGATAGCTAAGTGCAGTACCCATAGGGAGGGCCTCAACCGGGACCTTGGGTTCATGTCACACTACAGGTGACACCATTGCACTATATATACACACACACCTACAGACACACATATTCCCACATTCACACATGCACCCTCCCATAGGCTTTGACACCTTTACACTCATATATACACACACACGGTGGCACAGTGGTTAGCACTGCTGCCTCACAGCGCCAGAGACCCAGGTTCAATTCCCGCCTCAGGCGACTGACTGTGTGGAGTTTGCACATTCTCCCCGTGTCAGCGTGGGTTTCCTCCGGGTGGTCCGGTTTCCTCCCACAGTCCAAAAAATGTGCAGGTTAGGTGAATTGGCCATGTTAAATTGCCCGTAGTGTTAGGTGAAGGGATAAATGTAGGGGAATGGGTCTGGGTGGGTTGCGCTTCGGCAGGTCGGTGTGGACTTGTTGGGCCGAAGGGCCTGTTTCTACACTAAGTAATCTAATCTAATCTAATACTCTCTCTCATAGAGACTCACAACCCCCCACACCAGACACACTTACACACACAAACCCACATACAGACATATGCTTGTGGGGTGAATTTGTACTTGCAGAGTTACATTGTACTTTGCTCAAAAACTGCATGAATCCATGTAAGACTCTGTTAACTCATTTTTTAGATTAGAATCAATCTAAACACTATAGCACAGACAACAGCACACACAGGGGGCGAACACCTTCAACACATTATCTGGGCTGACAACAATTGTTAAAGTTAACTTGAAAATGTAACTTTTATACAAAGTTTTGTGATTTACATATGAAAGAAGTGAAATTAACATGGTCATTCTAACAGATGAGTGACTTAATAAACAATCAAGGTATTTTTCAATGTATAATTTCAGTTCCATCACACTGTAAACTTTTGCGATAAATTCTGTGAGAAAGTGAGGACTGCAGATGCTGGAGATCAGAGCTGAAAATGTGTTGCTGGAAAAGCGCAGTAGGTCAGGCAGCATCCAAGGACTCCACAACCACCTGATGAAGGAGCAGTGCTCTGAAAGCTTGTTCTTCCAATTAAACCTGTTGGACTATAACCTGGTGTTGTGTGATTTTTTAACTGTGGATTCTTTAGGAGTGGTGGGATACAGAAAAGAGAAACTGAAATTGTTCCATCACACAGGATGTCCTCACTGAAAACTGTGGCTTCATTCTTAAAAATCATAATTTTAAGACAAGCAGAGCATCCGATAGGAATCAATGCTAAAACTGTAGCTATATTCCATGGAGTTTTCACGAGCAGCCAAAATAATTTAAATGTTATGCCCAAAATACAGAACTTTAAATAGGTAAATTCCTACACTGAATTCCGAAATAAAACTGTTAAAATAAAAGACAAGTAAAAACAAAGAAAAATCGACCATTTGCTCCTATGTAAGACCGTCCAAAAGCGAAGCCAAGTCCACATTG